>NC_090442.1:842874523-843177023 GCF_031143425.1 Pleurodeles waltl
AGTTTGCATATGTAAATTCACTAATGTTTAGCTCCATTTCTACACCTAAGTGATACTTTCCACTTTTATGCTAATCACAATTTCTGGGTGGAGAGTTACACCTAGGTATAGACTTAAGAGTGTTTACCATGTCAACTTAAGGGGCGGAGACATCCATGAGTGAATGTACTAGTGCAATGTGAGCTTTAATAATTTCCCATCTGTTTGTGGAGATCTCCACTACCGGGGATATGATCTCCCTATAGTAAAGTGTAGTCACATTAAAAAAAATAATAATAATTTAATGTGAAATAAAAATGTACAATATTTTTTAACAAATTGTAGTCTCATAGGACTACTTAAAGAAAAACAATAACTAATATTATCTTTGCTTTAATTTACAAATTTAATTTTATTTTATTTGGTATATCAAGTTTAAATGTATGAATTATATTTTAAAGAATGATTTAATATATATTTTGGAATTAAAATCACTTACCCTCACTTACATTTTTATTTTTATTTCATTTGCAATAAATGTGGTTCTCATTTGCATACTGTAATAAGTGTTCATGTTTAAACATTCATTTATAGGATTTTAGAAAGAGGTAGGCTAGTGGGGGTTCCAGGGTGGTCGCAGCAAAAGAGGAAAGAAAAGAGGAAACAAAGACAGACATAATACTATCACATTAGCAACCTGAGCAGCTTGCAATGTCATAAGCAGGCACATCATCGTTACACAGGGACATGTGATCAGGTACACGTCCTAGAGACTCATCTTCATCCTCCTCGGACACGCTGACAGACAAGGAAAGTCCCTTAGTCTGGCTCATTGTAAGGTATTCTGCATGGCTGTAGTTGAGTTTACATCCGGGAGCGCGGCCAGGGGTAGGTTGTATTCGCCTCACCAGGACTGCTCAAAGTTTTTGCAAGCCTGGCCACAGGCCGGCGTGATCCCATGAAGCCCGATCCCGACTTGGGAGGGCTGACTAATAGGAACAGCAAGTCCGGGTCAGAGTGGACTCGTGTAAGTGACTGGTAAAATTTTTACTGTCAGTTTCAGATTGCAGGATTGCAGGAGTCTATATAGTTTTTTTGTTGGAGAAGTTTAAAATGTAATAGGTCCTGAAGAAGCGTTAGAGGATCCTTTTAGACCAAAGAGACGCAAAACATGTCGACCTCACTTTGAGGAATGTCTGGTAATTCCTGACTTCATCTCCTCTTTAAAAAGTTGTTAGTGAATGGTTGAGCATTATCTCTATCTCACGCCCTTGTTATATTTTTTAATCTTGGCCATCACCCAACATCGGCGAATAAATGAGTACTTAGAGAGGGTTTTGAGCCAATTTTATTTATTCTGTTGATCTCTCCTCTTTTTCTTCTGACCCACATTTGCGGTCTGTGGCATCATCGAGAAAAGATCTTTGGCAAAGAGCCCCCCTACGGGGGTGCCCGTCAGACATTGCAGCGCCGGTCTGATGAGGAGCATGTCCGATGATGAAGCATGACACCCAATAGGGTGTGTGAGGACTCTTGCTCCTATTAATTAGGACTCTCTAGTGTTCTCCCTGGTTTTCTTTTTCTCTTTTGGAACAGTGTATTTCATTACATTGTAGTTGAGTTTACCCTTGCCCTGTCCCTCTTGATGTAGGTCTTTGTAGGTTTTGAAAGGCAGCCAAGTTCATTCAGACGTGTGCATACTGTCAATCAAGACTTCGGTCAAAGATTCAATGAGATATATATGCCACACCTTAGCCTACCATAATGAAAGGCTCGGCGGGAGAGGGTTCTTCCAGGTGTGGGCTATTGTTAGTCTTGCCATCAGGAGGAAAAAGTTCAGTAGTTTGCCCCTAGGGGTAGTGTATGGATGAATTGAGTTTTCCCCAGCCTCTCTCAACAAAAGCACCTGAGGGTCCATTGGAAGGCTCACCAAACAAATTTGGTGGATCAAGAGGAAAGCCTCCACCCAGAAGCGTTTTAAATGTATACAGTGCCACCACATGTGTAAATAGGTGCATCTGGCTACATAGCCCCTCCAACAGAGATCGGAGGCTCCAAACATGGCAAGGAGTCAGACGGGGGTGAAATACCATCTTGTGAAGATTTTGTAGCAAATGGCATTATGCTGTAAACAGACAGAAGTCCTGGCTGCACACAACCAGAACTGCTGCTAGGTGTCATCAACAGCAGTAATACCTAAATCTTGTTCCCATCATGACTGGTATGGGTGTCGCCACAGTTCAGAAAGACACAAAAGGCTGAAAAGAGAGTGCTAGTTTTCTAAGTGGACACCTGTGTAAAGAGTTGTTCTAGAGATGCTTTGACTCTACTACCTTTATCTTTCACATTGGTGTATTTGTCCAGTGCACAAGTTGGCTGAGATGAAACTCATCTTCAGTGATCAGATGAAAACGTAGCCTGCAAGTCTGTCTATTCAATGCAACCCCCATCTTGGAAAAAGTCCCCCAAAAGTGGCGGCAATCTTCCCTCTAATCTGCATAACCAGAACCCAGTGTGTCCGGCATAAACTTTGGGTTGTGTAAAATAGGAGAGAGTGGGGAAGGATATGTAGTGGCTGTCTGGTGACGTTTAATTCTACTTCAGTGTCTCAGGAGAGAAGCATTAGCATACAGTGGGGTTTTCAAGGGTGAAAAATTGTCTTGGGACCTCATCCACATAAAATGGCCTAGAGGGATGATGAAGCATCCCTGTTCTAAGAGCACCTATGTCTTGGTATAAGGTAGCTGATGCCAATCTAGAGCAGACAGTAGTTGGGAGGCATGAATGTAGTATTATATATTCGGAAACCCCAGCCCTCTGTCAGATGTTCTCTTATAAAGAGTTGCTCTTGGCAGTCAGGACATGGAATTATACCACACAATTTGTAGCAACTATTTTGAATAATATTGTGAGGGATCCAGAGGGACAAATAGTGTGTCACATAGAGTAGGCAGTTCATCTTAACACCATTAATATGACCCTGCATTAAGATCTCAAGCATACCCCAGTGTTAGAGATCTGTAAACAGGGCCTCCAGCACCAAAGGTATGTTGTGTTCACAGAGAGTGCAGATGGAGCTGGTCAAGGAGCTCCCTATGTAATGCAGGGAGGGGGGCTTCCCATACCAGGCCAAAAGTGGAGAGCAAGGATCAGGTCATATGAGTGAGATCCGCTACCCCAATCCCTATAGAAATTGTGTAATTAATGCTGAAGTCTGAGGACACTTTTAATTGGTGTAATTTGTCCAACAGCAGTGGCAGTGACGTAACTGGACATACAAGAAAGTGTTATTTTGTAGTGTTCTCCATCTACCTGAAGTCCTCAGATGCAAGGATTTGTTTTGATGGGGTGGATTAACAGCTCCATTGTGAGTGCAAAAATTAGTGGAGGCAGGGAACATGCTTATCTGGTACCCCTGCAAAGTGGTATCAGAGAGGAGAGGATGCTATTGACTCTAATGCATTAGGTCTGGATTTTCAAATAGTCCAGCAACTAAGTCATCATTAGGGGGCCCAAGCCAGTCTTTGAGAGGGCCATGTGAAGAAACAGCC
This sequence comes from Pleurodeles waltl, assembly GCF_031143425.1. NCBI lineage: Eukaryota > Metazoa > Chordata > Amphibia > Caudata > Salamandridae > Pleurodeles > Pleurodeles waltl. The sequence continues at coordinate 842,878,054 of NC_090442.1, forward strand.
AATACACTCAAAGCCTTCTCTATGTCTAGCAAGAGAAGGGAGTTGTAGTTTTGGACCATTCAGCCACATCGACCACGTTCACAGCCAGCCGCATGTTGTCTCAAGCCTGTCTAATCCTGATAAACCCTGACTTGCAGTTAGATAGCAACAGCAGTGAGATACAATGCAGGCAAAAGACCAAGATGGAGGTGAATATTCTAACATCAAAATTTAGCAGGGCAATGGACCTATAGGAGGTGCGGGCAGTGGGGTCCTTGTGTGTTTCAGTAGCAGTGATACTGTGGATTGGCATTACTGATTTGATGAGAAGGATAGGCTTCTCCAGCTCTTGGAGTAGTGTGGGGTCAATGTGGGGTATGGAACATTTTGCAAATAACGGTCCTGGGTAGCCGTTGGTGGAGGGTGGGCCTGGTATAGTAATGAATAATAGGCTTTGAAAAGGTTAAGGGTGTCGGGTGTGTCTGTGTGGGACGCCCCTGCATCGTCCCTGATAGAAGAGACATGGGGCCACGTGTACTAACAATTTTACATGTCGCAAACAGCGAATAGGGCTGTTTGCGACGTGCAGTCCCATGTATGATTGTTTTGTGACCGCGAACTGGTGCTAACACATTCGCAAACGCGAAGGGGTCCTCATGGGACCCCTTCCCCTTTGTGAATGTCACTGAAAATATTTTTTCAGAGCAGGCAGTGGTCCTGCAGACCACTGCCTGCTCTGAAAAAATGAAACAAAAACGTTTCATTTTTTGTTTTTGTAATGCATCTCGTTTTCCTCTAAGGAAAACGGGCGCCTTACAAAAATAAAAACTGCTTTATTTAAAAGCAGTCACAGACATGGTGGTCTGCTGTCTCCAGCAGGCCACCATCCCTGTGAGGGCCGCCATTCCCAAGGGGGTTGCAAATTTCGACCTACCTCATGAATAATCATGAGGTGGGTATTTGCGACCCCCTTGCGAGTCGCAAATAGTGTCAATGACACTATACTATATACGGTTGTGCGAGTCGCAAACAAAAAATTTGATACATCTAGCTCATGGTTACTAGTTTACTTCAATCTCAATTTGTACTACAGCATTCTGTGGGCCTTGTTCCACTTCTCATAATACATCTGATTGATATATGCTGAATAGGTCACATGGAGCTGTTCCAGTTCTCTTTAAACTCATCTCAGTTCCTTCTTGGCTTTGGTTAATTTTAAAAAAAGTGTTTTTTAAAAAAATTGATTTTATTGATTTTATGTATTCGGACCACATTACATGTAGAGCAATTAACGTCCGCAGGATTCCGCTTGACTACTTAACAACGAATAACTAATAACCCCAAACCTCCCACACAACACACGCCAAGAAACACTCTTTATCCTTCAGAATCTTTATATGCTGCATTAGCTGTAATCCTCAGCTCCCACTCAGTATCCGCTTATGGATCACGCGTATGATTGGTGTGGATCCTCTAGTTGCCGGAGCTGTGTTACCCATCACCTTTTGGGCACACTGTGGGCCCTGCCAGTATGAATGCTACCGGAGAATAGGTGTTGGCCCTATGTATAGTAATTGTGCATATACCTATAAATTGGTATACTGCCAGTGTGCCTATGGGGGAGTGTGCGAGCCAGTTCAGTGTTGAAATGTTGCGCGTTTAGTTGTGCACGTGTGTTGGGTGGCCTAAGGAATGTAGGCTGGCTATACAGGTCTTTCCTTCATCGGTTCATGGGGGTTTATCATCGTTTTTTGCCTCGAGTTTGGCTACCAGTGTTTCCCAGGTAGTACACCCTGTGTGTTGTTGTCCCTCCCGCTCCAGCTTCTTTAATACCTGGTATTCCGTGCGGGCCCAGCGCAGTGTTAGGGTACTCCATGCTTGTCGAACGGGCACTGTGGGTGCCTTCCAGTGCATGGCTATTAGTCTTTTGTACATTAAGCATGCTAGGTCTGCAAATTTATGCAAGTGTCTGTTTTTTAGATCTTGATCTAATCCCCAGCAAGCAGGATTTGGGTTTTGCCGTCAATGTCAGCCCCGTCAGTTCAGAGATCTCCTGTACCACCTCCGTCCAAGCTTTTTGTATGTTAGGGCACTTCCAGACCATGTGATAAAAGTGTGCTAGTGGAGCTTTACATCTAGGGCAAACTGGGTTGGAGTCTGGGAACATGCGTTTTATTCTAGCAGGTGACAAGTATGTTTGATGCAAATAGTTAAACTGGGTATATCTGAATCTGGGATTCCTTGATACTCCTCTGGTATGCTGCAAGGCTTTTTGCCACTCGGATAGTGCGATCTGGGCAGGGAGAACGGCGTTCCATCTCTCTCTAGCTTTCTCCGCATGCGGCACAGGAGGTTTGTTTAGGATTTTGTATAGGTTTAATTTAAAAAAAAGTTGATGTGTGATTTATTAGTTCAAATCTCAGTACTGCCTTGGCTGTGTCCCACAAGGTGGCATAAGACACCTCTCCAGTGTCATTTTCCTTGAAGTAGTGCTCCAAAGACTTTTGCAGTGCTGCGTCTCAGAATGCAAGTTCATTATTGTGCCATGTAGGGGTCATACACTGGGGGACCGTTCCTGAATCTAATAACAAAAACACTGGGACATGGTCTGACAGGGTCAGTTAAGATCCTGGATATCTTGTGTCAGAGTTGGGGGGTGCTAGAGTAAGTATTGTAGCTTGCCACAAAGCAGTCCAGTGTAGAGTCTAAGACTGTAATCAAATCACCCCCAATGATTAAATCACCCTTGGTAAAATTTTCAATGAACAGGAGTAGGAAGCCCTAAAACTCTTGTTGTTATTGGGACCACAGATGGAGAAGAACGTGATGACCCAGGTGCCAATCCGGGCTCTCACATCCACCAACCTGACCTCCCTATCAACATGTGATGAGTCTATAGTTATGAACAAGCTTGGCTTAAATAGGCGGACCCCTCCTTTAGTCTTGTTGGGGCCAGGCACAAAGAACTGGAGCGGAAACCAGTACAAAAGGCGACTCTTAGTATCAGACACCAGGGAATATGTCTCCTGAAGAATGACTATGTCTACTTCCTTTGTGTGGAGCCATTTAAGGATTGCTTTCTGTTTCATCTGAGAGTTGAGCTCCTGAGTATTCAGGGGGACTATTAAGGTGGTATGCCATTTAAAAACAAAGGCACATTATCCCACTGTAGGGGTCAGGAGTGTAGGGCAGCACTTGCCAGAGTGTAACCTGGGAGGTTGTGGGCAGTGTGCAATTCTGGGAGTGGCCACCACAGGAAGGGCCAACGGAGCAGCACATCAGTCTCACAGGGCTGGGGTGCAGGTAGTTTGTCAAGCCACAGACCACTGGGCTAGGAGGATGTCTCAAAGAAAGCAAGTATTCAGTGGGTAGTCAGTCATTATCCAGTACAGGGAGGTCCATCCATTGGTCTTGCTAGCACATGATTTTCTTGGAGACCTCAAGGGTGGTCGTCACCATCCATCTACCTTTGGAGAGCTGGGGGCAATCAATGGTTCGCTGCCATTTTCATTTGGCACGTGATGTGCAGCAGAGTTCGAGCTTTGTCTAGTCTTCACGAGGCAGCCCACTTGTTATTGACTGTGAAGATTAGGTGCAGCAGGAAACCATAGCTGTACAGGATTTTATTTTTGCATAAGTAGGACAGGAATGAAATATTTTGGAAGAATGTTAGGGTGTCGCCCCTGAAGGCGATGGAGTCCATTTCTTGTGCTGCTATCAGGATATCTTCCTTGACCTGCCAGAAGTGGACTCTTGAGCACATCAGTTACAAGATGGTGCCATTGCTTACAATAGGAGAAAACACAATGGATGCGGTTGAGGGTGAGCTCCTTACCATTGGAGTCCTGGAGGATATGACGAAACAGTGCCTGCACTTAGTTTTCCTGACCAGCATTGAAAATAGTGGTACTCACACCTCTGATCCATATGTTATTAGAGCAGGAGGGGTTCTTATAGTCTTCCACAGAGTTGCCCAGGAGTCATTGTTGGGCTTCTAGTTTTGACACCCTCTCAACCGGGTCATCCTGTACCTGGTCCTCTTGTGCCACTATCGCCTCCACCAGATCTATGCAGGACTCAGCTCTCTTCACTTGCTGGTCGAGTTCTATGAGTGCTTTGGTAAAGTTTGCATTCATGGCTGTGATGTCTTTCTTCATTTCCTGAAGGAGGAATTGGATGTGCTTCTTTGTCGCAGGCAAATGTAAGTCGAGGAGAAGGCGAGGGGTGCTTCATCTGTTGCCTCCCAGGAGCCATTGCCCTTGGAAGGTAGGAACCTCAGCAGAGAGTCGAGGTGTTGGCAGAGGAAGTCTTTGATGGCCCTGAAACTTCAAAACAGGAAGCAAGCTTAGTCCAAGCCTTTGGAGATTATTCACAAGCAGGAATATACCACAAAGTCCAATCATTGTCCTCTTTCAGGCAGAAGCAGCAACTGCAAGCCAACCCAGCAAAGCACAGTCACAGACAAAGGGGCAGTCCTCCTCCTCCAGCCCTTCAGCTCTTCTCCTTGGCAGAGGTTCCTCTTGAATCCAGAAGTAATCTAAAAATCTGGGGTTTTGGGTCCACTACTTATACCCCTTTCAGCCTTTGAAGTTGGCAAACTTCACAGGAAAGTCTCTGTTGTTCACAAGATCCTGCCTTGCTCAGGCTTGGATCTAGTCTAACACCAGGGGATTGAAGACTGCATTGTGTGGGGGAAGGCACAGCCCATTCAGGTATAAGTGACCACTCCTCCCTCCACTCTAGCTCAGATTGCACATCAGGATATGTGGGCTATATCCCAGCTCTCTTTGTGTCACTGTCTAGAGGGGATCACAAACAGCCCAACTGTCAATCTGACCCAGACAGGGAATACACAAGCAGGCAGAGTCACAGAATGGTTTGAGCAAGAAAATGTCCACTTTTTAGTGCACTTTACCAGGGAATTGCTAGTAAATCAAATGTGCCAATCATGGAAAGCCAATTACACATACAATTTACACAGGGAGCACTTGCAATTTAGCACGGGTCAGCAGTGGTAAAGTGCTCAGAATACCAAAAACAGCAAAAACAGAGTGCAGCACACAGTCAACACATGGGAAGTAGAGGCATAAAAAGACAGGGATGAACATGCCAAGGATGCTAGGTCTAACACCAATTACCAAAACAAAGAAAGGCACATGCTGCTTTTTAGGTCACCTTTACTGGTCAAGAGAAGTATTTTAGAATATAAGGCATAGCCTTTGGCAATATTCCACTCTCAACAGCCATGATCTTTCAACGATTCTACAGGCAGACACCTCAGGGTAGGTCTCAGAGGTGCACTTTCCAGAATGAATGGAGATATGTAAGTCCCTTACTATAGATTTGGAGGTAACTGTACCACTCATTGGACTGAAAGAAACTGATATGCACAACGGACAGACACTTCACCACACACAGAGGATTAGGGAATACAACACTGACTAGTCACACCTATGCATTGTGGCGGAGCACGATACGGAATCTTGGGTTTCTGCATGTCCCGAAAATGAAGGGAATTTCAGTTTTAAAATTATCAGGAAAATAGCTATCAACGCTGGCAAAACTAAATATGTTCAAATGTGTTCTTAATAGCTCTGTACACACTGTATTCGCACAACGTTCTGCAAGAAGTTAATAAAACAACAATTGGCCTTTTCTCACCTTGGTTTAGGGCTAAAGCTGGAGCATAAATAACAATTCCAGTATATAAAATCTGTAAAAGAAATGCAGGAAAATCAATTTCAGCAGATTCAAGATCTACCAGTATTCCTTGATTTTGGTATACAATATAAACATGACTGTATTTCCTATTGCATTTTCTTGCATAGCGGACCTATAAGCCTGCGTAGGCGTACCTCCATATATGATCACCCAAGTGATCTTATATGTATTTCTGAAGCTCCTAGGACTCAAGACACTCATAACAAATGTTATTCTGATCAAACTCGGTGACAAATATGTTTATGAACCAAGGTATAAAGCCTAATTTATCTTGGTAAGGAGAGAAGCCTGCTATCCCTATATGATACTGAGAACTCTAGGCGAGCGTACTACTGACACTGTGATCTCTCTTTCTGGCTTGGCATGGTAGGAAAGAGCTTTAAGGAAGAATGACTTATGGGGAAATGTGATCACTTTCAAGGAGATTTTAGGATTACAGCCATGTTTTTCATACACATCTTGCCATTATGTGAATTTCTGAGAGTCCAACTGTGTAATATAGATTTTTTTTAATTGAAGTATTATAATATGCTTTGAGGTGCTGTCTAAATCTAGCATGTGATGTATTTTGTTGACAACAAAAGTATATGTACAGTTAAATCCATAGAAGATCGATTTGGGACTGTCCATAACTTTTTCATTTTATTCATATTCAAGAAATTACTATAACAGCCATTACCGCAAACAGGGGCTTCGCTGGATTCACTGTTTCCTCAGAGCACTGGCAATTACATCTTGATTCACTTACTAAGTGCCTTTCTTTAACTATTGATTTCCTCTTTTTTTCTTTGGAAGCCCATGTTACACCCTGTGCAAAAAAATCTCTTTTGGAGGTCTCTTACTGGCTTGGTTTGACAGGAAAAGATTTTAAGTTAGAATTACTATTAGTGGAATATGACTACTTTCAATGAGGTTTTGTGATTGCAGTCATGTTTTCCTAACACATTCCTTGCCTTTATGTTAATTTCTGAGAGTACAACCGTACTCAAATTTACTATGGAGCACAAGATGAGGAATCGGCAAATGATCAATAACAAGAGAAGCAATGAAGGTAGAGGACACATTCAATTAAAGAGGGTGGCACATAAGCGATGATCTGGAACTGTTGCCTCTGGTAGTGCAGAAGTTCCTTAGAATGAGAGTCAAAATATTTCAGTTTTCGGGAGCTTCCTGAGAGACAGGTACAGATATCATTAAGGGTATGAGGATGTTCCACACTCTTAGACTTTGCCTCCCAGGGATCTACCTCAATCATCTGAATGAATGAATTATGTCATTATAAATGAGGGGTTCTAGCTGATGTGTAGTGTGGAGCACATTTCTGAAGATGTTTTAGGTGTTTTCTCCAGTCAACTTTATGGACGGTAAAGACGACCTTGAATCTGATTCATATTCTGTTAGTAGCCAGTGGAGGGATTCAATGCAGGCTGGACATGATGCTTTTTACGGGGCTTTGCTGTATTATGGTTGCCTGTGTGGCCTGGCAATGAGTATTTTGAGGAGGCCAGTGTAGATGATGTTATAATAGTCCAGGTGGGATATGATGAATTTGAATTTATTGAAAGTGCTTTTAGCAGACACCGCAAACCATAGCTGAATTTCAGGAAATTAATTAGGAGGAAAAGAAGGGAAAGGGCAAACAAATAGGTACGATATCTACAAGGTGTGCTAAAATTGCATTCCGAGAAAAGTTCTTTAGCATGAAGAGTGAAATTCTTCTGTTTCTTGCCAGGTTTTAAACAACCAAACGTTTTGTGCGTACCAATGTCCCTACTTTTCCTCAGATATAAACCAGTTAGTGTAGTTGTGTCTGTCTAGGAGGAATACACAAATACCAACTGCCAACTACACCCAGTTTGCCGACCCAGACAGGCAGCAGACACTAAGGCCCATATTTATACTTTTTTGCGGCGCATTTGTGTCATTTTTTTATGCAAAAGCAACACAAACTTACAAAATGTAATTGTAGTTTGTAACTTTGTGCTGCTTTTGCATCACAAAATTACACAAATGCAGTGCAAAAAAGTATAAATATGGGCCTAAATGGCTAAGGTAGAAAAATGCCACCTTTGTAAAAGTTCCATTTTCAAAACTGTAATTCAAAACACTTAAAATTACATGTCCTACTTTTTAAATACATTGCACCCTGCCCTGTGGGCTGTTTAGTTCCTACCCTATGGGTGACATATATATTGAAAAGGAAGGTTTCGACCCAGCAAAAGGTTTATTTTTGCCAGTTTGAAATGGAAGTTAAAAAATGCACACACAAGCCTCAATGGCAGGCCTGAGACATGTTTGAAGGGACTACTTAAGTGGTTGGCATAATCAGTGCTGCAGTCCCAGCAGTAGCATTTAATTTACAGGCCCTAGTTACATATAGCACCACTTTACCATGGACTTATAAGTAAATAAGATATGCTAAATGGGGACAAGCCAATGTAACCGTATTTTAAGGAGTGAGTACATGCACTTTCATGCTGGTTAACAGTGGTAAAGTGCACAGAGTCCTAAGGCCAGCAAAAACAAGATCAGCAAAAATGGAGGAAGAAGGCAAACTGTTTGCAGGAAGACTACCCTAAGTCTCACAGATCTAACTGCCTGTATTTTATAGGATGCACCTGGCAACTAGGTTCCAAATAGGATTAGCCACTGTTTGCCATGGGAAAACATCATGCTTTTTTTCTAGCCCTGATTCCCAGAACTTCCTCTTGTGGCAGTCTACTTGATTTGTGAGTTTATCCAGGCCCCAAAATATGGCTTCCTATGAGATTTTACTTCAAACTTTTGCTGGAAAGATGTGGTTAGAAAAAATATAACTGTGTTTCCACACAATCCTCAAGATGGCATTTACAGCAACTTCAGATTTTCCTATTGTTGTTTGGATATGAGTTTTCCATTTTAGTGTTGTCAGTTGTTACCCCAAAATACTTGAAGGATTCAACTTATTCTAGTCCTATTTGGTTTATGAAAAATGGGTACTTTGTTTGACGCTTTGTCCTGAAAGTCATGATTTTTGGGTTCCCTTTATTGATTATTATTTCTTCAATAGTTGTAAACTAGTCTTGCAGGCCTCTATAGGTTTTGGACATGAAAATAAAATCATTGGTATAGAGGAGGGCCGGGATCTTAAGGCTGTTTATAGTTGAAATGTCATCCGATGCTTTTCAGACTTCTTCATCAAGATACTTTGTAAAGAGGGAGACCCAGATGGTGCCAAAGGGCAACCTTGTTTGAGCCCTATATGGATTAATCAGCTTTCAATGATGCTCCCTTTTTGATTGAGTCTCACTTTGGAGGTGGTTCCAGTGTACAGCAGTTGAATTAGTGTCAGAAAACCTTGGTCGATGCCAAAAAATTACCCAGAGGAGGTTTCCTGAATCAAAGTTCAAAGCTGTTCAAAATCAGAAAATACAATGTAGAGGGGCATTCCATCACTTCTAAATGTGTGAATTATATACTGAAGGTGAAAATATAGCCTTTCATTGATAGTCGTTCTCTGAAGGCTGCTTGTAAGGGTGAGTAGATGTTTTCATTTATGACCAACTTATCTAGTGCCTTGAGAATAAATTTCAAAAATATTTTGCAGTCTATATAAATTTGACTGACTGTTTTGAAGGATTTTGGGTCCTCTTTATTTCCCTTCTTATATGGTGGCACGATTATGCTATTTTGCCAAGAATGTGGGCACTAGTTTGCGAATACAATCCCTTTACATATTTTTGAACGTATTTCCAACCACCAGTATGGGTCCAGAAGGAATATCTCCATTGATATCAAGTTGGGTCCAGGGGCCTTTCCTTGGTGGAGGTCTAATATTGCTTCCTTCACTCTGTCTTTTGAAAAGACTTCTAACAGGATCTCAGTTTGTTCCCTATCTATTGCTCCCAAATAAAAGATCTGGAGGGGTGTCTCTTTTGAAAGGTCATCTTGGTATTAAAGATGGCGATGAATTATACCCATGCTTTGTCTGTGATGTTTGATTTCCAAGAAATGTCTTCTTGCTCCAATACTTTCACCTAATTTTCTACCAAAAGGCATATATGTCCTTTTCCAGAGCAGCTTTTCCTAACTTCTTCTACTTTCTATTTGACAAATCAAACGTCTTCTTCCTGACTAAAAATTTATAAAAGGATCTTGAGGCCCTTATTTACTGCCTTGAAGCGTCACTACAAACTATTGTGTGTAGTTCTGTTTTCATTGCCTTACATTCTTTGTAGAGCCATCCCTCTTTAAAGATATTATTTATTCTTGATACAACTGGAGTCAAAGTTTTCAGTACAAATCATAAAGAGGTAGTTTAATATATTCGACTGGTCCATTCAGTATGTGTTTTTGAAGGTTAACTGCAGAAGACTCTATTTCTAATCCTCTATGTTCGGGTTCCACCTCATTCTAATTTGGCCACCAAAGTCCTAAGTGTTCTTTAGATTTAGAATGTATCTGGCCTCCGATGATATGTCGTATTTTATATCCAAGACTAGGAGGTTATGCTTGTTTTCCAGTTTCAGTTGGATCCTTAGTTTTTAAACCTGGACCAATCGGTGATCTTAATCAAAATGTAATTGTTTATGGTTTGTGCTCTTTGGGTGTTGTAAATTGGCACATTAAAATCTTAATTGGCATAAGAATTAAGGACTGAACTGAAACCTTTGATTGAGCAGAAGTGGGCCAAGCATTTACATTTGGCATCTTTCTTTGTGAACGCATGTCTTATTGTCAGGATGTCTCATACTGTTTTCAGCTTGATTAGAGATTCATCATCATTCCCCCATTCTCCCATCTGACAGTTGAAATTGCTGCAGATTAGAATTTGTACTTTTGACTGGCAGGACTTTAATATAGCTTCCTGGATGCAACTTAGAAGATGAGTGAAACCATCCATCTTTTTCTGTTGCCAGTAGAATGTTTATTATTCTTAGGATTGTTTTGTTCAAAAGTTAAATATGGACAACTTGTAGGTTTTTAATTAATGTTGTCTCAGGCTTTAGTGCATTTGCCAGCTCTACAGTAAACCTGCAAACCACCACTGTTCCTCATTTTCTCCAACACCATTTCACATTTTGAATGGTTAATACCCCGGTAAGTTTCACTGTGTTCAAGTCTGTGGTTCTTGGAGTAATATTGCATCGAAAGATGTGAGGTAGTTTAAAATGATGCTGTAGCACATTAAGGTGATTATTTACAAGCTGCTAGCTTCAGTTTGTGCTTCCCTAGCATCATTTTAATTCATGCTAAGGTGGCATTAAGGAGGCCTTTCTCCCGCACTGTGTTTACAAAACGGCACAATGTTTGCATTGCTCCACTTCATGAACCCTTGTGCCACATTATTCCCGCGTCAGGCATAATATATGCAAGGGGTGTGTTCCAATGCAGGGAGGCCCAAAACATGGAGCAGTGAAATATACAATATTTCACTGTGCCTTTTTTTCCATTATTTTTAACGTCTGCTCAGAGCAGGAGTTAAGAGGACATTTTCATCAATGGGCCTCCCAGTGCTTTCTCTGCTCTAGCATCACAATTTTTTACGCTAGAGCAGCAAAGCACCATAATAGCATCAAATATGAAGACGCTACTTTCATAATGTGCGCAATGGTGTACCGTATTGTAAATACGGCGCAACAATGATGTTGGAATGTGGGGCAGGTGCAGCGCAAGAAAAGTGGTGCATCTGGACTGATGTGCACTGTCTTGTAAATATGCCCCTTACTGAGGAATTCCCGCCACCTTTCAGGAGATGATTGAACTGTTTGATTTCCTTACACTGAGTAAGTAGTCCTGGTTAACGTGGCTTGTTTCTAGTCAGCCTGATTTAGTGTGATGTTTTAGTCCCGGGGTATGTGAGATGATAGATATGTTCTCCTGTGTTGTGGGATACTCTTCTTCATGGCCATCTAGAGTTCTTATTGCAATTTCTTGCCTTGCCTTTCGTTAGGAGCGCTTTGGTAGGTGTCAATATCTTTGGATGTTGCTAGTATTCATTTGCCTTTTTTCTTACCTCAGGTTTAGGTTACTTTCTAAAGAAAAAAGTAGCAACCCTGTAACGTTGGGATCAGGGTAGAACAATTATTAAATGAACAAAGGTCTCTAAGGGTGAAGTGATAGCTTCAACTTCCTTGGCAAAGTGCATAGCAAACCATCAAACGATTGGCTCAGACTGGGATTCAAACACCATTCTTTTTGATACATTTTATGCTTCAAAATTATTTCATTTTTTCAAATACAAGGTTCTCCAAGCAGTAGTGTGTGGCATTGTACGTAAAAGATGATTATAGTAAAGTGGGAGTGGGCAGGTGCTATACAAAGCTACATATACATGTGAATGATCAGGATAATGGGTGTAAGTACCATCCTCTAAATAGGAGAGTTGATATTGATAAAACAGCCCATTGTAACAATTTCAAAATTTCGACTCCTAACAGAGATTATTTCCACTGGGGTCATCATCAGGAAAGAAAAACGTTTAGGTTGGAGACACCAGTAAGGTACAGCAGTGACCAATGTAGCTGAATAATTTGGCGTAGTAAAACGTCAATCAGTAGGGACATCAAGTATGGTTCACGCTTTAGGCATACATTCAATACCATTGAATGATTCGGCCATGCACGCTTGATCTAGTCCACTGATCTGGTGACCGTGTTTATTGAAAGTGAATTATTTGCATTACATTACACCTTTGACCCAACGAATGTTAGAATACCAAGAACGTCAGTCTCAGCCAATGTTTGGGCTGTCTCGGGAACAAGCGATACAAACAGATACAATGTATCTGCACATTTTCGATCTGGCTTTTGGACCCAATGCACTGATCTGCTGACGATGTATGCCTATGTATGACTAAATATTTTGACTCAGGAGGGGCCTTGTGTGATTGCCACCCCTGAGATGATTCTTAGGGGCCTTGCATCATGATTGTATTGTGCTACGCGTAGGTTTTTTTCTTCCATGATTGTGTGTGTAACTCTTGTTTATCAACTCGTGCTTGCAGGCATACCCTCTTCTCAGCTCTCAGACTCACTTCAAACGTAGAGGTTTTTTCGCTGCAATGTTATCCAATAAATTTGTATCCAGAAATTGTGTAAAGTGTTTCATTTGTTGTTCGTTTTTCCATGTAAACTCTTCAACTGTATTATATTATATTATTTCAGTTTAAATCCATATATGTAGGAAAACATCATAGACTCAGAGGCATTAATGACATCATCCGGTAATGCTCTATTTTCAATTCTCAAGTCCTCGTTTGTGTTCTTTTTAGTCTTTGTGCATTTATTTTTGTTTCTGCAGCTAAGACAAATGACTTGGATTAAGGATTTAGTATAAAACACTCTCTTTGGCTAGTCGTATATTTGTCTGCCCTGTTCTACTACAGTTCTCCTAGCTTTAAAGCGTCTGCGAACTTCAGCTTGGTTACTGCTTCTGCGCAGTCACTTATCACATCCATAAAGTTGAATTTTCCTACTGGAGTCCCATCTAAGATTTCGAGCTCTTGGAGGGAGAGGCGAACAAGATGTCTTCTTACTACTAGGACTGATACCTTATTGATGCAAAGGATATGGTGTGCTTCTCTGTGGAAGTTTATATGGATAGAAAATGTGATTGCTTTTTGACAGGTATGCCTTGCTTCCTCTGGGTCCTCCATGGCCTTGACCTGGGCCGAGGATATGCGATGCCTTGGCTCATTTTCTTGTTCTTAATTGGTTTGTTCACTTCTTTGTAGTAGTGTATATTAAATATTTCCCCTTTCTACTTGGTGGATTATTTATCACTGCATGTGATTTTAATCATTTTAACATGAGGCATGTCAGGAGTCAGCTCTTCAGTAACCACCAGGATCTGTGCATTTTGGAGCACCTCCTCTTCGATTGAGAGGACTCTTGAATCATTTGTGAATAGTGGGACAATTGGTTGTGTGACCTTGCCACTTTCCGACATGCTGATGTCTACTTCCAATGAGCCAGGCGGCCAATTGTTGTGTGGCCAAAGCAACTTTGGTAATTGTGCCTGATTTTGGTGGAGTGTTAACAGAGGACCGTGGTCAATTTCCTTTTAATTCACCTTTTCAGTCACCCTCAAATTTAATGTGAGACAATCTCAATGGCTAATTTAATTTTAATCTTTCAATCCGATGCCCGCTGTACTGTAGGTTAGGTTTTGTGGGTCACGTCTCTACAGCTTTGTCATTAACTCCAATAGTGTAATTAATTATTAGATAAACCTTCTCAGCATGCCCTCAGATATCCAAGCACTGGTAGACCAGTGAGCTAGGTATGAGAACAGGAGAGGTATATATATATACACACTAGGTACATGCGTTTTGCTGCAAGCCTGCATCAAATTGCATGGTGTGGGGTGCCGAGCGTGGAGACTAAAACCTTGCGCCCTGGACTTACCAGCTATCCCTTTCTGGTTTCATCCTCTGCCTTATCTCTAGGCCTGAACTGCACTACTCTGCTTGCCCCTGCCCCGATTTGAGCCACGCAGTCATGGCTCACTCTCCTAAATGCTTGCTATGTCTCAGTCCGGCCTTGCTCAATCTCCTTAGTGTGCCTCAGGGTTCTAAGGCTCAATGTTCGCTACTGCCGGGAAGCTCCATGTCGGACTCGAGTCCAGCTTCCCTTGCATGTAGCTGGTGCTTCAATTTAACCTTGACAGGGGAGACCTCGAGGATACCAGGGGGCGTAAAGGTGGAAGTACAAGTGAGCAAGCTTTACTGGCTGCTGTGTCAGCCACTTCTGCATCTGATCTGGGTGACTTGTGGCATCAAATGTCTAGTTTGCTGATGCAATCTCTCAAAGTACCTGAGCATCAGGTACAAAGTGAAGCATTCTGGAGAGCTGCAATTCGAGACATGATAAAGATTCTAATTAGTTCTACCAAATGGTCCGTTTGGAGTAATGCAAGGACATTATCTGTCAGTATGCTCTTTGCCTCCCTGCAGCAGGACACACAAGGCTGTATGGGAAGCATGGAGGTGAAAGTACCGCACGAAAAAGCACTGTGTGAATAAAGTAGGGTGTTTTCACAAAAGTGCTACAGGCTGAGTCGGGAAATTTTCATAACGGAGTAAAATCGGGATCGCACACTTCTCACGCTCAAAGCAGTTCTTGATGGTTGCTTCCGCCCCACCACCACTTTAAAATGTCACCAGCCTCCGTTGCCTCTTTGCATGATTAGAGCCCCGCTGGTGGTTTGGGGGGCCCCCTGCAAGGATCGGCATTACGTCCCAGTCTCCACAGTTACTTAGCGCTGCTACCCCTAGTCCCTTAGTGGGTGTGCAATTGGCGTTTATCACAATATCATGCATGCGACATAATAAATGCTAGGACAACATTTGTGGGTATAATATGTCGCAAGTTTATTATTTACACAGGTTGGGTTAGCTTACGGGCGATCCTGGTGTCGGAGATGAGTTTCTTAAACATTGGCCGACACCCATCCTGAGAAAGCTAGAGCTGTTCCGTCTGGTGTTCTCCGCAACAACACGTTTAGCATCTTAAGGCTCGTTCCTTTATTGTGTTTTACCACTTTATCAATTTGTCATGCTCCTGTCAAGTCAGAGCGAGACCCCGGCCAGTCTCCACAGTTGCTCAGGATTCCAACTGTCCCTTGCGGGATTAAGGAGCGCCGTCACGTCATCCCAGGCCCCGCCGTAAAGGCTCCAAGTAGCCTGAGAAATAGCTTTTGGCTCCAGGAATCACCATCTGGAGATCTTTTAATCATTTATAAAGCTTTCGGATCGCCCTGTAACTCCGCTTTGCGACGCTTTTTGAGGTTCCTGTAGAGAAATTCATGTTGTAAACACCTCTTTCACATATGTGACCATCTCTTCATCTATGAATGCATGACCTTGTTTGCCATGTCGTAGGGGCGGGTGGATGGTTGCTCGCCTTACACCAAAAGAGGCCCAGCTCTGCGAGGTCACCCCTTAAAAGGAACTCCCGGCCTCACTCCTCCCTCCTCACACCTTTAGGGGGTGGACCACCCTCCCTAAGTACGGAGGCCCCTCCTGGCCATTTGTCCCTCTAACAGGGGAGCGACGCTAAGAAGCTGTCCCCTTTATTGTCACCCTACGTGCGACGTGGCCAGCCACATTCCCTGCCCTGTGTCTCAGTTCACCGCTAGGCTCCCACCTTCTCTGTGTCTCGCAGTTCATTACAACCCCTTACTGGGTGTTTGCCAGCTGCCATCCTTCACAACCACCTCCCTGGCAGCCCCTTCAAACGCAGCCCCACCCGAGCTAGTCTTTCTCTGCCAGACTCCCTTGCTCCTAGCCCTCGCTCCCGGGTCCCGGCTCCCATCAAGTACTAGGCAGTGTTACTGTAACTCCTGCACAAGCCCTCATTGCTCATTCTTGGCATTTTATAACACGCATGGACTAACACCAGCCGTTTCATTACTGTCCTGGCAGTCGCGCTCTCCGATGGCAGAAAGGGTTCCTTTCTGCTTTGAATGACTCCAGCTTTGAGAAGTTAGACGTGCCATCTGCTATTCACGGCGCTTGCAAAGTACAGAAGCGCTGTTTAGAAATATAGCATCTTTTAAGAGTATAACAAATGGTGTTGTGGCAACAAGGAGCATGTGCCTTATAGATTCAGACGAAGGTTATGAATCTTCATCTGAATCAAAGCTAAGCAGTGAAAAGACCTCATTGACAAGACCTGCACGTTTATTTTGAAAGGAGAGCGTTAAGTAAAATACAGGGGTAATTTGGGTAAATCCTGTATTGACCTGAGAGTGGGAAAAGATTTTCCATTAACTTTAAACAATATTTTTGCAACCACGGGAATAGAAGAAAGGCAGATGTCTTGCATGATGTACTTTTACATTCAATTATCACCCCCTGGCTGCTGGAGTAATTTTTACTGCTGCAAAAAATCTTCTGGGGCAAACTGTTGAGTATTTGGATATTCCAAGAGTACCCCATCAGAATTGGCTTTTAAATCTACAGCGTGTTCTTCAGTTTATTTTAGAAAATTGGTGTAAAAGCATTCATTTACCTCTGTTTTTCAAAATGTCTTAGGCAGAGAACTCCCTGTACCTCCCTTGCAATATATGGACCTTTTTACTTTCACTGCAGTTCAGGTAAAAGTTTTCCACCCACCACTTTCAAATTTCATCAGCCACCACTGAAAATAATCCAGTCCATAATGCAAAATCCTCTCTAAGCATGTCAGCTAGCTTTACTTTTGTGCATTCTGATCCTTTCTAAAGATGTATAATATTTGTGGAGGGACAGAAGATCACATTTTTCAACACTCCAAAGTGCAAGCTTAAACAAATCAACAAAGCCTGGTTAACCTGGTTAATCAATACAAAGCTAACCATGTTCACTTCCTGACACAAAAAAACAAATCTTCCCACAAAGAATTGTGAACTAAAATGCAAACTCTGCTTTGTGAATTTCATATGTGCATGCACTTTAATGTCGGTGGACATGAAGCTCAGAGCTTTTTTATATGTCAGTGAGACATGCTGACGGAAAAAAAAATATATAACCCTTTACAGATGCTCAAGAACTGTATTGGTTTAGCTGTATGTGAAGAGATGTGATTTCCAAGTGTGTAAGTTCCACTAATTATAAGTATTCCAGATTCATAGGTGACATCTAGAGTAGGGGCAGTAGGCATAGGCAGTGGGTGTTGAAGGCATAGTCTTGGAAATACAATGCAAATTATGTCCAGACAGAACAACAGGCCTGATTTATAAAGCATTTCCCTTTGTTTAAGACAGTTACAATACTGTCAGGATCCCATGAAGGGAATTTTAAGACTTTCCTAAGAACTTCTTAAACAAGCCCAATAGGATCAAGATTGAATTTAATCAGGAAAGTGCCGTAAGCTTGTACTCAACCAAGACAAAATATTTGACTATCACACCCATCTTTCCTTGCTACATATGGTATCAAAGATGATAGAAAAGAAGGAAAACAGATTTCTTCATCATACCTAAAATACCCATTGATATTTCAAAACATACTTTTAAAATAGTTGCATATTTTAATATTGAGCCATAAATTTGAAGCTTTAATTAAAGGCCAAAACATTTTAAATGTTGTAAACATGTAAGAAGATGTAACATAACATTAAAAAATACTTAATTGTACTTACCATTTCAATTATGAAAATGAGAGTGCCAATGATGCGAACACATCGATTAAATCTTAGTTCTAAATACTGCAAAATATAGAAGACATAATCTCATTAAAGTATTACAGAATTAAAATACTAAAATACAATGTAATAAATATTGAGTACTGTATTTATAAGTACCACAGACAGTATTTCCCTTGACATTTGATGAGTGGGTGACCTCTAGAAATTGTTGACTATCACACAAAGTAAAATATTAGTACATGTCGAAATGGAAGGTCATTGGAAGACTAAGCAAAATATTTACTTCTGCCAATATATTGAGGGTATCACATTTTAAGATCATGAACATCTGAGCCAAAAGCAAATAGGAAAGGAATTAAATTGAAACTGGGATTTTCTGAACAAATGTAAGGCTAACCTTAGGAATAGTAATTAAAAACAACAAAACATAAAACTATACTGTGCGTGAACATATTGAAAATGTCAGCAACTGTCAGATTGTGCAATGTGACCAAACTTATCTGAAGCATATTTATGAGAGGATTGTGCTGCAGGAGAGTCACTTTTTAGACGCTCCGGCGGCACAAGCCTCTCAACCAGGGCTGGCCTTTGGGCGGTGCGAGTGGTGCGACCGCACCGGGCGCTGACCTCAGGGGGCCACTGTGTTTATCAATAACTTCCAAGACTTGCGATTTAAAAGCACCTGCTGAAAAGTTCCTTGTGCGTTTATACTTCAAGAAACAATTCAAATGTCAAGATACCTCTTGTGATTAATGTTCCTGCTAGGGAGAGAGATGGGAGTTTTGCCTAGTGGCAGCTTTGACTCAACATAAAGTAGCATAGAGGGTTAAAATGCCTGGTGCGAAAAACAGAAGTATGGAGCATATTTAAGAAAAGTGGCGCTGCACACAGTGCAGCGCCACTTTTCTTGCACCCCTATGCGCCCCCCTAACGCCACCATGTGTGCGTCATATTTAAAATACAGCGCACCATGGCGGTAGTTAGGGGACTAGCGTCCACATATTTTACACAAGTCCGGCGCTTTGCAGGATTATTGTAAAAAATGTTGACTCTAATCTTGCAAAGCTCCAGAGGCCCATTGTAACCAATGGAAGCCTCCTTTTAATGCCTGCTATGAGCAGGCATTAAAAGTGGCGGAATAAAGAGATGCAAAGAAATCTAACAGATTTCTTTGCGTCATTTATTTAGTCCCCCTATGCATACATTATGCCTGGCACAGGCATAATGTAGCCAGAGGCTTACAAAGTGGTGCAGTGCATGCATATATGGTGCAGTGTTTTTCGCCTTCTAATGCCCCATTAGTGTAAAAAAAATGACACCAATGTGGTGTTAGAATGGCACTGGGGGCTCTTAAATATACCCCTATGGCAGTGCTTAATTTGTGCTTTTTGTTTCCAGTGTGGAGCACCGGCACTTATTTTTCTGCCTCAAGCATTTACTGCGAGAAAAAGACTCATATGGGAAAGACAGTGGAAGAGAAAAACAAAAAAGCATCACAATGGGAAAAAGCAGAAATCTTCTAGAGTGAGCTGAAGGGGCAGGGAGTGCCTGTAAATGGATTGAGGAGGGCAGAGATGGCTTCAGGATTACACTGCCTCTGTATTCCGTGTTCACACATTTAATTGCAGCAGCCGCATGTTTAACAGGAGCGCTTTGGGCACCGGCACCTTTTTACTTACAAATTAAGCACTGCCCTATGGGGCATGTTTGGAAAAAGTGGCTCTGCACACAGTCCTGCGCCACTTTTCTTGCATCCTTTAACACCCCCCCTAACGCCACCATGCGTGCATCATATTTAAAATACGTCGCTGCATGGCGGTAGTTAGGGGACTAACATCAGAATGTTTTATGCTAGTATGGTGCTTGGCAGGATTAGCATCAAAATTGTTGACGCTAATCCTGCAAAACACCCATGGGCTCATTGTAACCAATGGAAGCCTCCTTTTAATGTGAGCAGGTATTAAAAGTGGTGGAAAAAAATGACGCAAAGAAATCTGTCAGATTTCTTTGCGCCATTTTATTGTCCCCCCTAACGGAGGGATGCCCCCTTTGCATACATTATGCCTGCCGCTTGCATAATGTAGCGCAAAAGGTTAAAAAGTGGCGCAATGCATGCGTTGCGTCACTTTGTAAATATGGGGCAGCCTTTTTGGCCTTCTAACGCCACACTAGCTTAAAAAAGTTACACTAATGTGGCATTAAAATGGCACTAGGGGCTCTTAAATATTCCCCTGTGGGGTATATTTGAAAAAAGTGACCCTGCACACAGTGCTGCACCACTTTTATTGCGCCCCTTAGTGCTCCCCTAACGCCACCATGTGTGCGCTAAATTAAAAATTTGGTGCAACATGACGGTAGTTAGGGGACTAGTGTCAGAATGTTTTATGCTACTCCGGCGCTTTGTAGGATTAGCGTAAAACAAATTTATGCTAATACTGCAAAGCACCCAGAGGCCCACTGTAACCAACAGATGCCTTCTTTTAACACCTGCTCTGAGTAGGCGTTAAAAGTGCCACAAAAAATGGCGCAAAGAAATCTGTCGGATTTCTTTGCGCCATTGTTTAGGCCCTCCCTAATGGGGGATTCCCACATTTGCATACATTATGCCTGGCACAGGCCTAATGTAGCGCAAAGGGATACAAAGTGGCGCAATGCATGCATTGTGCCACTTTGTTCATATGGCACAGTGTTTTTGGCCTTCTAACACCACATCTGCGTAAAATAAATGACACTAATGTGGTGTTAGAATGGCGCTAGGGGCTTTTAAATATGCCCCTATATTTTATTTGGCTAGCTGAGTGGATTAGTAAAGCCATCCTTTGCAAGTGCTTTAAAACATGTGAATGTATGTGAAAGGGGAGCGATGGAGAGGCACATTTGCCAGGTGGTAGTGAGTGAAAACGAGGAGGAGGTCATGGGGTGGGGGGTTCCACAATAAACTGTTGCACGGGGTGCCACCAGTCCTAAAGCCGGCCCTGCTCTCAACCATATCTATGCGGCCACGCAAATCCACTTTGTGTGGTGTTAAATGGCCTCATAGATATGGAGTAAGACAATGCAGCACAAGTTGTCTTACTCTGCACTCAGGAGGTGTTTCATGGGTGTTGCAGTGGGTGTTCCAATGCAACACCCATGGATATTGAGGCTTCCACAGATTTACAACAACATATTAACTTAGGGACGCGCCCAAACCTTACACCTCCAGAGGTGAGGAGTAACAAGTAGAAATAACCTTGCAGCACACAAAGAAAGAGGAAAACGCCTATCGGGATTGTTTTTGTGCAGGAAGGTGCTTCTTCCTGGACAAAAACAATCCTGATGCAATGCAGACATCCTTGCACCATGGTGCAAGTGTGCCTGTGTTGGCACTAGGCAGCTGATTGTGCACCAGTGCTGGGGAGAGGGCAGGAATGCACTGTATTGCATAAATACGGTGCATTCCTGCCCTTTCACACTGGCATAGGGTAACACAGCAAGAAGACTTGAGGGGCTGCCCTATGCCAATTCCCCATTAATAAGCCCCATCTATGTTTATAGCTATCACGTTTTGCAATGTATGTAAAATGCAATGCTGCTCACATTTGTTTTTAAATCTACCAATTGCAAACAGCACAGTAACAACTTTGACATACAAAAGACAGTTGTCTGGATTTTTATTGCATCACTGAAGATGAATAGGAATCAACATTTTAATAGCCCGCCATTTAAACTTTTAAGTAACTGACTAATCCATATTGTGGCTGACTCTTACATTTTGTAAGCTCCTTGATTCAACCTTAAACCTTCATGGTACGAACTAAATAGCCATACCAGAAGCTCCAACTTAAAACTAAAGATTTTAACAATCCGAGGTTGCAGTGAGGAATGAAAACAGTAACACACAGGTATTTCACAATAACGAACATTTAAACTGCAGTGAACACAAAATATGTTTACAAGAAAGATGAAGGAACATCGCACTTTAAATTACATCTGCACTTTGCCTAGTATTATAATGCAGCATTAAATGCTGCTGGGACGTAGAACTAGCCTAGTCATTTAAACAGTCATGGTTACAGGGATGCAACAGAATAGAAACAATGTGTAAAATCTGTGACAATTGTGTGGTTACAGGTTAACAAAGAAACACCCAGAAATACCCAACCTATTTGTTCAATGACTACTTTATATGTTCCAGTATAGTGCATACCAGACTGAACTACTGATGCAAGTGTATCATTTCCCCCGCAAGCGGGGGGAACCCTGAGGGCCTGTTGGACGCTCACTCTGGGGCCGCCTAGTGAAGCATCTGCCACTGGTGAACAGGATTCAGAAGAGGATTCCAAAAGGAAGGAAGCTGTAGGGCTCTAGTGGGACCGCACTGAAACTTAGGATGGGTGATTGAAACTTAGAAAGAGTGAGGGATTTTTAATAGAAAGCAGTTAAACAGAGAAAGGGCCATACCTCAAACTTGAACATGCAAAGCTGTCCTGAGTATTCGACAGCTTCTTTGGTAATTAGTGCCTTCAGTTTGTCTGAATATAGGGTGAACAACGGAATGACCGAGAAACTCGCAAATTATATTTTAGATATTCCCTTGTACACAGAGATCTTCCTTCTAACTTGTTGAACCAAGCCCTTGGAAATACTCTTTATCCCTTCTTGCCCTGAAAAAAGGGCCTCATACAACACTCTGGGTCATTTCGACAGTTGACATTTCGACATAAATGCTGGATGCCATGTTTCCCACCCTCGGGATCCATGAGTCCATTTAGAAGTGGGGCAACTGCTGGATTTCTGCCAATGAAGCCCCAGCCGCTATGGTAACAGAGACTCAAGACACTGTGGTCCATCTACCACAGAATTATGAATAAGTCGCTCAATATTTTTTCAAACTTCAAGGTTCACCCCGTACCAAATACAATATAGGTGTTAACAGTTATTTACAATTTGTAGCCGATTGCAGAAGGGCAGGGGGTGCAAATTACCTAATAACATTCAATTAGGCAGATTGCTCTGTAATTCCTGTGATCCCTTATTTTGTGATCCAACATGTTTTAGACTATTACTACATTGGTCAGGTCGCAAAATATCATACTCGCCACAGAAAGTGTGCAAATTGCGACCACTTTTTGCAACCAGTTTATACTTATATCCAGCCCCTATTCTTGTAGTCACCTTTCAAATATGCACGATCTGGCACTGGTTGGTAATGCTACTTGTGCCAGTCGTCCAATGACTACCAGCATGGACAAGTGGATTTATGCTAGGCTGTTACTGTTGCTTATTGTTTGCTGCAGATTCGTATTTTTTCTGCACAGTTGGTATCCTTTGCAGAGTTTGCATCCAAACCAGACCAGTCCTCTTATCACAATCTATGCGACAAGGAGGGGAGGTAAACGGGCTGTCATGTTGGCTCTCATTATCCTAAATGAGACTACTGGATTTTTGGATATCAGGGTCGTTCTTAGTGTGGGGGACTAAGTCTAACCCACAGAGAAGGATCCCTGTCATCCTCAATCTGGTTTTACTCCGGCTAACTAGCAGTGCCTCATCTCTCCCAAAGGGAAGGGATGATTGGGCAGCCGAGCACATGACATCTTAGAGCTTCTCAGGGAAGTGGTGGTCACTCAGATCTCAACCAGCTCTCTCATACCAAGTGTGGTCTCATATACAAATGACAAAGGCAGTTTAAGTTTTACAGATTGATTTAATAAAACGACTGCATTTTAGATAATAAGGCGTGAGCCGCAATAACCAGAACCATACAACACAGTAGGATTGAAATAGTAACGAGGAGAGTGAAACATAGAAATAATGCTATCATAGTGTTATCAAATTACGTTCTCTCTACTAAGTTCTATTTTGAGCACAGCATGTTAAGCTCTAAGCTTGCCTTTCAGATTCCCCGGGAGGACATCAACCCTCATACCTGAGCAAAGGCCTGTGATCTGGATCAGCATCTGCAACAGGGCAGTCAGCGTCTAGTTGTGGTTCCCTGGTCGGAATCTCCCTCTTACGTGTATTAGGACTAGGAAGTGTTTTTATAACTAACATGTCGTGCTTAGAAGCATCACTACGTAAGAATGTGTATTGTCTACGCCAAAAGACTAAACTCCTACCACGTCTATCGGCAATGTACCAGACTGTATCCTTGACTGAAGCACAGAGTACGCAAGAATGTATTATTTGAGAACTCCGGTGCTGAAGTAGGCTAAACAGTGTGATAGAAGAAAATAAAACAAGACCGTGAAACTGGTTATTGAAAAATAACAGTGCGAGGCTGAATAAAATGCATCTAGAACAAAGTGCACAGAGGCCTAATGCTTTAAGCAAACACGCAAAGGCTATAATAAAAATGGCTACACTACAGGGCCAGCTGGGCATTAATACAAGGGATGGCCGCCATTAAGGCGATCCTACCAAAGAGGGAAGTGATAAATAGTCATGATGTGAGATAGAGGGTGATGCTTAGAATGAGTGTGCCTGTCATACAGGGAGGGATGCTGACATAGAGGGAAGGAAGGTGCTGCCTTGTCAGCAATGAGTGCCTGCAACACCCTGGAGAGAGTCTTTCAGTGACAGGATGGCACTTTCCATGGAAGAGAGGTGCAGTTGAGTAGGGCTTTCACTCAGGGAAACCTACAGGAGGGGCTGCCACACAGAAGAAAGGGAAGCCAGTCATGGAGCTGAGGGAGAGGCATAGACTGCTGCTGTGGAAGTCTGATACATTCTGTCACAGAGATAAGGGTGAGACTGTCATGAGTTGGAGAGAGTGGCTGCAATGCAGGAGAAGGGTGCCTGCCACAAACTGCGAGAAGAGGCTGACACATAGATGATAGTGCCTACCATGAAGAGGATTCTT
Source organism: Pleurodeles waltl (assembly GCF_031143425.1). Lineage (NCBI taxonomy): Eukaryota > Metazoa > Chordata > Amphibia > Caudata > Salamandridae > Pleurodeles > Pleurodeles waltl. Next base: position 842,902,708 of record NC_090442.1, read on the forward strand.
ATTGAAGGCATCCCTGGCATCAAGGATGAACTGCAAAATAGGAAAGGTAGAGATTGCCATTGAGAGAGGGAAAGTCCGCCATTTTGAACAGAGGTGTGAATGGTGGGGAGGATACCCAGGAAGTAAAGGAGATATGTCAATTTGACGTGGGTTGCAATTTAGTAGAAGGGTATCTGCCATAGGCTGCAGGGATTGGAGGTGCACACTGGTGGGGCATCCATCAATGGACAGTGAAGCAGGGGCGGTAGGGATAGGCATGAATGGAAGGTTGGCAATGGAAATGAGATAGGTACGCTGTCTGGCCAAGCAGAATCTGCCTACCTGTCAAGTTTTTCATTTTAACATTGAGCCCCCTAAGCTTTCTGTTAGCTGCCCTGTAGTTAAGAGTAGCTGTTTACCCACAGGCCTGTGTATCAAGCGTCATTGCAGCATGTGCTTCGTTTCAGTTCTAGGCTAAATATATCAACTTTGATTGTGGATTCAAGGAGTGCCTTATCATGACTTCCTAGCACATTTCCACGCCACGTGTTACATAACAACAAATGATAATTCGTGGTGACACAAACGCGTTATATAGAATGTGGAGATGACGCTCTCCCAGCTCTTCAAGCCTGGGCAGTGATGGGTGGGTGCAGGCCCCGTGACATGAAATGGCTCACATTCAGAATACACCCGTCCAGCAGGCTCCTGGGGAGTAGGGCACAGTCGGGTCTGAGTGGTGCCCGCATCACGAGGGCAGCGGGTTACCACCACAACCCTCTAAGACTCCGCAGAGATGGGTGGCTGTAAGCCGCCTGACATGAATGACTTCCGGGTGGAATATATCCAAACAAATGACTCCTGAGGAACGAGGCAGAGCCAAGCGGCATCTGATTAACTCCCCGGAACCATAAGGGCAGCTGAATACTATCAGTGGACCAGGAGGGCTTGTGACGCCATTCCTGCGTCACGCGTGTGGGCGTTTCAATACTATCCTGACGCCGTTAGGTCAAGCGTGTTGATCACCTTGTATATCGTGATGGTGCAGTGAGGGACATGATTACAGCACTGGAACCAAGAAGGAAAATGTGATTACCTTGTTAAGCGGAAGGCCCAGTAATGCTATGTAAGTACTGTCGGTTTGGTGTGATCTAACGGTTGCTTCACACAATAAAAGCAGCACAAAGTCATCATAGACACGCATCTATTAAAAACTTAAAGGGGCAAAACGCAGCTCAACAATTCTGAATCCAGATCTCTTTGGAACGCTAAATTGCCCACCATATAAACTGAGTTCTAATCCCTGCACGCAGCAATTCACTTTACATTAAAACTTTGGCTCGGGCAAATCACTTTATCTCCTTGTCCTTTGTTGTAAAGATGTGTATTCTGAATACGTGAAAACCACTCGCTCAGTGCGTCTTCTCATTTTACACATTCCCATAGCACCGTGCGTTTTATAGTTTGCAAACCGAACCCTACCTCTTCTTTGTGGTGCAGCTGCTCCAATAATACAGCGGTTTCTCTTGAAGGTGCCCACTGTTGCTTAGATAGATGCATGCGCTATCGGGCCCAGATACCTAAACGTCACCTGGCACTGTGTGAGGCTGGTGAAGGTAAACATTGAGCTGCTTGACTCGTGGCCGTGCGGGGAGAGTGTGCAGTAATCCTGCCAGACTACACTGTGCCATGCCACTCACCTTGAGATGCCACCCCAGGATCTTCCAGCTCCGCCTGTGGCGTAGTGTGCTATGGTGGCCCAGACTGGGCTACAGCTGCTGCTCATGGGCACCGGTGGCAGCTAAGCCTGGAAACAGGCCGTCTGTCAGCTCAAAGGGTGGCCACGATCGGCCGTCAGTCTGCCCAGCTAGCATCCTCTAATTGTTTCCCAGATGAGGGTTTCACTGAGCTATTACATTCGGGATTGTAAACTTCCGGCTCCGACTCTAAGCCACGGGAGAGAATGAAAAGCTCCTACAGTGAGCAGAACCAACCTTGCCCACTTTCTAGGAAGCCTTTGGAAAGACACACACGATAGCACTGCTTTACGGCAAAACGATCAAAGTGTAAATCTGGGAATGGACTCAAGATTTTTGGATGATGATGCAAAACTGGCAAACGCTAAATATGTCTCAGTGATGGTGTAAATATCAGCATGCACTCAGTATTATTGAGTGACGATGTGAATATGAGTATGTACTGAGGATTAGTGTATGAAGGTGCAAATCAGGCTGTGGCCTGACTTTGGGCGGGGGGGGGGGGGGGAGGGGCCTATTGTCCTCTCCCCCTGTGATGCGTGATGGGGCAGGTGGGGCCCGAGCTGTGCCCGCAGCCTCTGCCCCTCCCCAGCGCTGGCTTCCTTGGGTACGGAACTACAATCTGCGCACGGGACAACCATGGATCCAGGTTTCTGGGCCTGGTAATTTTAGGTTTAGAAATACCGGACCACTCCTAGTAGCTCGGAGCAGTATCCTAGCAGCATCACAGGGGTACGACACCAGCCAACTAGTAATGTGGCCTAAAATGCACTTCCTTCACAATAAAGCACACATTACAAAATTAATTACACACGGGCACTCAGCCCTTGTGTAATGTGTGCTTTATTGTGAACGAAGTGCATTCTAGGGAAGTAGCAGTCACAACACATATTGGAGAATGAAACCAGTAGAGCGCTGAAATAATTCGTTTGTAATTGCTCTGATGCATTAAAAGTATTGTTTTGACACTAAAAGGAAATTGATGCGCTCTATATTCTATGTTCTCCTCACACTGTTCATAAAAAAAAAATTAGACATTTTATTTTATCCTAGCTAGCTAAGATTATTGTATGTGCATAGTTTGTGGAACACCGTTTGAAAAGAACAATCTCTTGGTTCATGCATAAGACAGTGTCCTGTTGCCGCACACTTGTATAAGATTGTTTTAAATAGTATTTTCAGTGTAGGTTTGTGTATTTGTAATTTTTCATGCATTTTTTAGACCATGATTACATTATTGCACAAATGAAAGTATAATGCCCAGAAGCACACACAGCGGACTGCGTATGGGGGAAAGACTGCCTTACTAAGCCCAATATAGGTAGTGCCGATTCACAAAGATAAACTTAGACCTTTTGTCGAAACTTAGCCCAAACGTCTCAGTTTATAACTTTGGGAATTCACAAAGGGCATTTAGGAGTGTTATCTGTAGGTTCGCACTCAGGGCAGATCCGCAGTCCACAGGGCTATCTTATAACCGATTATGTATGTGTATATTTATATATAGATATATAGATATAGATATAGATATAGATAGATATTCAAATAGTTTGCATTTCTCCTACCCCCACCTTCCATACTCATGTGATACCAGTTTACCCTAGCGTGGTGGTCAGTATGATGGATATGAATTTGTTAAATGCTAATAACTGTAGTAAAAGTAAGTAAAAGTGTGGCCATTGAACAGGATACAATGTGTTATTGCTGGTCTACACTATAATTGTCCATAATCAGGCAATCACAATATGTACGGGATGCAGTACCTACAATATACTGCAATTGATGAGGAGTACCATGATTATAAAGTGATGTGTACCTCTGAGGTAGCTTGTAATATCTTCAGCACCATACTTCATCTCTTTACATAACACCCTGTTTTAAAAGGCACTCATACATCACAAGACAACTCCTTGCAGCTGAGGTAGCGCTTATATTTTTTGTTACCCAACTCAATGATTGTGATTTCATTGACCTCTAAAGGATGCAAGGCTGAGGAGATTCACTAGGATTTGAACCTATGACTGTAGATAGAATGCAGATTTCTGCAGCATAATAACACTCTTAATAATGATCATAATACAATTTATTTAAGAAGAAGAATCAGATGAATTATTTTTGTAATTACGAGAGGTTGCTAGATAGGTGAAGATGTGAGGAGGACAGACCTAAGAACAGAACGTTTGAGTATAATTCTTTCACATCGTAGAAAATGTAACTTCGTTTAGTTTCAAATATTCACATTCAAGATGAGATGATGCTTTGCAGGGGCTGCATTACTAACGGTTTTAACATTTTCTTGTAATATTTACACCTTGCAATATTGTGTGAAATAAGTAGATCAGGCTGGCAGGATATGGTTAATCTATTAACACCCCTGTCCTGGGGAAAATTGATAATTGTTGATGATGCTAAGAGGCAGGGACAAATTATAATTTGTAGCCTTCAGCAGTTGAAGGGATTGACCTCACTCACCAGACACTGCTGTCTTTACCTATTAAGAAGTTGATTCTTTAAAGGAGTCAGCAGGCTGACCATAGGCGGAAATGTGCATTAAGGGCCTGATTTAGAGGTTGGTGGATGGAGTAAGCACCTTCAGGGTGGCAGAGGATTTTGCTGCCTGCTGCTTCATAGCTGCAGATCCAGACCCTGAGCAACCTCCAGATGTAGCAGATGTGGTGTGGACCAGCAGTACTTGGCATCAGCACTCACACTGGCTTGGGAGCTGAGCTTCTTTGTACTTTGATGATTGTTGTATCGATCATCAATTAAGGGGCACCAATCCCACACACACATCTCACTACATGTCTGGTCCAGTCTACCCATGCAGATTTAGGTGTGCAAACTCTCATGTTCATGATAAGACCAAACATTCACAAAAATATCTGAGTGGGTTGCCTGTTAAATGATTGCAAGCATTTTCTGTCAGTACCAGCTACATCACTGACACATCAGAGTCAATATTACCTAGAAGAAAATTCAATTCTATCTCTCAATCTGGGATCTGCCCTTTGTGGAGTACAGACACAGCTATCCTCGACAATGAGGAAAAAAATGTACACTAGAGAGTACAAACTATATGCTGTGGCTCTGATTTTACTGGGTCACTCCATGGCATTTGACACAGTAGTCTATGTGCTGCTTTTTCATTGAACTGTGTGTATGAGGTAACATATTACATTGGTTATTCTGCTTTCTTACTGACAGATCACAATGCATTCCTGTGGGATTCAACTCAAGTCCTAAAAACATTTTTTGCAAGGCCCACTAGGGCTCCAACTTCACCCCATGCTATTTAGTGTGTATATCATTCCCTTACCTAAATTGATTGCTGCCAACCTTCTACATTTTCAAATATATGCAAATGACAACCAGATTCTTGTACACTTATATGATCATTGTACTGAAAGAATACTGGCCACAATATGCCTAGAGAACCTCAGAGTTTGAATTTTAAATAATCATTTATGCCTAAATGTGAGCCAAATGAAAATTTACTCAGGAGTTAAGGATGGCTTCAATATTGGCTTGGTTCCAACAGCATCTCAGTCAACTAGAAATGTGGGAGTTATATTTGACAAGGCTTTACGCTTTGATACTCAGATTTCAAGTATTGTAAAATCTGCTTATTTTCACCTGTGCAATATTGCTAACATGGCTTGCTCCACTTGTTGATGTCATACACCATAGCACCTTGATCCAAGCCATTGTTTTTTCTAGGTTATTATTCAATTGATTGATTGGTTGATTATCTAACAAACCACTGTGTATGTGGTTGGCTCACCATCAAGAATGTGATCCTGTTTCTAGCACTAGCCATCATTTGGAAAATATTAAGCAGACTTGCTCTAGACCACCTGAAAGACAAATCACAATCAATTGCATCAATCTGCAAGAATTTTACATTCTAATTCTGACCTACAACCACTCTGATCCAAATAGAAACACACAAGCCTTGGTGGGTGAATGTTGAAGGTGGATGGTGTTATATCTATTTTCTGATTTGTTTACTAACATGAACGTTTTGCAGTTGAAGAGATAATGCTATGATGTACAGAACTGTGTTTTTCGGGCCTATGCCAAACTAGCCCTCAACTAGGCCTCTACTCCATTTTGTATTAGTATTGCTGCTTCATAATATTCACTATGTATTTACATGCCCCATTGACACTACATGTAGCAAAATGTGCACTGAAATGTGCACTGCTGCTTTGTATTGACATGTTGTATGAGGCCTTACTTTGTTTATGTAACCAGATTTATACTGGTGTTTCCTATGACCTTAGGTCAAAGGGATCATGTTTTATTCATTTACTGGTATAGTGCTAGGATGGTGGCACTGTACGACATTTTGTAATACTGTATTTTGATTTGTCAAGGTGAGGTTACATTTGCTCACCCTCTGCTGACTGTGCAATATCCGTTGCTTTCTATGGTGACATTTTGTGTATAAAGGCAATATTTTGGGGGTGAGCCACATTCCTTTGAGTTTCTACTAGTAATGCTGCCCATTTCTCTATTTATTCACAGAACTTTTTGCATTTACTGTAATTTTCAGATTTTGCTCATTGTCACATCTTTTTTAAATGAGCCTTCATGGCAGTTGATTTCTAATCCCCCAGAGTGATTTATTGAGAATAACTATATTTCTGCCTACAGTATTGGACTTCAATATTTTAATAACCACTCATGGTCTTTCTAATTTACTGATATCGAGCCGTTTTAGGCCGGTCCTTATTTATTGACTGTCTATGAGATGCTATTTTGAACCTTATCTTTAGGAACACATTGCCTCATCCATCCTTAAGGACACCATCAACCCTGACCACACATTGGGTGCTTCATCTCAATCATGCCGGTTAGTTGAGGGATACTGTCCACTGTGGAAAACAACAGTGGATTACTCTTCCTTCAACTCTTCACCCATGGTCTAATGATCACTGTATTAAGTGGAAATGTAAATCGTTTCTGCTGACCAAACAAAAGTTGAATTAACTGGTCCTCTTTTAAAAAGTGATCTTTTGTTTAATGCATTTTCTATTATTATTTTTGATGTTTTAGGTTTCTCTGCTTTGTAATGTTTTATATGCGTCTAGAAAGTGTACTTAATTTGGCACTGTTGCATGTTTATAACTAAATATTCCTACTATTACTCAATATGACAAAGTCATAGTCAGAGAATATGTAGGTAATTCAGGTACTATCAGCCCCTCCCTCTTGCTGGACAAATGATAGCTAGAGATGGAGTGGTGAGAATCAATGAGGTGGCCCGATTGGTTGGAACTATAGATGACTTGGCAGTCTGCCTCCTGTTGATGGGGCAGTGCTGCCTGCTCAGGCAGGAGGTTGATTTCTCTGGGGGACAATACACCAGAGAGACAACAGAGATTCACACATTACGATGAAGTATGAAGCCACTACAGCTGTAGGCCAAGGCCCGATTGACAAGCTTGCCAAACCAACAATTGTGCTGGATGTGGTAAAGGGGGGGAGGGTGTTCACAGGCAGACCACCATGAGGAGTCATGAAGATCAATGAGGTAGGGGTGGTGGCCCTCTTCAACCAAGACCTGAGAAATTTGTTCTCCCACACAACCAAGGTTGGGGGAACATCACTGCTCTCAAAGATAAGGTGGGCTCTTCCAGCAAGGAAATCAAATGGCTACGCAAACTGACATCCATTCTTGAGAGATGGGTAGAGGACTCGGAAGGCCGGCCACGCAGAAGCAACCTGTGACTGGTGGGATTGCTTAAGGGAGCAGAAGGCTAGTGACCAGAGAAATTCTTCACTGACTGTTTTAAGTCTTGGATCCTGAACATTGAGCTGTCACCATGTATTTTATTGGAGAGGGCCCACAGGGCACTTGCCTCAATGCCCGCTGCTAGGGGCCGCGCTCAAGCATATCATTATAAGGCTATGATATGGACAGACACATTTTATTTCAGCCGGTGCGCCAACAACTGGACATCCACTATGCCAATGCTAAGGTCTTGATATTACCAGACTACGTGTCCAAGGTGCAGCTCCAATGCAAATCCTTCCTGGAGGTAAAGAGGAACTCAGGGCTATGGGGGATGAGTGGGGCATTCAGGGTGCCCAGAGAGGGCCAGAAACCTCAAGCAACTCAACAGACGAAGGCAGGACTCACATGGGACAAAAACTGTTGGGGGGGGAGCTCTTCCTCTCAGGGCTCCAGTGATGATGGACGATCACAACCATCACACCACAAAGGGATGCAAACAAAAGGACCTTGTGCTGGACACTCTCAAGCCAGTCTTAGAGAGATGGGTCGGTGGAACTCTTCAGTAAGTAACAGCCACACTGACTGCTGTTAGGGGAGTTTGATATCAAATCCACAACTGGCTGATATAACAGAAATACTCCATCCCCAAATGCAATAGATGTGTGGTTGATTCTATACTTGTTTCTGTTCAAATGGGTATATTTGATTTTGGAGCAACAGATGCATTAAGTTTAGAAGTGTTGGGTGGGAGAAGTTGGGGACAGAAAGTTTTATTTTAAGTACCTCCACACACGTGTGTGATACATCTCCAGAGGTCCAGGCATTCCTACGTTATGACCTGCCATGTCCCCCAGGGGGCGATGGCACTTACTATAAACTACTATCCTGAAATATTAATGGGTGGCTGGATAAGGTTAAGAGGACAGCAATAATGCTTCAGACACACAAAATGTCCCCTGCAGTTCTCCTAATTCAGCAAACACACTTAATAGGCAACAGCTGCAATCTCTTGGCCCGACATGGCTTTCACAGAGCATATTATGCTGGGTTTACTAGATGTTCCAGGGGGATGTCCACTCTGCTTCACAGATCATTCCCCCTTGGTGGTCACAGAAGTAATTCCAGACAAGCAAGGGAGTTGCATCTTAATATCCAGTTCCTTGCACAGAAATGCTTGGTCTATGGTATATGTATATGTCCCCTTGACCTTGCATGAACTATGACCGAATCGATGAAAGTTATAGCCTTGGCTCCAGAGCATGAGATCATTGTGGGCAGAGCCTTTAACAATATAATGCACTTGCACATCAACACTAAAGATGGGTCCAGCTATAGAAGAACCTCACACTTTGGGTAAAATCTCTGGGACTCAGTGATATTTTGGACGGTCAGAAACCTGAAGGCTTGCAAATACACATATTACTCTTATTTGTGTAGCTCTTACTTGTGGTTGGACTATTTCTTTCTGCCTGCCACTGATATTCTGGGGTTAACTGGAGTCAGAATACATCCACGGGTGTTAGCAGACCATTCCCTGTTGAGCTCACCCTTTGAAATGTGGCACATAGGTCTAGCATTCACTGGGGCCTCCACTCTGGGTGGCTACAGTATGTTAAGCTTCTGGAACTCCTTTATGTGGATATAAAGGAATACTTTAGACTAAGGGCCTGATTTAGATCTGGATTGGCAGGTTACTCCATCACAAAGGTGACGGATAACCCGTCCACTGAAATATAAATCCCACTATATTCTATAGGATTTATATTTCGGCCGACGGGATATTCATCACCATTGTGACAGAGTAACCCATCCACTGACATCTAAATCAGGCCCTAAATTCCTTGCCAGACATCTCCCTCCTCACTTTAAGGGAGCCTAAGAAGGCAGTTGTCAAAGGTAAAATTATAGTTTATCAAGTGGGTAGGAAAATACAGGGAACATCAATACTCTCGAACAACAGATAAGGTTGCTAGAGAGTCAAAAGGTCCAGGTATGAGACAGTGAGGGACAATGCAGTTGGATCTACCAATTTTAGAGAAGGAGCTGTATTTGGCACTAAAGAGATGAACTGGAAAAGCCCCGGGTCAGAATGAGTATCCCGTCTAATTTCTCAAAAAAGTTTGCATTCACTCTTGTCCCACCTCTGCACACCATGCTCGAGGAGGTGAAACACAAAAGAATACTGCCTCTAGATCTTCAGGGGAGCCACTGTGGTGGTCATCCCCAAAGCATATAAACCTCTGATGGACTGTTCTTAGTACAAGCTGATCTCCCTCATTAACACTGAGGCCAAGCTGTTGGCCAAAGCACAAGCCAACCAACTGGTAAAATGTGTAGGGTCTTTGGTGCATTATGACCAAAATGGCTTTATGCCAGCCAGGGGAACTAGGCACTGTATTCACAGATTAAACATGGTGTCAGCACATTTAAACAACGTTTCAGAATGAGCTGCTATAATACTGGGGGATTTCAAGAAGGCCTTCAACTTGGTCGAATGGCCGTTGTTACATGACATTTTAGAGAGGATAAATGTTTAACCCATCTTCTGGAGCTATGTTAAACTATTATATTGTTGGCTGTGGGCAAGGGTCAGTGGGAACAGTATCCTGTCCCAGTGCTTCCCCATAGGTAGGGATTCCCATCAGGGATGCCTCCTCTCCCCCTTCTATTTTCTCTTATTATTTACCCATTAGCTGATTGGATAAGAAGGGATGCACAGGTGTGGGCCTTGTATGGGGAGGGGCACGACCCGGATGATATTCTTATTTATGTCAAACTCCCTGACTAGTCTATCCCAAGGTTAATTAGTATATTTGAGATTTATGGGGATGCATTTGGCTTTGTGTGCATTGGGAGAGTCCCATTGGTGGGACTTCCCTTGCTGCTGCCCCAGAATCTCCTGCTATTAGATGTGAGCAGGGAGCATTCAAAATGTGAGTATGGATATCTCTGCGGACCCCAGGATGGGCTGGGATAGGAACATTGCTCCCATGGTTCATATGATCAAGGAACACATGTCATGCTGCAGGACCTTCCTTTTGAACTTGCTGGGGTGAAGCACTCTATTCAAGATGGTGGCCCTGCCACAAATGTTATATGTTCTACAGAACTACCCACAAAGGATCACCCCAAAGTGGTTCAAAAATATCAATCTTGTGTAAACAGCTATATATTGGGACTGGCCCCTCCAAGAGTTTCACATGAGAAATGCATACAGTCTACATTTGATGGAGGGATAGGGGCTGTTGACTTGAGGCTATACTACTGGACCAAGCAATTGTTTCCAATCAATTATTGGATATTTGGGGAATGGGAGGATCCTGTCATGAGATTAGAACTGGTACCTATTGATGGGTGGGCCCCTTGGTCCTGGTCGTATAGTGAGAAAATATGTGTTGTGTTCCCAGCTATAATGGCAACTCCTATAAAAAGCCGGCATGGTGCACTGCAGTGGATGAGGTGGAACAAGTTGCTCACTAAAGAAACACCACTGTAGATGGGTACAGGATGGTCTGAAACCACAAGGTTGCAGAGCTTTACGTCCTAGGGTAGGTTGGGAATTTGCAAGTTGGTTGATGTCTGGCCACAGGACCATAGATAGCCTGTGACCAACAGACTGTGGAATACGAGCTGTACAGACCCAGTTTTTCCTTTATGTACAATTGAGACATGTGTTATACATCTATAAGGCACACATTGCTGCACTTCCAGATTATGGCTGCCTGGAAGTCAGACTTACCATGGCAGCTATTGGGGAAAATAGTATTTTGTGTTTGTACAAAACACTGGTGATTAATGTCCCAGACCCAATGACAAAAGTAAGCAAATGTTGGGAGTCAGATCTGGGGACAATTTATGAAAAGGACTGAATCAAGGCCAAGATGGGGGTTAGAGAGTTGGATATATCAATCAATCAATCAATCAATCAGGAGATTTGTAGACCGCTTCATGTCAACCATGAAGGTATCCAGGCCCTGGCAGGGTCCAGTTGATTAGCCGAATAGCCAGGTGTTCAGGGACTTTCGGAACTCTGAAAGAGATGGGGAGGTCCAGGGATGAAAGGGTAGCTTGTTCCATGTCTTCCCTGTTAGGTAGGAGAAGGGGCGACCTCCACATCTGTTATGTCGGATGCAGGGGGTGAGGGTTAGAAAAGCGAGGTGACTGGTGGGATGATGGACGTCTAGGCTGTTGTTCAAGTAGGCAGGTCCGCAGTTTTGTAGGGCCTTGTATGCATGGGTCAGAAACTTGAACTGGCACCTTTTCTGTACAAGGAGCCAGTGCAGTTCCCAGAGGTAGGAGGTGATGCAGATTTGCCTAGGGAGATCTAGGACGAGTCTGGCTAGGCAATATCTATGGTCTGTAGTTGTCTGAGGAGGTGATCTGAGATCCCTGCGTGGAGAGCATTGTAGTAGTCCAATCAGCTGGAGATGATGGCCTGAGGGCTTGTGCTCTTTGGGGTAGCCATTTGAATATCTTACGTAGAAAGTGAAGAAAAAAGAAGCAGGAAGAGAAAATATAATTGATCTGAGTAGTCATGGTTAACTTGTTGTCCAATATGATCTCTTGATTCCTAGCATGGCCAGTGGTAGGTCTGGGCTCTGAGGGCTACCAGGATGCATCCCATGGGGAGCTTTTGCTACCAAAGATCAGTACCTCTGTGTTGTATGTATTGAGCTTCAGGCAGTTGTCCTTAATCCAGTTGGTGACATCTGTCATGCAGTTGTGGAAGATGGTTTTGATGTTGGGGGTGTCTTCGGAGAAGAGGAGGATGAGTTGTGCGTCGTTAGTGTAGGACATGATGTTGAGTCTGTGGGTTTTGTCGATGCTGGCTAGAGGTGTCATGTAAGTGTTAAAGAGAATGGGGCTGAGCGAGGATACTTGGGGTACTCCACAGATGATTTTCTTGGGTTCAAATGTGGAGGGGGAAAGACAGACTTTCTGATTACTTACAGTGAGGTAAGTGGTGATCTATCTGAAAGCAGCTCCTTGTGATAAGTATGTGGGGGAGACCATATCGAAGGCTGCCAAGATATCTAGGAGGATTGGAGCTGCAGTCTCGCCTCTGTCAAGTAGAGCTCTGATGTTGTTGGTAGCTGTAATAAGGGCTGCCTCATTTCTGTTGCTGCTGCGAAGTCTGGATTGGAAGGAGTTGAGTAGGCAGTTCCATTCCAGATATGAGGATAGTTGTTGGTTGATGGCTTTTTCTAAAACTTTGGTTGAGAACAGTCGGTAGTTGTTGAGTTCACTGAGGTCTGCCGATAGTTTCTTTAGTAGGGCACTGACGTCTGTGTGTCTCCGTCCTCAGGGAAGGTGGCCATGCCAATTGATGTATTGAACAAGGAGGTGAGTATGTGGCTGATTTTGGCTTCACCTAGGTTGAAGATGTGGTGAGGGCATGGGTTGATTGGGGAACCAAACTGAAACAAGTTTATGATAAAGGTGGTATCCTGTGGGGCGAGCTGGCTCCATTCAGTTAGTTGGATGTCTGTGGAGGTAGCCGGGACGTTGTGTTGCTTAAAGAAGTCTGTGGCCTTGGGCTGGTGTTTGAAGTTTCTGTAGATGTTGGCGATCTTGTCGTGGAAGACGTTTGCAAGATTGTCGCAGAGTTCCTGTGAGCGGGCAATGTTGTTTATTGCAGCTGAGTGGTTGGAGAATACTTTGACGATGTTGAAGGTTTTTTTGTTGTTATTGCAGCTTGCTTCAATGTGTGTGGCTAATGCCTTTCTCTTTGCTTCTCTCAATTGTCTGTGGTAGAATGACTGTCTTGAAGGCGGTCTTATTGGTTGTGTCTTTGCTGGTGCGTCGTTTCCTTCAGCTGAAGCTGACCTAATTCATATCTTTCTACAGCTTCCATTACACCCTTGACAGACTATGGAGGATGGGAAAAGGAACCGGACTATAGTACTTCTGATGTAGGCAGACCAGGGGCGCCCTGTTGCATGTGGGGTAGGAGTACCCAGTTATCCAAACATATTGGGATACCACTTCTGATTAGCCAGAGGCAGTGTTAGGGATCCCGAATGACCGCAACCCAAAACTGGCAAGACTAGGGGCACTTCCAGGGTGAGATGAAAACCAAGGTCCTTCAGTTTCCACCTGTTCCATATTCCTGAAATGCTTCGGCTTTGGGGTACATAGGATGTGGACATAGAGAAAGTTGTGGAGGATATGTTTGTAGAATGCCATGGTTTTAAAATGTTGAAAATCTCAATAAAAATAAGTTAAAAACATATATTAACAGCTGCAATTTTACATCTATATAATATGGAACACAATCTCAGGGGTCACCTAAACATGCACAAAGTGTATGTCAACAAAGGAATCAATATTAATTCGGGATTACACACATGCATATACAGACTGGATATTTTCATACAGTACACACCACACAACGGTATCTATTCAGTCACTATCATTCACTTTAAAAAAAGGAAATTAATGAAAAAAAATATTTTCACCTACTAAAATGGGTCAACAGGAGCACATGTCAATACAGAAAAATTAAGATGATTTTTAAAAAAGTCACATCATAGTGCTCTAAAAAGACTCTGGCAGCAGGCTGGCAGCCTTTCAAATCAGCAGATGATGGTCCCATCTTTTCAGATAATGTACGACTGGCACCACATTCCAATGCAGATATGCTGCATTTTGCTTCATACTCCCTTACTATGATAAGGAGGATATGGACTGACAGAAGACACACTCTACATCTGGTGTAAGCACACCAAGATTCTACCATAATGGACAGAGATCACTGCAGTGTTCAAACAAGTTTTAGATTTCCCCTTGCCTTTCAAACCTGACTTTTCTGTAATAGGGCTAAGACCACCTGGGTATAATGGTGCTTCAAAATAAGATTGGTATATGATGCTTGTTAGCAAGTGAATTATTAATTAGGGTTGGATTGAAGTCCACCACAAGTAAAAAAGTCACTATCCTATTAGATACAGTCAAAGGTTTCAATAATTTAATCCAGAGCTCAACCCTGAGCTCTGACGTGGTAGCTATGGCAAGGAGCATTCAGGCCTAACCTAAAGAGAATCTGTAAAGCAATTAGAAGTAGTAAAATTGAAATGAGGTTTTAATAAATATTACAAATAATGGTTTAACTACTTTTCTTGTTTTTGTACTAAATCCGATATAGCAGAATTATTATTTTAATCCGTACTGCAGTTGTCCTTTCAGGACAGCCAGAGCCTTCCACAGTTCGAATAGCTTTTGAGGCGTTGTCACTGCTGGGACATGGTAACATTACATATCTACATGACCCACTTTTAAATATTATGCACTCCCTCTTCTGGGCTGTTTGCCCTACAAAAGGGGACTTAGTAATATTTAAACAGGAGGTTTTTGTGTGTCAAAAAGGACTATTTTGACAGATTTGACTGCAAGTTCACACTGCACCAGTCAGGCTACACTGGTAGGCCCCAAGCAATGTTTTTCTGCTACATTAGTGGATTACACAATAAGGGCTGCAGTACACATGTGACATTTAACTTTCCATGCCATGGGTGTATTTCTGCATCCTGATTAATATACAATGGCCATATAGGAAAGTTAAATATGCCAATTAGGAGTGGATACACCTTTCCTTTGAGGATAAATGGGGCCCTCTATTGAGGAAGCTCTCCTGACAATGATCTTGCCTTCTAGATGGAGGGTTCTATGGCTCTTTGCATAACTGAAGAAATACAAAAGTAGTGACGAATTTAGGCTGGGAAGGGTGGAGACTGCTTGAGGCAGGCCATTGTGAAACTTCATTTGGAATTCCTGGCCTTCACAATGGGATGGAGGTTATTGTGGCTACAAAGGTTTCGTAATAGATGTTGATTTATGCATATGCTTTCTAATGTATTGATATGTTGAATACAAATGTTAAAAGAAGACACAATGGCCTTCATGGTCAATGAGTTTTATTTCATGTGCATCAGAGTCAATATTTGATTTCCCTGTATGAGACCACCAGATACATCTAGTGTTGGTAGCCCCACCTTGTAGAGGACAGGTTAATCATCAATATGCCCTGGAGGCCCAGTGGCAGGAGGGTTGCAAAGTTAAGGGTTTTCACACCAGTTGAATCTCTGCAGTTCCTCCACTTAGGGATGGGAATCACTAGTTGAGAGCGGTAGGAGAGCCATCAACAAATGACGGTTCAATAACCCACTACATATCTTTACACTGATAGATCCTTATTTAAGTATGAATTACATGTGTGCTGGAGGTAGTTGCAAACACATTTCTCTGAAGCACAAGGAGTTTAGAGAAATACATGTGTTTATAGTTATTTTAACATTAGAACCCAAACCTTCAAGCCCCTAGTAAAATTCAGCAGTTAGGGTGCTTTTGCAACTATCTTTGCTGATTTCATATATGACATTAAAAATGGCATTATCACAACATCAGTGATGACAACATACAACCCTACTTTTAACCACTGGTTCCTGATTCACTGCAGCATTACTTTTGTACTGGACAGTTCCAAAGGGGGCCGTACAGCCCAAGCTGCTAGGCCACACAATCTCTGATCAGGAACATTAGCTACAATAGATATGTTTTGGCCTTATACGCATTATCAGATTGAGCCTGTAAGGCACAGTGAGCTTTAGATGCACATCTTGGAAATCTGTACTGACATGGCCACTTGTACCAGGCACCAGATATAGGTGGTCATTACAACCCTGGCGGACGGTGTTAAAGCGGCAGTGAGACCGCCAACAGGCCGGCGGTGAAAAAATTGGAATTACGACCGTGGCGGAAACCGCCAACAAAGACAGTCACATTAACACACCGACCGCCACGGCGGTCACCGCCAAGAGACAGGCGGAAGACAATGTACCGCCCACAGTATCACAACCTACCAATCCACCACCTTTTCCGGGGCGGATTCCCCGCAGACAAAAACACGGCGGAAACAGGACTTCGAAGGGAAAACGCTCACCTCTACATACCCCACGAGGAATCCGGACGCCATGGAACCCGAGCTGCACATCCTGCCAGCCCTCATCTTCTTGCTCCTCTACCAGGAGTACGAACGCCGGCGGCGAAGACAACGGTGAGTACTGCACCTACGACACAGGAGGGAAAAACAGGGACACACACACGCAACACCCCTACAGCCACCCTCACCCACTGCAACACACACACTAATACATATTTATACATTATAGTTACACCCCCCAACCCCCTCGGAAGAATGCAAAGACAAAAGGAAATGAGTGTAACCATTGTAATATATTAAAATCAAGTAAGCAAAAATATATATATACACCATAAACAAAATATACACCAAGCTTAGTAGTCCAAGTAGTGCTCCAATGAAGTCCGTGGAGCACTGGGCCCACACGGTATGGGCGAGGCCCACACAAGATCCCCGACCATGACGGAGAGAACACTGCAGGGGCATCAGAGAACAAGAAAACAGGCACCTCAGGGGGAGGGAAAGGGGGGGCACCTCAGCCGGTTGAGTGCACGACGCCAAATCCACGAGGGGGCCACATGCCCACTGTTCCATCCTGGGGAGTGCAAAGCCACAGTCTCTCAAGTCTCTACAGTGGGTGGGTTGCCCACTGTTCAATCCTGGGAAGTGCAAAGCCACAATCTCTCAAGTCTATTCAGTGGGTGGGTTGCCCACTGTGCATCCTGGGGAGTGCAAACCACAGTCTCTCGAGTATATACAGTGGGTGGATCACCCACTGTGCCATCCCAGGGAGTGCAAAGCCACAGTCTCTCAAGTCTATATAGTGGGTGGGTTGCCCACTGTTCAATCCTGGAGAGTGCAAAGCCATAGTCTCTCAAGTCTATACAGTGGGTGGGTTGCCCACTGTGCCATCCTGGGGAGTGCAAAGCCACAGTCTCTCAAGTCTATACAGTGGGTGGGTTGCCCACTGTGCCATCCTGGGGAGTGCAAAGCCACAGTCTCTCAAGTGGATGACAGTCTCCACTGGTTCTGGAGGGGGCATGGTGCCCAGAGTGCTTCATCCTGCTAAGGACAGAGGTAGTGGATGACAGTCTCCACTGGTTCTGGAGGGGGCATGGTGCCCAGAGTGCTTCATCCTGCTAAGGACAGAGGTAGTGGATGGGAATATCCACTGGTTCTGGAGGGGGCTCTATGCCCAGAGTGCTTCATCCTGCTCGTGACGGACTCAGTAGCGTCAGTGCCCTTGGCGCTCATGGGCCAGCGGTGCTTGTAGCGGCGGTGACTTGTTTAGCGGTGCTTGTTGCGGCGGTGCCCTGTTCAGCGGAGCTTGCAGCGGCGGTGCCCTGTTCAGTGGTGCATGAGGCGGCGGTGCCCTGTTCAGCGGTGCTTGTAGCGGCGGTGCCCTGTTCAGCGGTGCATGAGGTGGCGGTGCCCTGTTCAGCGGTGCTTGTAGCGGCGGTGCCCTGTTCAGCGGTGCATGAGGCGGCGGTGCCCTGTTCAGCGGTGCATGAGGCGGCGGTGCCCTGTTCAGTGGTGCTTGAGGCGGCGGCCTCCTTTGCAGTGACTCAGCTGCTGGCGGTCCTCTCTGTCCCAGCGGGGCTTGTGCTGGTGATTCTCTCTGTCCCAGCGGGGCTTTTGCTGGCGGTCCTCTCTGTCCCACCGGGGCTTGTGCTGGCAGTCCTCTCTAGCCCAGCGGGGCTTGTGCTGGAGGTGGCCTCCTGGGCAGCAGGGATGATGCCGGTGGCCTCCTGGACAGCAGGGATGATGGTGGCGGCCTCCTGGGCAGCGGGGATGATGGCGGTGGCCTCCTGGGCAGCGGGGATGATGGCGGTCTCCTCCGCCGTGCTGCTCTTCCCAGAATTTCCGGGTTTCTTGTGGCCCTTCCCCACCTTGGAAGGTGTCGCAGCTGACTCCACACTCCCACCGGTACCCCTGGGAGCAGCTTTGGTGGCTGGAGTCTTCCCCTTCTCCCGCCGGGCACTGGCTAACTTTTGATGCTTGACAGGTGGGGGACTGTCCGTGCTGTGGCTCTGTGCCACACTGGCTGCCCTGGTGGCCGGTGCACTCCAGATTCCGGTGACTACAGGCACCACTGGTCCCGGAGATGTTGTGTCTGAGGTGCTAGGTTTGGACCTGGAGAGTCGGGCCCTAGGACACGGACAGGGTGGGGGAGGTGTGGGAAAGAGGTCAAGGTTGGACAGGAAACGTTTTTTGGAGACACTGGGACGGGTAACTGGAGGGGGTTGGGAGTGGAGGAAGAGGTTGTGGTTGTAAGAGGTGTTCGTTTGGTGACTTTGGGTGAAGGTGCATGAGCTGGAGGCTGTCGTGAGGTGGATGGCTGTTGGTGGGTGTGTGCCTGCGTTTGTGTATCTTGGGAGGTGGCGTCACAGACACACTGGGAGAGGACACAGGGGACGTGTGAATGGTAGTGGGGATGGTGACTGCAAGTGAGCGGGTGTGGTGGTGGGTGTGCTAGTGATGGCAGTAGTGGCTGTAGATGTAGTGCATGCATGTGTGAGTGCAGATGAGACTGGGAGGGAGGAGGGAGACGAGGAGGAGGGGGACGCAGTGGAGGCAGTGGATGTTGGTGTGTCTGCATGTGTCTGATGCTTGCGTGAGTGCCTGTGGGATGTGTGGTGCTTATGTTTGCTTGAGCTTCCCTGTGTGTTGACGTGTGTGCATGCTGGTCTGAAGGTGTGCTTGAGAGGTGTGCTTGGGATAGGCTGGGGTACAGGGGATTGGGTCTGGGTGGAGGAAGTTGGAGGGGGAGGCTAGAGACAGGGACAATGGCTGCCATCAGTGCTGAGGCCAGAGTCTGAAAAGCTCGCTGAAGGGCCGCCTGACCAGAATCAATGCCCTCCAGGATTGCATTGGTTTGTTGCAACTGCCTTTCGACACCCTGGATGCATTCAAAATGGTAGACTGCCCAACAGTGAGGGACCTGAGGAGGTCAATGGCCTCCTCACTGAGGGCAGCAGGGGTGACTGGGGCAGGGGCTGAGGTGCCTGGGGCGAAGGTGATGCCCACCCTCCTGGGTGAGCGGGCACGGGGCAAAGGCTGAGGGGCTGCTGGGAGGGCAGTGCTGGTAGGGGGATGGCGGCTGTACCTGTAGATGCAGGCGGCACAGATGTTGCCGCCACCACAAGGGAGCTCCCATCAAAGAACGAGTGTGTGTCACTGGTCTCAGCTCCTGTCCCTGCCGTGGAGCTCCCCTCGCCCTCCGTCCCAATGGTGAATTCAGACTCCGTAGTGTCACCCTCCAGGGCCATGTGGGATGCAGCTCCCTTGTGCTCCGGTGCCACTGCTCCTCCGCCTGATGATGCTAATGCACACAAGAAGAGGGAGACCACAAAAAGGGGGGGACGACAGAAGAAAGACATGTTCAGTGCATGCATTACCGCTACCGTTGGCGGACACAACAGAACAGAAGCCCCCTGCACTAAGCCGCGCTCTTGGGCTCCACTGTTCAATCCCTGGGAAATGGCCTCCAAGGCTATGGACGACATCTGCACACATAGATGACACAGGGGCATGACTAGGTGTACTTGGCACTCTACATAGATGGGGTGGGGTGCAACATGGGCTGCCTTACGGAGGGACCTTGCCCACTAAACTCGCCCTGGCCTAGGGAAACCCACAGCCCACCTCCCCCACCCAGACACCTTGACCGCGCGCAAAATCAGCAGGATGAGAGTGTACTCACCCCCTTGTGGCTGCTGTGATTCCCTCAAGTGCCCATCCAACTCCGGTTACGCCACCACCAGTATCCTGAACATCAGAGGGGTCATCGTGCGACAGGCACCCCTCCCACGTTGGGAGGCCATCCCCAGCTGAGCCTCCGCCGTCTTCTTGCTCCAGCGGTGAATGTCCTCTCATCTTTTCCGGCAGTGGGTGCTCCGTCTGTGGTAGACCCCCAGGGTCTGGACATCCTTGGAGATGGCACGCCAAATATATTTTTTCTGGTGGGCGCTGACCTACATGAATTGTACATGGGGAAAAGAAAAGCTATTACCAACTGCACCGTCACAGTCATTGGCCCCCATCCCTACCCTTGCCATGTGGCACATGCACTCACCGTAGTTTCATGCACGCCGCAATCCCCCTCCCCCTTCTTACATCCACCCCACTCCACACAGGCATAGCCCATACAGCATGCTCCCAGCCTGTTTGTCTGGAGGACCGTAGAGTAGCGTGTACTGGGGGAGGACCCCGTCCATGAGTTTCTCCAACTCCTCCGATGTGAAGGCAGGGGACCTTTCCCCAGACACTCCAGCCATTGTCTCTTCCAGATCGAGGTCACAGCAGCACTTGCAGCGTAGGTCCTCTCCTGTCGAAGATCAGGTATTGAGTGATAGAAAATGGCGTGTACCGTCACACCTGGCGTACATCGTCATTGGCTCTTGGGACCCATAGGGTCCAATGTTAACCAATGCAGCATTGCGCCGCGGTCTTCAACTGCCTACCGCAACGTTGTCCAACGCCAGCGCAGTTACCTCACATCCCTTTGTCCCACTGTAGAGGTCAGGCAGCCGCCATTTCAGGGGCCCACATGGCTTCATTTTTAAGTGAGTCACACATACCTAGGCCTAGACTCAACACACATACAGGCCACTTTTCGGATTAGGATTCATTTTTTGTGTAAGCTGTGGGTACGTACCTCTGAGTTGTTTGACTCTGTGCTCGCTGTTGTCCTTCATAGGCACCGTCCGCTGGGACATGTGAGGAGATGGCGGCATCCTCCGGTGTACAGACCATTGGTCGACCTGTCGACAATGGAGGAAAGACATGTGATCATCACATACAGGCTTAACCGTGCCACAATCCAGGAACTGTGTACCCAGCTGGAGCCAGACCTGATGTCAGCTATCCGCCATTCCACAGGAATCCCCCCTCAAGTGCAGGTGCTGTCAGTGCTCCATTTCCTTGCAAGTGGGTCATTTCAAACAACAGTGGCCATAGCATCAGGGATGTCCCAGCCTATGTTTTCAAACGTGTTGTCCAGAGTGTCGTCTGCCCTGCTGAAACACATGCGGACCTACATCGTTTTCCCTCAGGTGGAGGATTTGCCTACAGTAAAAGGTGATTTCTATGCCCTGGGACATATCCCCAACATCATAGGTGCCATTGATGGGAAACATGAGGCTTTGGTCCCCCCCACAGCAGTGAACAGGTGTACAGAAACCGGAAGAGTTATCATTTTATGAATGTGCAGATGGTGTGTTTGGCAGACCAGTAAATCTCCCATTGTGAATGCCAAGTTCCCTGGCTCAGTGCATGACGCCTACATCCTGCGGAATAGTAGCATCCCTTATGTGATGGATCAACTCCAGAGGCACTGTGTGTGGCTATTAGGTGAGCACCTGGAAACAAGACAGTGGGAATGGCTGTCTGGGTCTGGGGTTATCCCTACAGGTTAGTGTGTGTCTAACAGTTGTCCCTCACCATTTGCAGGTGACTCTGGTTACCCCAACCTGTCATGGCTACTGACCCCAGTGAGGAATCCCAGGACAAGGGCAGAGGAACGGTACAATGAGGCCCATGGGCCAACACTGCGGATAATCGAGCGGACCTTCAGCCTCCTGAAGGCCAGGTTTAGGTGCCTCCATATGACAGTTGGATCCCTATTCTACTCACCAAAGAAGGTGTGCCAGATCATCGTGGCCGGCTGTATGCTTCACAACTTGGCTTTGCGACGACAGGTGCCTTTTCTGCAGGAGGATGGTCCAGATGGTGGTGTTGTTGCAGCTGTGGAGCCTGTGGACAGTGAAGACGAGGAAGCAGAAGAAGAGGACATGGACAACAGGGACTCGGTGATCCTGCAATATTTTCAGTGAGACACAGGTAAGAATACAAACCTGCCTACTACATGTACTTTAACACTACTACCTCTCTACTGTCTGTCGTTTTCACCCAGTGTATGGTCACTGAGTTGTCACTTTCCGTTATGATTTCACAGATGTGGGTCCCACTGTGTGACATCTGCTTTGATTCCTCATGTACTAGAGCTGTGTGACATAAGTATGTTGACATTACAATTGAAAGAGCTTTTTGCCACAGTAATTTCTAATATACTATTCCAAAATCACAGACTGACTCCAGATTGTTTTGTGCTTCAAGGGTGTTTATTTAAGTGCAAAATATTGGGGAGGGTTGAGGGGTGATGGTGGAGGAATGTCCATGGCAGTGTCCAGTCTATTAGTCTCACAGGTGCATTGCCCAAATGGGCATAGGAAGTGGAGCTGGGGCAGTTTAAGGATGGACAGGGTGACAAAGTGGGACAGAAGGATGACATTCAGGGTGGTCTCATTTCTTGACGGGGGTCTTGGCATCGTTCTCTGTCTTTGTCCTGGATCTTAGGGACTGTTTGTGGTGTGGTTCTCCCTCTGCAGGGGGTGGGTGCTGGTGTGGTGGTCCTGTGGCGGTGCCTCCTGTCCACTAGCGCCGGCGGAGGTGGTGGGCAGTTCATCGTCCATGCTAGTGTCAGGGGCCCCTTGTTGTGCCACAGTGTCCCTCCTGGTGTTGAGCACTTCCTTCAGCACCCCTACGATGGTGCCCAGGGTGAAATTGATGGATCTGAGTTCCTCCCTGAAGCACAAATACTGTTCCTCCTGCAGGCGCTGGGTCTCCTGAAACTTGGCCAGTACCGTTGCCATCGTCTCCTGGGAGTGGTGGTAGGCTCCCATGATGGAGGAGAGGGCCTCGTGGACAGTGGGTTCTCTTGGCCTGTCCTCCCCCTGTCGCACAGCAGCCCTCCCAGTTCCCTGTGTTCCTGGGCCTCTGTCCCCTGGACCGTGTGCCTACTGCCACTGCCCCCAGGTCCCTGTTGTTGTTGGGGTAGTGGGTTAGCCTGGGTTCCCTGTAGTGGCGGACACACTGCTGATTGACATATCCTGGGGACAGAGGTATGGGCCCGCTGGGTGGGTGCTGTGCTGGTGTTTCCAGAGTGGGGGAAGCTCTGTGGTGGCCTGTGACTGTGTCAGGGGAACCGACTGTCCCGAGGTCCCCGATGGGCCGGGCTGGTCATCTAGATCCAGTTGGACAGAGCTGCTGTCATCACTGTGGGCCTCTTCTGTTGGTGGTGTGACATGTGTGGACCCTCCTGTCCGGTGACGTTGGGTAGGGGTCCTGCAGGGGTATAAAAGGATGTTTATTACATCTGTGTGTGGCATGGTGTGCAATGGGCGGGTGACCGTGTACCCCAGTGCTTGCATTCCTGTGTGGGACCTTGTGTGATGATGGTTTAGGGGGGTGTATGGGTTTGTGTAGTGGGCATGCTTTGGTGATGGGTGTCCATGCTTTGGTGTTGCATGCAGGGCTTGGTGTTGGGATGTGTGGTTTGTGATAGTGGGACATCTGTGAGGAGTTGGAGTGATGGGGGTGAGTGTGAGGGTGGGGGTATGTGATGGCATGCAGGTAGGGTGGGGGATGTAATAGTTAAGATTTGACTTACCAGAGTCCAGTCCGCCATCTACTCCTGCGAGGTCCTCAGGATGCAGAATCGCCAAGACCTGCTCCTCCCATGTTGTTAGTTGTGGGGGAGGAGGTGGGGGTCCGCCACCAGTCCGCTGAACCGCAAGGTGGTGTCTTATGACCACAGAACGCATCTTCCCCTGTAGGTCGTTCCACCTCTTCCTGATGTCATCCCGATTTCTTGGGTGCTGTCCCACTGCGTTGACCCTGTCCACTATTCTTTGCCATAGCTCCATCTTCCTTGCAATGGAGGTGTGCTGCACCTGTGATCCGAATAGCTGTGGCTCTACCCGGACGATTTCCTCCACCATGACCCTGAGCTCCTCCTCCGAGAACCTGGGGTGTCTTTGCCGTGCCATGGGGTGGTGTGGGTGATGTGTGTGGTGGTGTGTGTGGTGAAAGGTGTGCTGATATGTAGTGGGGTGTTGTGTGAGGTGCGTGGAAGTTATGTGGGTGATGGTGTTGTGTGCCTGTGGATGCTAGTATTGTTGAAGGTGGTGTCTCTCTCTGTGCTTCTTTTGGAATTTTTGGTCTTACGGGTTTGTGGGTAATGTGGGTGTATGTTTTATATTGTATTGGGTGTGAGGGAGTGGTGTGTATGGGTATCAGGTGTGTGTATTTCGATTTGTCCAATGTGGCTGTGTTTTGTATGTGTGTGTGTATGTTGAGTGCGGCGGTGTGTACCGCCAATAGAATACTGCGGTTGAAAGACCGCTGCATGGATTTGTGTGTTGTGATAGTGTGGGCGTATTTCTGTTGGCGTGACGGTTGAGGTTTTGTTTTCGACAGTTTATCACTGACCTTTGGTGTGGCGGACTTGTGTGGGTGTCTGAATTTTGGCGGATTCCGTGCTGTGGGTCATAATAGCTGTGGTGGATTTCCGCGGCCGTGACGATGTGTTGGCGGTCTTCGCAACGGCAGTAAGAGGCTTTTACCGCCAATGTTGTAATGAGGGCTATAATGTTTTAAGTCTAATAACCTAGCTATTCCATATGTGATTAGCTGGAGGGCACAGTCTAAAGCAAATTAGGACAGAGATTACAGGGAGAAAAATAAACAGGCATTCCACAAGGCACTAGATTCATTTATAGACATGATGCTGGATAAAGAAAAAATGAATTGAAATGACTCTGTTGAATGCCAAATTAATTTCACATTACTTCACTTCTGCGGTATAAAAGAATACATGACCATACCTACTGCATTGCCTACAAGGCAGCCAAAGAGGGCTAAACAGTCATAGAATGACGGTTAGTTTGGTTTGGAGAAGAAAAACCGGCCTGTGGTGTCTGTTTCCATTTAAAATTATGGAAAAATATGATCCAAAGATCTGATAGCAACCTTAGACTAATCAGATACCAAAGGGAAAACTGATGTCTCCCTTTTGACAGCCAAACCAGCTTACTATATATCAGCACCCACCCCTAAAGACTGCCTCCATTGCCACCAATCTGGTATG
Source organism: Pleurodeles waltl (assembly GCF_031143425.1). NCBI lineage: Eukaryota > Metazoa > Chordata > Amphibia > Caudata > Salamandridae > Pleurodeles > Pleurodeles waltl. The sequence goes on from NC_090442.1 coordinate 842,928,030, forward strand.
CAGACCTCTCCACATCTCTCTTTCATGATATTGCAATTCCAGATTCCTCTCTCTGATGTCTGTTAATTCTCACTGAATCTTCTCTCCTTCTCTCTCTCCTATCGTCCCCACTTTTCTCAATATCACTTTCACTAACCTCACTCTCCTTGCCATATGTAAGGTCTCAGACCTCAACATTTTCTTTGCCATCATCTCCTCTAAGCTGAACAGAGGTCCACTACATGCAGCTGGCCCCATGACACTGCCCTTAGCAATTTTAATTATAAACATTTGTCCATGGCAACCCTAAAATCCCCCAACTTGGATGTTTCCTTCTTAGCCTCTAAAGACAGGGTCATACTGATATGGAGAAATTCTCGCAAGACCTCTCTCGCACCAGGTTTGCCCATGACACTATCCCCAATTCCTTCTGGGACAATACTGTTTACCGACTTACAAGGTAAGGTAAGGTAACGGTAAGGTAAGGAAATACTTTATTGTTCAGTTAATTAAAACTTACAATAATAGCAAGATAAAATCCAAAAATAAAATATCAGTTAAGAAATACCATTGTAGCACATAAGAATACCACTTTAACCGCCATACAGATTTCTAAACTTTAGCAATGACTTGCTAACACAAGCCATAAATCACATTACAATATTCCTTGAAGTATTCTAAAATTTTAAAATCTTTAAATCCCACATAGTTGTATAGAAGAGATGAGTGTCTTAAAAATCGAATTAGATTGTGATCCACAGTCATAGAGGACTCTTGATAAAGTGCCTAGTGCTTAGCTTATTTACTGATCTTAAAAGTACCAGTTATATATATTGGCCTATCAAATGTACCTAATGATTTTTAACCAAAAATTAGGAATTAAAGGAAAATTTCTGCTAAGTATTATATTTAGGAGTAAAAAAACATTCAGTGAAAAAGATGGAACTTCAAAATTAATTGCCTAACCCTGGCAAATCAAGTATATTGAGGTAGTACTTCGATGTTTAGTTTTAATACTCGCATAAACTAAACATGAACAAATGTGTATTCTTTATACATCACCCACTTAAGAGCAAGCGCTAATGGTAACAAACCCTTTATACATCAAACTTTGCGAGCTTTGTCTCTGCAATACACATACACATCAGAAATTTCCCCCAGAGCATCACATCATCCCCTGAGATACTGGCTATAACTGCTTGCATATACATACGTAAAGATTTTCTAGTACAGCACTGTATCAACAGCCCTTTCCATTCTGCTATGAGTGCTGGACAAGTGCCAGCAATATGACAAATGTCTTCCTTTTGATAATTTCAAAGCTGACATGTTAACTCGCCTGTCGATCTTCTCCAAAGAGGGGAGTTGATACTCATTTGTAAGTTGTCCAATTAAAGACGCACAAGCTTGGCTTGGGTTTTAGACCATGCAAATCCACTAAGTATGGCTGAGTTTTAAGAGGTCCATATGAACCCATTACCATCCATGCATGAACTCTTTTAGACGGCACTGTTTTGTCCAGTAGGGATGAAATATTTTTTCCAGTTGAATTTATAACTCTGTTAAATGCAGATTGGGAAATGGTCAAAGCCCAGATCTCCATTGCCTTGTATGTAATTAAGGCCAAATTATAATAATCACATTGGTGTGTCTTGAATCACTTATTGCTTTCCACACAATAGAACTTAAAAGTGAGTATTGCGTCATTCCATAGTTTATAACAAAATGTCCAATTAGAACCCAGGCTACTTAGGTTCTACCTTCTAAGACCAAGCTCTAAGTGAATTTTGGCTGGCAAAGCTTGATGGGGCGATTAAATAAGCGTCCATATGTCCCTACAATGGCATTGTCAATGAATGTATCCGCTCTCCCTCTCAGCGCCTCTAAGCCATATGTAAGGGAGGGGCATGCTTAGCCGCCAGTACTTGCAGCGGACTTATAAAGAATTGCTTAGTGAGCTACCGATTTACAAATGCCAAAGGATGATTCATCTCACCTCTCAAACAAGGCGACAGCATTATGTTTTGCTTTCTCTATAGAGCAGTGGGTTCACCTCATCAGTGCAGAGCTTTGTTTGTGCCAATATTTTAAGCTCAGAGCACTCTCACAACAATGTGCTCCCTCAAACATTGCTCCAGGGAAACCACAAGGTTATTAATTATCCCGAATGACAAACCCTTTGCTGAAATGTGTATTTGTTTCCTGGTGGAATGAAAGGACCAGGAAGTTCAGAAATACGGAGCACACTATTTCATAGCACCAAACGGGTCAATAAAGTACATTTACAGTGTACCAGTCACTGAAGACAGTATTTCTGTATAATTTAATCAGAGTGGGCAAATATGAACTCTAAACCATGAAAAGTAAAGGCTATGATACCTTGCACAAAACATCATAACAGAGATCATACAATTCCATGCTGGGTAATTTTTCACCTATGCAAGACAGTTTTTAAACACGTTTAAGGTCTAGCTGGACAACACAGCTGTTGCCAGACCCTATGTGGTCAACAGAAAAGGAGATTTCAGCCTTACTGCTGAATACAGGAGTTTAGCTTCACCCCCATGCTAATTAACTTGAGTACAGCATTTGATTGCACAGAAGATGAATGCTTCCACTGAAAAAGAGTGCTTGCATTGCACGTTTTGCCTTGTAGAAAACTTAAGCTTAAAACAGCAGGACTGAGATGGAGAACTTGATAGTGAAGAACGTAGTCCTGATCTGTGTATTATGGAAAGAGAGTAGGCCTGACATATTTATTGTGAAGTGACATTAAAGGCAATGAGCATTTATTGATGGATTGTTATTACACTGTGTTAAAGCCTGTAGGGGCGTATTTTGTTAAATGGAATCTCGCAGATCAGATAGCATATTTGCAAAGTTCACACTTTCAGAAAAACCGTAGGGGTAGAAGATTTGTACTTTGATAATCTTAGTTTAAAACCTTTAGAGGGTGTGTGTATATATATATATATATATATATATTGTTTTAACAACTTGAATGTTGTACATATTTTTAATTTTATGACTGTATACCTTTTGGGCAGCCTTGTGGGAATACATATCCCCAGTACAGAAGCTTCAGTTGATTATGGAGACAAAGCCAAAAATAAAGGCTACAGACCTGTTTGGTTGATTGGGAAAATGCATGTTGCAAGTTACAGGTCTGATCTGTTTATTATGAATTGTTATGACAAAGGCAGTAGATCTGACTTATATATCATAAAAAGCATATGTTAAAGCCTATTGTAGCCTATTTAGGGCAGTTTGTTATTGCACCACTGTAAAGGCTTTAGACAGACAGGTATTTTGTTACATGGAATGACATTGTTTAGCTTAGTAGGAAAGGATATTTTGGTGTTGATTATCCCTTTGACAAACCAAGAAGGTAAAAGATTAGCACTGTAATATTCCATGCTACACCCTGTTGGGAAGACCTGATCAAAGCAAATCTGTAAAAGGTGTATACTCAGAAAGGTATAGATACATACATAGGGGCTTTGGGTCACTCCTCTTCTGCAATTCGTCTGTTCAAGCGTTGTTCACACTCTGCCCCATGCTGCATGTTGTCATGGAGGGAGGCAATGGGTCTGCCAATTTAGCCATTGGCGCTATTGCCCCATGAGTGAAAGAATTTTGCTTGATCACATGTGCAGATTCACCTGAAAATGAATGTGCTTCAGTGCCAGGGACTGTGGGTCAAGCATTTAGTTTTCCATGTTGTCATTTTAAGGTCCTCTTCAATTTCTTTCCTTTCACTTTTCTTTTTTTATTTTGATTTTTGTAGCGTATACTGCAGCTGTCTGGGCTATTCGACTGCTCGTTCAATCTGCCTTGCACTGTTCCCACGTGGCCACTGCCTCCAAATCAAGGAGAAGTTTTGGAAAGGTAGTGTCTATATAATTAATTATTGTTTTACCATTCTGCGAAGGCAAACGCTTTGCTTCTAAACAGACGGCCATGCAGGAACTTTAAAACAATAATTCACCATGTACAGTATCACTGCAAGACAACAGCCTGCTGACATTTGCAGTATATATTTATGTTGCATTTTATTAGGTAACACCGTGTTTTGTTTTCCTCCAATATTTTTTATCTTGCAGAAGCTTGTTGAGTTTGTGTGTGTTCTAACGTGGATGGATAAATGGGTGGATGCAAGAATGAGTTAGTGGTTAAGTGAATAATATTTGAGTACAAGGATGAGTACCATAATGCATTTATGATGAGGTATTGCGACCTTAATTCACCGATGTCTGAAGAGGGAGTTTCAGTGATAAGCCTGACCTACTGGAATTGCCGATGGTTGTTATAGAAGGGTTATCACAGTTACAATTGTGAACTGAATCTAGACAATTTTATATCAGTCTTTATTTGACATTTGCACTGACTACTGCAAAATATATTTTTCAGACGGGTCCGTTGGTGCATAAGTCATTTGTGCACTTGCCCAGGCAAATATTATTGCAAAAAGGACTTACGCAGTGCAGTATATGTGGTCTACAATAAGACTATGCTTACAAAAGGTAATTATAGGTAATTATGTGAGACACCATGTAAATGAACAAAGCTCTTTTTGGAGAAATCTTGCAATCAATTTATATAGTATGTACGCAACTCTTAAGCCTTTGGTTCTTCATGCACAGTAAGTTAAACGTTTGGGTTACCAAAACAATTTCTTTCACTTTATCGGACTTGTGAGGATGAAAGACTGAGCAGCGACCACCAAGTTTGACAGCTGAGCTGGCCAGACATCTAAGGTCAACATTCCCTTACATTCTAGCCGCTATCTCCGGAACTTCCTACCCTTAAGTCTAAGACCTGAACCTGATTTTCTTGAATTGTGTTGAGTGCTAAAAATCAATCCAGCTGTCTGTAAGCGGGGCTGGTCCAAATCCCCTCGACAATGGACTTTTTCTCCTATAAACTTGTCCCATTTGCCATGTGGTCTAAAGCTGTGTTGAAATGGTAAGCTGGCCGGACATAAAATAAACACATAAAATAGAATAAAAACGTGGACCTGTCATACTAGTATAGGAAAATGCCAGCCTAAGAATGTGACTGTTCCATGTCAAAGGTGGTGTTTTCTACATCAGCTATCAGTCACTGGGACACAGAAATCGGAAAACCATGCCACCTTCCTTAGATCTGCTTCCTGCAGGACCTTGCCATCAACTATATCTCGCAGAATGGCAATCAAATATATCCTCCGACCTCATGTCTCACAGTATCAAGAAAACACATGCGCCGTAGTAAGAGGTTCAGGGCTCAGTTCAGATCCCTGTGCAAACGCGAGTGCACAATTGCGAGTTATTACACCCTTGGTTTTCCTGTGATGGATTCCTGCAGGTCAAGCTTGCCAAAATTTTTGAGGTGCAAGGCCTGGAAAATTAAGTTTGTTAAATACCAGTTCTGAACGATATGTCTCATTTTCAAGTTGAAAACTTTATACAGGAAGTATTTACAAAAAGTAGTAAACCCCTCAAACCAAAGCAACGATATTAGCTGGAACCTGCTCCACACCACTTGTAATAATGAAAACACCTAGAGACCAAAACAGGAGCCTCTATCGCCAAAGAAAGGGAACAGAGCCAACCTGGGCTGCTCCAGCACTTTCAATAATCCTTAGTGGGTTAATTCTGACAGCTTGAAGAGTATCAAAGGTAAGGTCGGATTCCTGAAGGACCAGACACCAGGCACTGGGTGGAGATGAGCAAGGATGTAGAAAAATGACACAAACACTAACAAGCGGACAACAGAGGACGACCTTCATCCTTCCTGTGAAGCTTAATATGCTTGTGACACCACTAGTGTGAACCGGCTACTTCTACTCTCACTGATGGGGTCAGACATGTTTAGTAGATACATTCAACATCAGATTGAAAACAATGTTCTCTGAAACCTTCCTATTCTTCCCCTCACCAACTTTATTTTAATTGTAGGAAGAATTACTGGGTACCTGGCAACAAATATAGCGCACAATAGGTGATCCTCTTGCTGTAGTCCCTCTGGATGCCAAGCACACCCTCCTTGTGGTTGAGTAGGGACATATACATTTGGGCTTTTCCATTTCACTCGTGGCAGTTTTTTTGTGAAATGGCTACCCGTACCCTATGTGATTGTTTCCCACACGCACACGAGTTGGTGTGACCTACCGCTCGCCGTGCTTGAATGAGCGAATGAATGCCTGCATTTTTAGAGACGACAGTCCCACACAAATAGTTTCTACATGCTAAAGGTTAACCAGAAGCAACAGACCACCAAAAAAGCCCAGAACCAACAATATATGGAGATTTCCGACAGAAGCCACAAACAGTGTAAATAGCAGAAACCTAGCAGTACAAAATGCTTCATTTCTGAATGAGGAGACTCAGATAATCAGCGTAGAATAATTGCAAAAATAACTTGAATGTACACTGTGCTGTTTCAAAGTAATTATAGATTGTAATAATTTACTACTACGAAAGCAAAAATTAGCTTAAAAAACGCGGAATGCCCCTTGCACGCACTTCTCAGCATCAATTGATTGACTCAGTAACAGACAAAGGATTGGCTCCTCACTGGGCCTGCTGAAGGAAGACACTTCAACTTGTGACAGTAACGGAGTGATGAGAAAGGGGCAGAAATCACTCTTGAGAGGTTCGGGTGTTTCGACGTTTGCCTTCACTTCAAAAATGTGTAGGGCCTCATACAGTTCCTTGCAGGTGACATGCTCTCTCCCCACTCCCCCCCCCCCCCCCCCCACCACCATTGAGGCCGACGCCCTCGTCTCAACCCCAGTGTTGATGGAACAGTTTTCAGAGGAGGGGTGCTGCCCTCAGTGTTACATCACTGACGTCAAAGGGGATTGTGAAAAAAACTAAAACGCACAGAAAGAGCAAGTGTAGCAAATGAGCCATGCCCATTCATTAGGGGAGTGGTAAAGGTGTGGTAAGTAGACTGAGGTGCATTTTAGAGCACACTGCCGCAAATATATTATCAGAGCATGGTGTGGCAGCACACTGTCATTTACAGACAGCTCATTTCCCATAAAATGGCTAATAAATTTGCACATACATGTAGTTGCACTCACAAAACTATACAGCAGACAAACGATAATGTTTGGAAATCGGGCTTCAGTGAATATTTATAATTTGCACATCACCAAATAAAGGGCCAGATGTAGCAAAACTCCAAATTGCTACTTGCAATTTGCGAGTCCCTGCCACTCGCAAATTGCAACTCGCAATTTGGAATGCAGAAAGGTGTCTCAGACACCTTCTGCGACTCGCTATGGGGTCTCAAAGACCCACCTCATTAATATTAATGAGGTGGGTTGCAATTTGCGAACCCATAGCGAGTCTGGGCACTCATGGGAATGGTGGCCTGCTGGAGACAGCAGACCACCATGTCCGTGACTGCTTTTGAATAAAGCAGTTTTTTTTTTTTCAAAGTGCAGCCCGTTTTCCTTAAAGGAAAACGAGCTGCACTTTGAAAATAAACCGAAACCTTTAGTTTCGGATTTTTTCAGGGCAGGTAGTGGTCCATTGGACCACTGCCTGCTCTGAAAAAACATTTTTAATTCCAGTCACAAAGGGGAAGGGGTCCCATGGGGACCCCTTCCCCTTTGTGACTGGGTTACCATCCACTTCAAGTGGATGGTAAATGCAATTCCATTTGCGACCGAAAATGGAATTGCATAGCATTGCGAGTCGCAAATAGGAAGCGAACACCCCTTCCTATTTGCGAGTCGGAAATGCATTTTGCGAGTCGGATCCGACTCGCAAAATGCATTTCTGCATACCGGAGAGGCTTTTGCGCCTCGCAAATGGCGTTTTTCGCTCTTTGCGAGGCGCAAAACCCTTTCTACATCTGGCCCAAAGTGTCTATATTTGCTTTGATTGATTAATCGTCATATGTTGTAATTTGTGTTGCTGTCCTATTACTTTCTGTCCAGAGACCTGGGCAAAGATGACTCAATTTTAACCAATATGCAGATAGGCTTATGTAACAAATTGATAAAATAATTGTTGCTAGATTGAGTCTATCTCCCAGTGACAATTATTTCATTGTGGTATGAATGTTGTTTTATGAATTTATCCCTCCGGTACACTGACCCTTTCTTGGTTTTGAGTTTCCGATTGTCACATAATTCACGTTACAAAATCCTCTCTCTTGCACTTAGAGAAAGAAAAATAAACACCAGTCTCCATTTTAAAAGAATAAGCAGCAACTTGTCACAAGACAGAGTGGATCATTTGACCTCTGTGACAATATAAAAACAAAATTCAAAGGCATATTTATTACTCATGCATCTGAACTCCAGCCTAGTTATTCTGGCGGTGCACCCCACCACTGCTTCCTGTGTCAATGCTCAGCACTCCCCTGCAAAGTCAAAATACCACAGTTCAGATGTTGCCATTCCCACCTAGTGCTCCAACAATCTCATGGAATACAGTGCATCCATCGGTGCAGAACATTCCTTGTAGGCAGAACAAACCAATATGGTCAGCCAGTGCCATGGATTTTTTTGCCATGATTGGAATGCTTTTTTGTTTTGCTTAAATAAACTTGCAACACAGCAGCATGTTTTAGTAGAACAAAAGCAATGGCCCTGGCATGTAGGGAGTTTTCTCCAGGCATGCCTGAGCCTCTGTTTGTATTCCCTGCCTGCACAGCTGTCTTGGGCAGGGAAAAAGAATGACCTGGCAGTCCACAGGGGAAGGGACCGTCAGCTCATGTGATGGTGGGACCAGCTGAATCTATGCTGTCATAAATCCTACAGGTCCACCGCCTCTAAATGGGATGGAGGAAGTGAGATATCGACAGCCTCCAAAACAGGCCCTTAATTATTAGTAAATGAGAGTGAGGAATAAAAGTAGGATGGATAGATAGGGTGGATGGATGCATGTTTTTTTAAAGAATCGTCATCAAATATTTTTTCTCTCCATTAATTTTTCACTTGTGGATCACCTTTTGGCATCCCACTATTCAGTAGCCTAAAATGATGTGCTTTGGGTCCTCGGTGTCAGCAAAGTACCAATGCAGATCTGCTCACTAAACGTTTTGCACTATGACAGGAGCCACCATGACACCCACTTTTGCGCCTGGCAATAAGGTGATAACAGTTGGGGTCCACCAGGGCTCTGCCCTCAGCCCCACTTTATTTAATATCTACCTTATCCCTCTTGGTCAAATCATTTGGTGCCAAGATCACATCATATGCAGATGATACTCAGATTCTCTTTTCCTTGAGTGAAGGTGAAGATATTGCCCCTGATTCAATTAGGCCTTACCTGGTAGCTGTGCATCTCAAAACAGATGATGTGTAATGCTGACAAAACAGAAATACTCTTCTTTGGCAGGCCACTTCCTATCAATTGGCCACCATGTTGGCCAGAAATAGCCCCCCTCCAGCTTCTCAAGCAGAGGTTGTCAAGTGTCAAGAATCTTTGACTTAAGTTTTATAATCAGTTATCTTTCCAGCCACAGATCAGATCTGTGGTTGGAACGTTTTTTGGGCTTCTCCGAGCACTGAAACAGTGCCTGTTCTTTTAGTCTTTTCTAACCAGGAAAACTGTTGTTTAGGCCATTGTTATTTCTCGGTTAGACTGCACCAATGCTCTGTATCTTAGACTGCCGGACTATGTCATCCACAGACTACAGGTGGTCCAGAATGGCTGCAGCAGACTAGTACTTAATATTCCTCGAAGAACCTGGGCCTCTAAGCACCTCCATGCTCTGCATTAGCTCTCTTTTAGGAAACAAATATTGTTCAAGACCCTGGTGTTAATTTTTCATGCTCTACATTAAATTGGCCCAAGCTACTTGTCCAGAAGAATCCATTTCTACTACCCTGCTAGAAAACTCCAGTCCTCAAATAGGGCCTTAGCAAAGGTCCCTAGAATTTCACGGGCTAGGACCAGGGGGCATTCATTCTCCTTGCCTGGCCTTTTTGAGTGGAATACACTTCTTTTGTACCTTCAGGAGGAGAGCTCAGAGCAGACTTTCAAAAAGAAGTTCAAAATATGGCTTTTACCCAGTAGTAGCTGAATTGCTGATGGACTAGCACCAGAGTATTCTTAGGAGCATCTGTGAGCTTTACAAATCTCCCTCATTATCATCAACATGATGACAAAATAAAGAACATACCAGAATAACACTTATTCGAATAGTTACAGATTAACACTCAACAAACAAACAAAAGGCAATATGCTCAAACAAAACAACTTAGTAACACTTCGAGAGCCAACACAACATGTTACAAACAAATCTACAAATAGACTAGGTCCAGGTGCGAGATGTAGATAGTTAGCAAAAGGGAGGGTAAACACCCAACATTACACTCCTATCCTGCTACAGGGCCTTAATGTCTTCAACAAATTCTTAATGGACAGTGAAAGGTCGGATTAATTCAGCGCTATGATGAAGGCAAACTGCTTTGCATATGAGATAATATCATCAAACAGATCCTTTCTGCTCCCTCTCTAGTAGGCAATGGGAATTCTGAGAGTGAACATCCAGTCTCATCTAGATAAGCAGGGCAAACACTCCTCAACAAAATAATAACAAAATAAGAACAGTCTTCCACTGAGTAACGATGACAGAGTAGCTACTGGATAAGAGAGTCCCAACAGGTTTAATAGTGCAGAACAAATGAAAAATTGACTTGGCAACGAATTTTCAAAAGAGATTGAAGATACATTTGCAAGAAATACATGAGGGACTATCTAATGCTGACATATACTTATTTGCCAGCAAGGAAATTTATGCAGTATTCGCTGAGATTCTAGAAAGAAAAGTTAGCATTAAGACCCTCCTTTTGATAATGTTGAACATAAAAAGACTTATGGAGATTAATCACAATATAGCACAGTAACATGAGTTCACCATGAACAAAAACCCTTGACATTTAAGAAAGATGAGGTCCACTCACAAGAACACCTTACAGGTCTCAACACAACCAACCTCCTTGTGGACCCGACCAACCTCTGACTCACCCAGCAAGTGGAAGACCCCACACATGCTGCTGGACACCTACTGTACCTCATTTACCCCAGCCTCAGCATTTCACAGCAGACAAGCCAACATCGATTAACTCAACCAAGCACAACCGCTTCAACTGGAGTATTATCATCCCTCTCAACCACAGAAACACCATTGTCAAATCTTAATGATGACAAAGTAACAAGATCTCACAAGCATCATTGTCTTCAAAATTTTACACCACCACCGACCTCAACACAACAACAACCTCTCTAAATCCGTCTCCAACTTCACCGCCTGGATCACCTCCTGCAAAGTTACCCTGGCTCCTCTCAAAGCCAACAAAGCCACAAGAACCAACCCTCAAGCATGCTGGTACATGGAAGAGCTTAAGTTCACCAAACACCACTGCAAGGAACTTGAATACAGATGGAGAGAAAATCACGACAACACCAACAAGAGCAGCTACTAACCCCTAATAAGATGCTACTATCAACATATTAGAGCCACAAAAAGCTGCACGCTCACTGACTGCAACAAAAACAGCACCAACACCACCAAGAACTCTTTGTCATAGTGAAAGACTTAACCTCTATGGTAACAATCTTCACCACTGTAACCCTCTCTCAAGACCTCTGCTCCCATTTTTCTCTTACCGCAGACGTCAGCCTCATGTGTGGAGTTCCACAAGGATCCTCACTCAGCCCACCCTATTCAACACTTTCATGACCCCATTCACCAGCATTATCTGTGCCCACATCAGCAACATCATATCTTATCTACGAATCATATCTTTTCCAGGATCTGCCATATCCAATTCAGCCCATACTTTTCCTCTCAGACAAGATGCCAAACACCCAGACCAATGTTGCCACCTGCATGACTGAAACAGACAAGGCTAAAGCAATAATCTTCATCATGGACACCTTGCTCTTGGAATCCACCAGGAGGACTGCCAACCTTGGACCTACACCCCTCCAAGCAGCCCATTCAAAGAAGCTCTAAATATTAATTGACAACCACCTCAACGTAGACTCTGTCTCCTGCTTCCACACACTCATGGGGCCGGATGTACTAAAATGTAATTTTGCATTTCCTAAATAGCAACTTCATAGAATTCACTATTTAGGAAATGCAAAGTGCTATATATAGAGATACCGATTTCCTAATAGCGATTCCTTCTTGGTATGCATCACTATTAGGAAATCTAAAATAAGGGATCCCATTGCATTTGTGACAATGGGCGGTTTTGCATTTCCCATGTAGCAATATCCTATTAGGAAATCGCTATTTCCGTAATGCAAAACCAAGGATGGCAATGGGTAAAAAGCTCCCCTTGTTGCACCCCAAAAATAGTGGTGCACATCTAGAGCACACATATGCCCAAGGCACATGTGTGTGCTCTATTGCAATTTTAAGAAAGCATTTTGGGGTGCTTTTTTAAAAATTGTGCATGATTACCATCAACTTTAAGTTGATGGTAATTGCATTTCCTAAATACCCAAATCGCATTTAGGAAATGCTTTGTACATCAGAATAAGAATCGCAAATAGGTAATCCCTATTTGCAATTTCCTATTCTGGGGATCGCAAATTGCGATTTCTGCCAGCTAGAAATCGCAATTTGGACTTTGTACATCAGAAAAGGTAGTTTTGCATTTGGCCCGAAATACCTATTGGCACTCAAATTAATTGTAATTTATAATCCTCTTCAATGGTATAGTTGGATTTTAGATTATAATTTTGGAAATGCCACTTTTAGAATATTGACATGTCCCTGCCCAAAGTTTCAGAGGCCTTTCTATGTGTTTCAATCTGCCTGGACATTTTAATGATTGCCCCATCAGGAACATGTACTGGGCTCAGACAGTGCACAACTGGACCTACGTAGGGCTGGGAGAGGGGCTTGCTGCCAAGATAGATGGGCAGGCGCAGTGCCCTGCCTTGATTACATTTCAAAGACCTTGCCCAAAGCACACATCAAGGCACCTGACATCAGGCGGCCCTGCCTTTTGTTACCCTGGACATTTTGGATGGAAATCTAGGGGATGTGGAAGAACTGACCATAACCAGTTCTAGGGCAGGTCAGTGAATTCCTCCACACAAAGGCTGGCACCAGGTTTAAAAAGAGGACTTTCAATACCACTCATCAGAGCTCTCTTGGACCGTTCGAATGTTCCAGATGAAGGTCTGCTCTGCTGCCAGAAGGATTGCTCTGCTGCTTGAAATACAGCCTTGCTGTCTGTAGAAGGAAGATTGGACCTGCTTGCCTTGCTTCCATGCTACCCAGAGGGACTCTAGGAGTCAGTTAGCTGACCTTCTGTGAGAGCTACAGGAGCACAATGTGCTAATAGAGGCCTTCCTGCAACTACCCAGTTGACCAGCTGCTACTGGACCTGCCTTGAGTTGCCTGAGCCCTGCTGCTAGCCTCTGCTAGAGTGAAACCTGATCCCCAAGAGACCCCCCAGGTCCTGGATCTTTGGTTGGTATAAGTGAGAGCTCCACCACAAAAAAGGTGAAAACCCCAAAGTTTGGGCTCTGCTTGAACAGGCCAGTTCCCTCCAAGACTCTGCCACACATGATAACTGGGAACTCTTGCGCCTACAGAGACCGTTTTTGAAGACCGGCAATGTGTGACCTGCACTTCTCACTTAAGCAACGATAGCCTGGGATGATGCACCACTTTAAAGCTCGTGCACCACTTCTTTGCGCTACAGTGACAACCGTTGCAATGCTCAACCTGCTCTTCACGCTGAAAGCCTCTTCCTCACGCTTCCTCCAATGAGAATGGAACTATTCCTGTTGACTTGAAAAGGTAACTCTTCAGTGAGGCTAACCTGGTGCCTGAATCTGGCCATGCTCCATCATGATCGACCTCAACTTATGACTTTCTCCCTGTCTAGCCTGACAAAATTACCACAAGTGGCACTTTGTGCTTCTTGGCACTATTTTCACTAAGAGCTTTAATAATCATTATCACCAGGTTCCACTGATTGGATGTTGTTCATGCTGGTTTCATTTTATTCATTAACATTTACTCTAATTTTCTAACTTGGTTTGGGATTTCTCATATGTGGTATTTTCACATTATTGCTGTTTCTGTGCTGCATAAATGCTTTTAACATTGCTTCTAAGTTAAGTCTGACTGTGTTTGTGCCAAGTTACCAGAGGCTTAAGCACGGGTTAATTTAGCGATTTTTGTGGTACACCCTGACAAGGATTGTGGTTGCTGCCTTAGTGGGGCTTCCAACTCCCTCAAAAAAATAACCACATTTCTTTACACTGTTATAAAATATTAAGTGATATGTTAAGATTATAATAGCCCGCAGTGCTTGGCTAGGTGGTGATTATATTTGTTTCCTTCACAGATTATAATAATAATCACAGTGCATGGCACAGGTGAAAGGCCTGTTATTTGAAAAGTAATACTGGACAAAAATATTTTTCAAATTTAAACTGCAAGCACTTGGTGGTCTTGTATAGGTAATGCCATGTTTTTTTGGTTTCTTGTATGCTTTCACAGATTTTAAAGGAATTGACCATTGCACCAGTTTTACAAGACCAGCCCTATTGCCTTTATCAATGCATGCTTTACGAAGGGGCCAGGGTCTGGGCAGGGGTCATTCTCAATGTTCCCAACAAGAAGCGGTGCACACAGTTAACTAGCACATCACCAGCCATAATGAAAGGGACCTCTTTCATAGTCAGTTCCAGAACCAGTTTCAGCACTAGAATTAGTGGCTAATCTTTGGAGTATGAATTAACACCGCTTTAGATACCAGTCATGAGTAAAGGCTTGAGTTTTTTTTGTCTATTATCAGTAATGAAACTTCTACAATTAGATAAGATTTCAACTCCTTTTTCAAGAAAGGTCAACCTAGAGACTACATCAAAGATTGGGAAAGAATCCTCTCCGAAAATGCAACAAGCTTAAAATCAAAGAGTGCCATTTATGGTTTGCAGAACAGAGTATTATCCATCAGAGCAACAGAGTAGATCACTCTTTCACCCTCACGGACATCCGATCTCCCAGGTTTAAACATGTTCACTGGCCCTGTGGGCATCTCTTAACATTGGCAAAAACAGCAGTCATGGAGGTTCCTGTCAATGTTGTAAAAGTTTGACAAACAGCTACGTCAAACATGACAGCCGGCCATCAAACCTTTACAAAGTTTTACATCTTTCAAAAACAAAAACAAACTCCCAAAGCAAGAGTTTGTCTTTGGAAAAAATAAAGCTAATGACCCCCACGATCTGGGAATTTTCTCCCATACTGTGGAGTATTTTTTATTTTGACTGTCACTGTTGGCGTACAGCAAAAAAGCCATCCTACTGTCTACTCTAAATTGGAGTACATCCACGACAGAGCCAGAGAAGGCTCCATAATTGACATATTGTAAGTCCACCTACTTCTAAATCATGCAAGCAGACTGTGAGTTTGGAGGAGAGGCTATTCCGTCACAATTGTGAGAGTGCCCTCTCCCACAAACTCTGAGGCAGCCTACATAAACTATCCCCTACATCCAAAGGGTGTGTCTACTGAGGTTTTGAAATTTGAGAAAACCTCAAAGAAACAGGAGAAGAAAAATAAGAAGGTCCATGTGCAAACCTTCAAAACACTTCAAAAGCAGCAAACCAAACCATTATATCCCCTTTAAAGAACAAAAACCATATTAATAAAAAGCACCAGATAAAGGAGGTGCAGTCATTGTAATAGACATGAAGATTTTAGGGGTGTGGAATTTAAAGCTGTATCTACTTGTCCATGGGACAGGTTGCCACATAAATCTACTTGCCCTGGAAAAAAATCCACTTGTCGCTCTGGTGCCACTTAGTGCACTGATGAATGATGGCAGCAATCTCATTATATAAGATCTCTGATAAAAAAGGCTCTCTGACTATGCCTGGCTCATCCTATAGTAGGCTTTGAATTCTAGTAATTCCTGCATTTTGCCACCTTTTCACAGATCTACATACTGGGGCTGGGGGTAGCATTAAGCAATAGTTCCAGGGTTGGGATGCGCTTTGGAGTCTGGGCAAACTTACTAATGTGCATGTTTTAGGGGTTTCACCAGCCTTTTCTAATCTTTTCCCATACTGAGAAAGGTTGGAAATGTACTCCTCGCAAGGGCAGAAATAAAAATTCTTTCAAAAAAGTAGTTGGAGGGAAAGTGAACTGGTAAACACTCAATAGATTTTCTCATGAGTGAAATCTACACATGTATATCTGCTCATGCTAAAATGGAGTTCACAAATATTTTTTAGAAGTACAAATTCCTTGACTATTTCTGTAAAATATTGTGAATTTGTGAAAACTATAATCTGCACTAATGCAAGGCCATATACCATGGATGCCCTTTGTGACTTTATTGGGCCAGTATTCAGGTCTTGAATTAACCAAGACCTTTTGTTTTTATTAAAATTCTCTCTCTCTCTCTCTCTCTCTCTCTATCTCTCTCTCTCTCTCTCTCTCTTTCTCTCTCGATATATACATATAGACTGGCTTCACTTTGAATGACAGCATTCTGTTCTTTCACAAGGAGCATATCAGCACACAAAGTAGTTTTGTTCAGTGCCAGAGAAAACTATGGCAATGTGTGCTTTTTGAGACCAAAAGTTTATTGCTTTTTGCCACGCTTGTTATAATGTTGAGGGCCTGCCAGTTCCCAGACCAATAAAGTTTTGCAAAAACAATGCCAAAACAGGACATGCATTGACAAAACCAAAAGGCGGACCACCAATGTCAGACCTATTGGCTTTACCAATTGCTGTTTATTTTCAGGTTTCCCATAATTTTTTTGACACTGATTGCACATTTAGTAGATTATGGTTCAAAGAAATTATACCTAAAAGTTCACAGTAGTTTTGCACAACTTTTTTTCCAAGTTGACCTTTTTGTGAACAATTAATTTGAAAGCAAAGACTCATCAACCTTGCGTTCAAGCTTCTGCAAATATTTGCATCAAATCAGGGAGAATTCTGGCAGCATTATACTTAGCCTCATATTGTTAAATTTTGCAAACACGTGTACATATTTTTATACTGGGACCACTTTCAGCAGTGCAGTCCGAGCTTACAACATTTCCTTAGAGCGCCCACCCTAATAATAAAGGGATTGCATTAATTAACCATAAATACAAGTTCTAAGAGCTTTACCATATGGGCACACATACCACCTTAGCTGCAGACACTGCCGTTCCCTGATCTGTAATAGAGAAATATAAACTGACAGCACAAGGCATTGTTCTGCAGGGGGTTGGGCCTACTTGTCCCAAGGACATAAACATGGAAACCTGTTGTCCTAGACCCAAAAAAATATGTTCTGGGAGCTGGACTATAGGAATTCAACACCCCTCATAATTGATGCTCAGGAGCTTACCTCAGATTAAAGCAGCCACACAAATATCATGGTTGAACTTACAAATGAACTGAAATCACAACACACTGGCACTTCTAGAACCTCTTTTAAAATACAATGATTTAGTTTTAAGACCCCTGATGTCCACATACTTATCTATCTGAGGGACACCAAGATTTCCTGAGGTCAGTAGCGGTTTTCCAATTAGGGCTCCAAGACTACACTCCTCTGCTTTGTTATACCAAGAATGAATATAATCTTTTATTCACTCTTGGTATAAAAAGAAAATGCTAAAAACAGCTCTGCTAGAGAGAATGTTTGATGTCTGGCACAGGCGCACAAAGGTGCTTGCACCAGCCATCAGAGTTTACTCAGGGCCCCCAGCCCTGGGATCAGACCCCTGGCATGCCTCTGTGCCTCCCAATCTGTGACATGTTAAAGCGTCACAGATAAAGTTAGCCGCAGGCGTTGCAGGCTCAGTCCCTGCAGTGCCTGTGGCTACATGTCACTCAGCCAGTCACCCCACCTTTCTCAACTCAACACAGAGTTGGGAAAGAGAGTTGGGAGTGAGCAGGGACTGAAAACTCAAATCTATGACTGTGCAGGGTTGAGGTTTCAGTTTCAAGTGACTGAAGCTCAAAAAAGCAGCAGGAGTCCAAGCAGGACCTGCACGGACAGCAAGGTAAGTAAAAAATGCTTTTAAATACTGTGCATGTATGTGTGAAAGTGTGTGTCCATGAGAGAGTGTGTGACTATGTGAGCACGTCTGTGGGCCTATGTGCATATGTGTGAGTGAAAGTGAGAGTGTCAATAAAGAAGTGAGTCAAAGTGATAGCAATGAGTGATAAGAAGAGTGACTAGAAGTGAGAACGAATGAGGGAGGGAGAATGACAGGGAGTTTAAATAAACGTTACTGTGTGAGACTGAGTCAGTCAAGTTTGAGTGAGTCAGAGAATGATTGAGATAGTGAGTCAGTGTCAGTGACAGAGACGGAGTCAGACTGCGTGAGAATGATTGTGTCTGAGTGAGTTTGAGTCAGAATGATTGAGTGAGTTTGAGTCAGAATGAGTGTGAATGAATGAGTATGAGTGAGGGTGAATCAGAATGAGTATGATTGAGCGAATCAGTGAGATTGAGTGTGAATGACTGAGGCTGACTATGAATGAGTAAGACTGAGTCACAGTGAGACTGAATGAGTCAAAATGAGTGAGACTGAGTTGGACTGAGTGTGATTGAGTGAGACGATTGAGTCACAGTGAGATTAATTCAGAATAAGTAGGACTGAGTGAATCAGGGAGGACATGTGAGTTATGAGGAGAATCAGGGAAATTAGAAAAGCATGAGTGATGCTGAGCAGGAATGTGAGACTGTGAAACTGAGAGTGAGGGTGAAACTGAGTGAGTCTCAGTGAGACTGAGTGAATTGGAGTGACATTGTGTTAGGCAGAATAAATGAGACTGAGTGGGACTGAGTGAGAATAAGTGGAAATGATTGAGTATGAGTGAGTCACAGTGAAACTGAGTGAATCGGAATGAGTGGGACTAAATTAATCAGGGAGAACAAGTGAATCATGGGGAGACTCAGTGAAACTAGGTGAGAATATGTGAGCCTGATTGAGAATGAGTGAGTCAGAGTGAGAAAGAGTGAAACTGAGTAAAACTAGGTGAGACTAAGGGCCTCATTACGGGTCTGGCGGTCCAAGCACAACCAGACTCGCAGTGATGGTCAGACCGCTGCACTCCAGGTGGTCCGACCGCCAGATTATGACGCTGGCAGTCGAACTGCCTGGGGACCACCATTATCGCCGGGAACAAGCTTCCCAAGGGGCTGACGGTGGTCTGACTCATGGTCAGTTTCTGTAATGCTGAACTCAGCGCTGCTGTTCTGATCAAAACTCCTGTTTCCTGGCAGAAACACAGTGCAAGGGCCTCCGTGAACCCTTGGAATGCGCACTATCTGCTTTGAAGACAGTGCGCATTCTGAGGATGCTGTAGTGCTAAGGTATTGGCCTCGGCTTCCTTAAGAGAGCCACGACCAATATCGTAGCACTGTTGCCTCCGGTCACCGTAATATTTTGTTGCTGCCCGTTAACCTGGCGGGAACATCGTAATATGACTGGGGGATAGGCAGCCAGTGTGAGAGCTGTCTCTTCCCCGCGAGTTTGGCGGTCGGAGTTTTCCAACCGCTAAAATCATAATGAGGTCCTAAGTGAGTCAGAGTGACTTTGAGTCAATCAGAATGACTTAAAATGAGTGGGTCAGAGTGAGGATGGATGAGACTGCATGAGTCAATGAAACTGAGTTAGAGTAAGTAAAAGTGACTGCAAGTGTGATTGAGCGTAAAGGACTAAGGGCCATATGTACTAACACCTTTTCCCATAGACACAGAATGGGTAAAACCGTTTGATACATCTGGCCCTAAGTCTGAGTGGGAATGAGCGAAAGATTAAGACTGACTGCAACCAGTCTGAGCAAACCCCCAAACCTTCCAAGAGAGCCAGTCTTGTTCACTGGAATTCAAGCCAATGATTACACCCTACCACTTGTAATGGTCCCCATCTGCCACTGCCTAAGGCACATAAAAGAACTAATGTTTGATGGTACCAACCACATTTTGGTTAGTTTTGATGGAACAATTGACTTTAATTCTTAATTCATAATGAAACCCTAACATACACCTATAAGTGATGGTCCTTCTGGAGTGGGAAACAGTACTTTATAAATGGAACATTTTTAAAAATATAATTGTAGATATATTTATTTTTTTAATTGAAGTGGTGATATTTCCTTCTTTAGACCATTAATTTGTGTTATAATCAATACAACTCACTCCATATGACAGCTGATGTTCAAGAGGATCAAAATTTTGTAAGTCCATAGCTAGGTAAGCATGAGCAGTAACATCAGGATTAGATCCTGATGAAGGTACTTGGTCTGTGAAAGGCATTACAGTGCGCTTGAACATGTTCATTGGAGGGCTGGGATACGCTATAACCATGAACTAGGATGCAAGTAGATAAAATCAAGAAATGCCACAATATGTGGAAACCCCCTGACCATTATACAACTGGATGCTTGTTTCCTGTTCAGGGAGGACCAAGCATCGCAGTTCTGGCTTCACTGTTCCCATGCGAAGCAGGGTTGAGACTAATTTGCACATTTCACACATGGCTGAGTCCAAACTGGGGTGGCATTGTGGACAATAAAACAATGGATTCGGATGCGGCCTGAGCGATTGCCAGTGGCTGAGATTAATTCAAGCATTCTATCCATCACCATGTTGTTTTTGCATTACGTAATTGAAAACAACACTAAGAACCCTCATTTTTCTTGCACCTGCTATCCACAAATTTGGCAGTCACCTGAACTAGTATTTTTCTGAAAACTTCGGAAAGCACATTGTTCCGTAACTTGACAACTGTGCCTCCCCTTCAATCCTCTTCTGAAGACTCACAACTCTAAATCACACCTATTTTTACTGTATCCTTATTGTACTGTATTCCAGTGTTGTTTAGCTCCATGCTATGGTAATAATATTGAATAAAGGAATAATTAGGTAATCATAGCTTTTAATTAATAGTTATAGTTGCAAAGTAATGGTTAAAATACTCAGAATCTCCACCCCTAAATAGGGCAAGTAGATTTAGAGTTTGGTAGATAAGGTACTCTGTCTCCAGAGTACTCTCTTAGCCAAACTCTAATTTAGTCTGTTAAAAAAACGTATTTGGTAGCATGCTTATTTATGATGCAGGAGGATATGAAATGGGGCAAATGGTAATATAGGAAGTCACTACCTCTTATTAACCGTCTACTCTGCAAGAAGTTCTACTCCTTTGCCTTTCCACAGGCTCTCCAAGATTCTCTAGCTGGCCGGACGGCCTAGTCTTGATGAAGTCACCAGAGTGACGAAACACGTGTTGTCTGTTTTCTTGAAGAACACATAATCTTGAGGCAGATTGTGCCTATAATTAAAGACATTTTTCTTCAATATTCTTGGGATCTTCACATATTCTTTCTCCAACCTGAAGCGTTCTACCAGGGATACATATCCTTGCCACGTTATTGGACTATTCATATCTGTGTGCTGTGGTCACATTGCAATTATTAATTATATATATTCTGGTTTGAAATACACACTATTGACTTAGCATATTAGACCTATGTGATTTTTGATTTTTGGCTATTTCAAGTATAAAATAAATTAATTTCTGGATTGTATTAGTTAGAAGAATTGTTCATCTGACACAATCCTGTATGCTCTAGCCAGTGATTGGTCTAACTGTCTGGCGAACTTATCAAAATAATTTTCCAACCATGTGTGTCAGGCAGAAGAAGTTTGGCAGACATTGCCCTCTTCAATTACCCCATAATCAGGTCATTGAGTGACGTGAAAAGGGTCATGAATCCTGCCATCAGGGGAACAGCCTTGTGTTTTATTGCTTCCAGGTGCAGCTTAAAGGATCCCCTTGTGTTGAAAATTAGCCCTGTCATGTTGGCTCTCATCATAACAATGAAACTGCAAGATTGGGGCGGCAGCACCATCGGATTGTGGGAAACTGAGTCCAATTCCACACAGTGTGACAACTGTTGGCCTAGCCCTTCTGGCTAGCTGGCAGTACCTCACCAGTACCGAAGAGTAGAGGTGATTTGTGGCAGTTGTGTGAATGCCATTCTGATTTCTCAGGGAAATCATGGTGGAACAGATCTTGCCCTTATTCGTCTCACACATTCAAAGACAAACAGAAGCAGGAATTAGTTCAATGAATCTTATGGATTCAACTGCATTCTAGAAAAAAAGGCATGTAATGCACTGATAAGGATAATGAAACATGATAATAGCAGAGCAGTGACAAAAAAAAGAGAAACATAAGAAAAGTCCCACCATAATGTCACATTGCTAGGTGTTTAGAATTCCTACCTACACCACTAAAGTTCTGTAGTAGAGCACAGCAGTGTTCGCCCTACTCAACCCTACAGGACCCCGGGAAGACACCATCCCCCATACCTGAATGTGGTAGTAGCGAAGAGGGCTGTTGGTCTACTGAGAGTCTTCTCCCATGTAGGCAGAAAAGATGTCTAGTCTCACCAGACAGCTGCAATGAAGCAAACAGCATGCAGTGGCAACTTCTGGCTGGAATTCCCCACAGCGTAAAGTGGGCAGAGAGGTGTTTTATAATAAAACATCTGATGTTCTAATAAAACAGACGTAATTCCATGAAGTGGCAGGGAATATGATGTTCTACTTTGTACCTACAACATCATTGTGTACAGCCTTGAGCAAAGCACAAAGTGAAAATATTGTGCTAAAAAATTAAAACAGTTTCTAAGCTGAGCGAACAACAATCTAAGTTTTCTTAAGGCTGATTTCCAATTTGTTTTGTATTGTGAAGGCAGAAGGTTTGCTTAAAAGATGTTGCAAGCCCACCGGGGTATGGCTGATTAATAGCAAGTCATCAGTATATAAGATGTAGGTGAGGGTGTGTTCCCCAAATTTGACGGATCAGTGTTTACTAAATCAAGATCTATGGAGAGGCATGGAATATCGATGTTAAACAGCAGGGGTGCAAGAGCACAGCCCTGCTTCAACCCAACTGTAGTGTGAATCTTGTAGGAGAGTTTTGTACCATGGGCAATCTTCACATGCAGCCAGGTGCTAGCATATAAAAGTTAAATGGCCTTAAGTAGTGATGACCGAATCCCAGCTGTTATCAACTTTTCCCAGAGGAGATCACGTGAGACCCTGTAAAATGCAGCCTTAAAGTTATTAAAGCAGCTGTGTAAGACAGATTTGCTGCTAAGCGATTTATCCAATAGATTGCTAAGGCAGCTATGTTCTTGTAGTGCCAGGCTGGCAAAGTATATTGATTTCACATCAAACAATGTAATCAATTGTGAGTTTGAGGCATCGCTCATTTCCCCTCCTTTAAAGATTGGATGGATTATGCTTCCACACCAGGAATCAGGTATGGTCTGTTGCAGACTCACAACAGTGTGAAGCTTTGAGAGTATTTTTGCCCAAAACTCAATGTTGAACCTGAAGAGAGCTAGCAGAAGCCCATTGGGACCTGGTGTGCCATCGGCTCTACCCTTCTTTGCTGTTGCGGGCTCTGATGGGCGGCCTGTTCCAAAGGCCCAGGGGAATTCTGTAGCTCTGGCAGCTGTTCTTATTTAACCTCTTCACAGTCATCATGGCATTTGTCTTTCTGGACTGGCAGCACTGAGGTGATTTGGTAATATATGACCCTAGGTGCTGTACCCCAACCTCCTCAGGTATGTTTGCATTTAGGGAAGCAGTATGGTCCTTGTCATCATGTTTTTTCAGAAACATTTGCTGTTTTGCAGCTGTGGAGTAATTTTACCCAAAACTTGTCAGTGTGTGTGCTTTTGGCCTGCCATACTGCTTTTTTATAGATCTTTTGAAGCTTCCATACCTTGGCTAACTCTGATTTATCAGGGTAGTAGTTTTTTAATTGATGGTACTGTCTGTATCACTCTTTCTTCAATGTGCGGAGTTGTTTTGACCCCCAAAGGGGGGGGGGGTCCCCTTAGCTGTGATGTGGTAAGCAGAAATCTTGTTTCTACTATACTGATCCAAAAGCGGTATTGCTCCCAGTTCCGGATTGCGTTAAGCCTAATAAATATCCTCCAACTGGGTTGTGCATTTATCCAGTATTTTTTCCGGTGACCTAACTTGCCATCCCAATCATTACAGGTTTTCTGATTTTGAATCAGAGATAAATATATTAGCTGAGTCACGAGTAGTGTACTCGCAGGTCATACTTATGGATTGTCGGTTGTGGTCGCTCTCCTTCCAGTCTTCGATCCTAAAATCTCTAATGAATTTGAATAAGGCTAATGAGGCTGTGGTGTAGTCTATGATAAAGGCGAACTTTTGCGAGGTGTATGTCTGGACAGGGGGCCTGCACCCTAGAAATCTTCAGTTTAGCACATGCAATTCTACACAGTTAGAAGGGAGGATAGGTGGGAGCATTGTAAGTTGTTTCACCATAAAGCCAGAGCTGCTTGTACTGGGATAGTCTATTCTTCATTTAGTGACGTTTTCTTCTGTGGTGCGCGTTAGCAAAAGATTTAAGTTAATGTCCCCTGTGATTATCATATGGGATGTGTTGTGGTCCTTCATCAGGTTGTCCATGACTATTTCAAATTTTGAAATGACAACTCATTTTTCCCTGAATGCTGGATCGATATATATGTTGATCGGGGTAAGTGGTCATATGCCACTGCATGTACAATTATTTAATTTGACGACCTGCGGCCAGGGTTCCTGGGAGTGTAGCTATTATACCTTTCCATTTAGATGTGCTGGGACATAAATTGTGAGAGCTCATTTTGGTCTGCCCCTGGAGATGGTTTTGGTAGCTGGATTGATATATTCCGAATGTCTATTTAGGGCACAGAGTACTGGCCCAGGTCTCCTGCTTAGCAATGATGTGGAACTTCGTCAAGATCTTGACAGTTTCTATATTAGAGATTTTATTTTAGATTCCTGCGATGTTTCAAAATGTTTCCATTGTGCTTGGCATCGATCCTTTTATGCTGGCTGTAGTAATGATCTGATTTGTTTGTTGGGGTGAGAAACACCTGTTGATTTACAGGTATAAGTGGCTTGGGAATTTCTGTACAGTTAGTTCCTTCAGGACAATGCGATCAGTCAATGGTTTCTGTTTCTGTTGCAGAACTGTAGACAAAGCATTCTTGTTTTCTGTGAACTCCAAAAAATCACGTTGCTTGCTCTTGCTGTGCAAGTGACTTTCCTCGGATATCAGTGGATGCCGAAGTAAAGGGTCTGCCTTCTGTGGCTTGTGCATGTCGGAGCTAATACTCTGCATGTGAATCTTTTATGATCCAAAAAGCTTTGATTGCTTTCTGGATCATAAAAGATTCCCATGCAGATATACATTGTCTGTTGATGATGCCTACTTGAATTACAAGTTCTAATGAAAAGAAGTAGGTTTTCTGCCAATTATGCAATGTGCAAGGTGTCTGCGTCTAAATGTGTCAGAGGTGATTTATAGCCCTGTTATATTCGCTTTTTCCCACAGCTGAAGCCGATTGCATAAGGAGTATGACTCAAGTGAATTTGCCTGGAGGGATATTGTTTCTATGTGTTTACCTGTGAGGCTTGTGCAATGAGTTGGATTCCTCCTTGGGTTCAATGGATATGCCTAAAATGGATTCAAGGGAAAGCTGAAAATCAATATGGATTATATAATTCATCTAAGCAAGTAAGAAAGATAGTACTACTGAACATCGATCACCAGAATATCATGATGCAAGAACACCGAGGACAGAATTTCGCAGGAGAAGATATCAAAAGGTAAGTACATTTAGGGGAGTGCAGATTTACTATTCCTAACGCCACATGAAGACATGTATACTGCATAGATACATGTAGGTGGAGTTGGATATAGAAAATCAAGATGTAACTGTCAACATTCTTTTCGCTATTTTGTCCTTGATATTGTGTACCATCCATATTCTGGAATCGCAATTTAGGGTGCACACTAACAAGAAAGTGATTCAGCGGGATTTCTAGGCTTATTGCCTTCTTTCCTCACATTGTGGATGAAGCTGGGGCAAGGTGGTTATTTGCCTGCTAGCATTCTAATATTCGATTTCAATGAAAAAAGACCAAGAATATTGGAAAGACCTTTCGATATCATGAAGGTTAAATCAGGTGTGATGACAGGCCCAGAAATGCAGGATGTTAGGATTGCTAGAAGAATGCTTGGATGTTTGCATTGCCATTGCTCAAGCTAATTTTTTCATTTGAACTGCCTGAATTTAACTGTAGAGGAAAAGAGGAACACTGGAAAATACAACAGTCTCCATAAGGTATGGGGCTCGTTTCACAGACTTGTAGATACACAAAAATGATGTAAATTATGTAAAGTCTGGATGTTAATAGACTAGAAAAAGCCATCAACCTAGGCGCAGGCCCTCACATCCATTGTCAACGGCAGCCTTGACGTCACACTTCTCATTACAGCCTCAAAGGTTCCTCAGAACTGAAGCATCGTTCTGACTGTGTGACGCATCATCAAAGCCAGAAGTTGCATTACAAGCCCCCGTCAACGGGATCCACAGTGACAACACAGGACCTTGCACCGCAGCTTTGTTGACCCTTGGAACCAATGCATTGCTACTGCTGAGCGATACACCTTCAATGCAGATCTTCGCAACACTCCACAAACCAGGATTGAGATAGTTTGTTCTTTGGACCTAACTGGGTCCTTGCAGCTGGCCCGGGCTCCATTGTAGTCAGCCTGAGCTTGTGACTTTTACCCGGTCTGGCGTGAGTAGATACCCGTAGAGCTTTGAGCTTTTTGGCGCTATTTTCACTAAAATCTTTAAAATTGCATATCACCAGTTCTAATTAGATGTCTTGTCATTTTGGTAATGTTTTATTTATTAACGAATACTCTACTTTTCTAACCTGGTGTGGGATACTTTTTGTGTTGTGCTTAGATCCAGTCTAGTCAGCGCGGCTGCGCTGTCTCTCAACATGCTGTGTTTCCTCTTTGGGCTTTTGGCACACACATCGATTTGCATCCGTTATTTTGTGTGCCGTTCTGAAATACGGGCTTTTCTTTGTTGCATTGGTGGTATTTGTCCCTCCTTTGTGTGCTTGGTTCCCTCTCATGGTGACTGGCCCTATTACATGTACTCAATCTTGATTTATGCTCATTTTATTTTTTTCATCATGCTCATGTTTTAGGAATGTGGTGTTTTCTGTGCTCGGCCACCGAAACACGGAAACATGCTCAGAGCAATGTATAAAACACCACTCAGATCGATTGTATTTTGAGACAGTTCTCAGGCCCCGTTTCTGTAAATGTTCTCATAGCTGTAGTGTTTAATTAAACCAACTGTTCCTGTTTTGCCAAACCCCTCTTGTCTTTTGATTTTTAAAGGTAAATTCACATTCGAGCAACAATAATGTAATTTATTGGCTATTGGTTTTAGTTCTTGTTCATGCTGTTGCACAGGCAGATCGACATTTCACCTATATATATGCGGTAGTGAAAAGTGTCTACATAGAGTGGGCTGGAATATTTTGTTTTGTTTTGTGTAGCGGTTTGGTTTTGTTTGCTGCTTTAAAAGAACGCATTCTCACAAGCAGAACAGGTGGTTGGCCAAAGACTGCCACTTTTGCAGCTGTCCATGGAATATGTTTTCCTTTGACCAGGCAGCCTGACAAATTGAGCTGTTAAAATCTGCTTATATCTCTAGGTAAATAAAGTTCAAAAGACACCCAATCCCTTTCAGAACTGTGAAGCACATCTTTCTTGGATTTAAATCTCGGAGAGCCCTAGTGTGCCTAACACGCCCTTCAAAATAAAGATTGAGGAGAGCACTGAAAATAAAAGCAAATAGTGACGGTCGAGAATGACATCTTGTGAAGGAAAAGAACAAATTATCCCTGTAAAGTCAGTATGTAGTTAGTCACATGTCAGCTTTGCTTCTGCAATGCCAACAGGGCTGATTCAGCGTAGGTCATGTCAGAAACAAAAATCAGAAAGACTAGTTCAAATGAAGGAGAGACAGTCACAGGCCTGGCGCACCTTAAATAGGACTGATGATGAGTCAGTGCCAGTCATAGGTTAGTTGCCTCTCTGGTAGACCCTTAGCACAGGGCGAAGGTCAGTTACTTCTCAGCTCCACCATTCACACAGCAAGGGGCTGGTGCCTCATCCATCACGTCAGGCACTTCTGGGAAAGATAAGTGGGGCTGAGGTAGTGTCAGAGTCGTGCTAGGTACACCTGGGATATGAGTTTTATTAAAACCCTATTAAATAAAGTAGGTGCTTTAAGATGTTTACAATAAATTCAGCTTAAGTTTTGTTCTTGCAAAGATTTTTTCCATTAAATGAAGTTACTGAATTACTGATCGGGGTGATTGTGGAATCATAATTCAAGGCATGACTACATCTTAAGTATTTCAAGAATGGCCTTTGTCGAAGTGCTAAAAGAGAGGATGATAATAATAGGATGATATCAGATCTTGAAATGTCCTTATTTGCCTCCCAGGGTGTGCACATTCCTTAATAGGTTATAATTTGCATAAAGGAAACCAGCTTTTAATAATAATGTTTGAAACTGAAAACATGAGTAGCATCCATGTCAAAGCTTCAAAAGCTTCACATCACGCTTTAGGGCACATCTAAAGATAGGTAAAATTAAAAGTAAAACCTAAAGCGTCACAAGACTATTGTGAGCCTCACACAGTTATCACAACTAACAACACTCCTGCTTCAAGCTCATATAATCCTACTACTTACCCTTCTCCTAAACAAAACAACACTACCACTAACACACCTTTTCTAAACTTCCAGCTCATAAATGCTCGATCACTCTCAATAAACAAGCACCACATCTGCGACCTGCTCATAGACACACAACCTGACTTACTGTTCATAACAGAATCTTGGTTGGGAGATGACATGGCCCCAGTGTTGCACGAAGCCCTTCCTCCGGGCTATCAAGCCATCACACAAAACCGTATAGGCAAGAGAAGAGGTGGATTAGCTATTATATTCAAACAGGCAATAAGCCTCAGTAAAACAGACATTTCCATACAAGGTTGTGAAGCCCTCCTCACCAGATGCCACCCTACTCCAACTTCCTCCTGTAACTTTCTCCTCCTTTACAGACCTCCACTTAACAACTCCACATTCCCAGATGCTTTTCTAGATACATGCTCAAACCTTATTTCACTATACTCCAACCTATGCATTCTTGGGGATCTAAACATTTGGTTTGACAAACCCAATATGCCCCATCCAAAAGCTATCACCACTGGCCTAGTCGCATTGAACCTACATCAGATTGTACACAATCCCACACACATCGCTTGACACATCCTAGATGTCATTTTTGCTAAGCCTGAACTAGTTACCGTTCATAGCAACACGCCAATCACTTGGTCAGACCACCATTTGATAACTTTCCAACATAAAACTCCACAAGTCAACACACCCCACAACCACTAACATACATGCACCTATCGGCCATGGAGCAAACTCAATTTAGATGACTTAGAAACACAACTAACAGCCAACACAGATCTAGATACAATTAATTCTGTTCCAAAACTTTGAGTGGCTACAGGAAGCTTTTGATGTCCTAATACCACTCAGAAAAACTAAACACGACAAAAGAAAACCAACACCTTGGAGAAACACAGAACTTAAAAAGATAAAGAAACAAATCAGAAAGTTGCAGCGGACCTTGCTCAAAACAAACAACAGTCAAGACAAACTGCAGCTACACAAACTTAACAGAATATAGAAATCATCAATCAAAAAAGCTAAAAAAAGCTACTACTCAGACAGAATTCAAAATGCTAAATCTACAACCAAGGATTTAAAAAAAATCCTCAATGAATTTCGAAAACCTACATGAATGGAAGGAAGTCATCCCACTACTCAATATTTCACAAACAAATGAGCAACTCACTACACAACCAAGGCAGACACATTGGACTCCTATTTAAAACAGAAGAAAACCATCAGCACCAACCCCTTTCCTAAAATACCCTCTGAGAATAAACCAACCCAGCCTCTACAGTCCTTCCAACAAATACCCCAAGGTGAATTTATGGATTTGGTAAAAGCAAGCAGGCCTTCTGGTTGCCCTTCTGACCCTTGTCCACCACAAATCTTCAAGAACATTTTTTTATCTACTTCTGCTGCCACACCTGTAGGAAGAATCATCAACAACTCTTTAACTACAGAAACGTTTCCTGTAGACCTGAAAAAGGCATACATCCGACCGTTATTAAAGAAAACAAACCTAGACCCACAGGACCCCAATAACTACAGACCAATCACAAATGGACCTTTCCTGGGCAAATTGATAGAAAGAGCAGCATTCGCCCAGATGTCACAATTCATTGAAGACAATTCTATACTTTCAGACTTCCAAACTGGATTCCGCCTAGGAAGAGGCACTGAATCGGCACTCATAGCAATCTGGGATGATCTTAAAAACACACTCGACCGCAATGGAGTTGCTGCACTACTTCTCTTGGACCTCTCAACTGCCTTTGATACGGTTGACCATGACACCCTAATTCAAAGACTCCATGAAGCCGGCATACAAGGGGTTGCTCTTGACTGGATTACTTCCTATCTTCAAAAAAGATCTAATATCACCTACTCGACCCACTTCTCATCCAAACCCTACCTCACAATAGCCCTGGTCCCCCAAGGATCAATCATCTCACCTTTGCTTTTCAACATCTACATTATATCATTACCAGAACTGATCAATGATTTTCATATCACATGCTACAACTCTGCAGATGACACACAAATACTACTCAAATTAGAATGCCCCAAAAACATTGAATACTCAGAAATCTTCAGTTGCCTCAGTGCTGTTGATCAGTGGATGACCTGGAGTCATCGCAAACTAAATATCTCCAAACCAGAAATACTCATATGTGGTGACTGGAAAAGTTATGACTATGACCCTCTGTGCGTCTGGCCTGACGATCTCGGACCACCTCCTCAATTATCCAAGGAAGTTAAAAACCTTGGAATCACCATGGATTCCAAGTTAACTATGAATGCTCAAGTGGACAAATTAGCACAAACAAGCTTTATCACCTTGAAGACTCTACGACGCATCTTCCCCCACCTTGATTTTCCACACAAGGTGCAAGCTACTATCTCGCTTGTACTATCCAAACTGGATTATGCCAATGGCCTCTACCATGGATCATCTCTATCTATTATGAAAAAACTACAACATATTCAGAATTCCGCAGCCAGGCTACTATTACATGTAAAGCCACAAGCCCACATCTCCCCTGTCTTGAGAGCACTACACTGGTTACCCGTTGCCAGAAGATGCACTTTCAAGCTGCTTTGTATCACCCACAAAGCTATACATGGAACAGGACCGCTTTTTATCAGAACAAAATAAACAAATACATCCAACAAAGAAACCTCCGCTCAAGATTGGCACCCCACCTTAGAACACCACCATACAAGAAAAAGACTATAGGTGGTACATCCTTCTCCATTCAAGCAGCCAAACTATGGAATTCATTACCCCCAACTATAAGAGCCACAGCTAACTTTCTTGTCTTCAGAAAACTACTCAAGAGTTGGCTCTTTCCTTCATAACCACCATATTGAAATAACTATGGACTGCATATGCCTATGTTGATAAATATTTTTTCTGATTATGTGTCTATTTCTAGTTATGTATAGTTCTTTAGAAAATATGTAACACTACTATGTCATAACAATAAAATACACACACACTCTTTAAACCTGTTTGACTAAGTATATTTACCCATGGTTCTAATTGTGTATTGTATGTACATATTTGTGTGCATATGTGTGTGTATTCATGTGTGTATGTATGTGTGTGTGTGTGTGTGTATATGTGTGTTTGTGTGTGTGTGTATATATATATATATATATATGTGTATGTATGTGTGTATGTTATTCTGTGCTTGGCATGTTCGTGGGTCATTGCATGGCTCCTAGGTGGGTTGTTATACTAGATATCTATGAATCCCTGCTCTCATCTTATCACACTTATCTACCCATCATCATATGTCATGTCTCTAGCAATCTATCCTCCATTCCCACTCTGACTCATCCCAAATCCATTCTACTACTTTCATCTCCTAAATAACTCTACCTAAGCTCTTCCCTCCGCTTCCACAACTAACTCGCCAAACCTCACTGTACTACCATCACCTCCCAAACAAAATTCACCCTCATTTATCTCACCCTGCTACTATGAACTCCCTAACCCTTCCACAGACTCTTCCCTCCTCCATCCCCCTTTACTCATACCAAGCCTTTGGGATGAGTAAATGAGGGATATACTCCCAATTAACACTTCTGGATTTCTTTCCTCCTCCACCCCTCCATTACTCCAGTCAATCTAACTAACAAACTCTCATATCTGGGGATCACATTAACTCATAATAATACTAAAACTGTATTCATATTTCCCGATACTAATCCATCACTAATTCTTGTTGGGTTCCGGAGTAGCGTGCTACTCGCCGAAAAGCGCTTTGACGCCTCTTCAGGGGTAGTAAGCGCTATATGAATACTATTACAATACAATTACAATAAAATACAACACATACTCAATTCTGATATAAAGTGACAATGATTCACAATAGATTTAAGTGATAGGTAATTCCAGAGGCCTGGTGTCAAACATGAGAGGGT
Organism: Pleurodeles waltl; assembly: GCF_031143425.1. NCBI lineage: Eukaryota > Metazoa > Chordata > Amphibia > Caudata > Salamandridae > Pleurodeles > Pleurodeles waltl. The sequence continues at coordinate 842,960,554 of NC_090442.1, forward strand.
GCTGCCTAACTATCACACAAAGAATATCAGAAATGTGTAGAATGTGCTGCCTTGAGCAATGGAGACTACAAGTAGGTTGCAGTGGTTCGGTAAAAGACTAAAATGTTAAGTGGTTAGCAAATAGTCTTCCAAAACTATTTTTAAAAAAATAGCGTTTATGTATTCAAATATTTTTGACATTGTAATATCTAAAGTGCACGTAAGGAATAACTCGCCTAAGTCTGGGCGCTTCAGCAATTAAACCAAAGGCCCTTATTTTGCGTCATTTATTTACGCAAAAGTGGCACAAACTTGCAAAATACAATTGTATTTTGAAAGTTTGTGCAATTTTTGCATCAAAAAGTGGTGCACATGCAGCGCTAAAAAAGTATAAATATGGACCAAAATATCACTGAGTTGTATCATTTTCATCTCTAAGGGTACACATTGATTCCTGACTAAATTAAGTGATTGATCCAGTGTGGCTATGTTAGATCTCTGCATGGTCCCTGATGGCCTGATTTGACTGCTCTTTCTATTATTGTGCCCCCATCACAAAAACTCTCCACAATGTTGGGACTTGGAAAACAGCTCTAGCCTATGCCTCAGTGGAGATAGTAAATAATACATGGATTGGTAGATGAGTTCCCTCTTTCACCCTTTCAATGAAGTTCCTCCATTCCTTAGTCATTATTTGATGTAGGAGGGTAAAGCAAATGTTTGCACCATGATACCAGGAATTTGGGAAAATATGAATTTTATGAATTTGGAAAGTTTAATAGATTCCAATTCCAGACTCTAAGTCCCTAGAATTGATATACTACACAGTGTCCTTCAGGTTAGGCCTTTCTGCACTGCGAGGTTATCAGCATCTTATGGATGAAAAGAAGACCATATCCATCATTACACAAAATGTGCCCCTTCCCAATCTGCAATATTTGGTATAGCAAGTCCCCATTATGAATAACGATCAGCTTGCATTGCGTATGGCCATGCTTTCTACATAAAGGATAATTCCCACATTGTTTGGTGGAGGCTGGCATAATGACACATCAGGCCAAAGCCCCATCCAAGGAAGGTAGAAATTGTTGACCCCCCCCCTGGGGGGGTCCAAATTTTACACACACCTCCTGTACGTCAGAAGTTTTGCACAGGACACAAGGTTATCGAGGATGCTATTGGGGTCCATCATTGAGTCTGGGAGATTGTGTAGAAATACAAATAACAGTCCTAGGGAAAAATCTCCCACCCGGTCAAATATTGGTTGCACAGCTTGGCTTAAATCAGTGAGTGGTAGCAAAACTTCGGTGCTATGCTGAGGCCCTTGCCATTCCTGCTCATTCCAGATACCATTTTTGCTTCATCCCAAGTCACAAAGCTAGGTGGAAATGTGCATTTCTTTATTTCTTTTTTAAATATTTGCCTGGAAGATTTGATAGGTATTGTAGGTTGGTATTGTTAGACCTGACACTCTTGGAAGGTAGTCCCCTAAAACATTTGCCTCCCCCCCACCCCCCGTTTTTCAGAATTTGTTTTAGCTGGCTTTAATTCTATCTGCACTTTACCCGTGCTGACCATTGATAAGGTGTGCATGTACTCTCCCTAAAACATGGTGCAATCAATCTTTGCCTAATTGGCGCATTCTTTTACATGTAAGACCATAGTAAAGGGGCCACAAGTTAAAGGCTGCTAATGGGCCTTCGACCCCCATTGTGCCACCAACTAGAATACCCTTTTAAACATCTAAGGCCTTCTACTGCAGTCTGTAGTGCAGTTTTAAACTGCCATTTCAACCTGGCGAAATAAACTTTTTACCAGCTCTAAACCTTCTTTGTGAATACATGTAAGCCACCACAATGGTAGGCTTTAAAAGCTGATAGGGCAGGGTGCATTGTATTGAACAACTAGACATGTGGGTTTACGTTTTACATGTCCTGGTAGTGAAAAACTCCTAAATTAATTTTTCACTATTACAAGCTTGATCACTCCCATGGCATAACATTAGGTCACCTCATAGTTATGTTAGGTTAAGTATGCTAGGTATGATAGTTTATATATGATGGGTATGGAAGGCATGGTTGATTAGCTATGATATCTACATTAGGTAAAATAAGTTAAGTATGGTAGTTAGATATGGGAGGCAGGTATGGCAGTTGAGTATGAATGGTAATGTATAGCAGTGGGTTGGGTATGGTATGTTAGGTGTGGCAGGTTAGGTATTATAGGTTTGGTAGGCAAGTTATGGTAAGATAGATTATGTTGGACTTTTTTTCCTTACGCAGGGTCATCCCCAGTCTTTCTGCCTCCTTCCTCCTGGTTTTTCTGACCTCTCGCTGTTGGCTATAGGACTCTGAGCACTTTATCACTGCTGACCAGTGCTAAAGTGCAGGTGCTCTCCCATCTAAAGTTGGTATGATTGGCTTATACCTAATTGGCATCTTTAATTTACCTATAAGTCCCTTGTATTGTGGTATCTCTATACCCAGGGCCTGTAAATTAAATACTACCAATGGGCCTGCAGCACTGCTTGCGCCACCCACCGAAGTGGACTTTCAAACCTATGTCAAGCCTGCTAGCGCAGGGCCTGTGTGCGCAGTTTTCTGCCACAGGGACCTGGCATCTAAATTTACTTGCCAGGCCCAGAACTCCCCTTTTACTACATGTAAGTCACCCCTAAGGTATGCTCTAGCTAGCCCTATGGGCAGGGTGCCATGTATGTAGAAGGCAGGACATGTGCCAGGTTGCGTGGCCTGTCCTGGTAGTGACAAACAGCCTAACTTGGTGTCTCACTGCTGTGATTGCTGCCTTCTCATAGGATTGCATTAGAAATACCCTGCCTTATGTGTAAGGGGTATTGTCTGATTTATAGGGGTAGCGTAGGCGTGTTTGGTATGGTTGTGATGGTAATAATAAATGCTGCTTACTGGTGTAGATGTATTTTTTATTACTATCACAGAAATGCCGCTTATAGAAAGTGTGCATTTATCTGTGCTTATGACTCTGGTGTTTTTCAGCTTGACTCCAATCCTCGTCTGGGCAGAGTGACAGTTGGGGCTTTGTGCATACTTTTTCAGACAGCCTGTACACAGGGAGGGTGGAGGTGTCACAGAGGTTCACCTGTATACTGAATAGTCTTCCTGGGCTGAGAGAAAGGAGAGGTGGGGTACTCCTACATTTGTAAAGGCTGTGCCCTGGCCTCACATAATATGGTCGTTAACCCCCCACTGATGTTTGGAGCCTGTGCTGAAAGGAGAGAGGGGGCACTCCCAGAACAAGTTGTAACTGGCTGGAACCTCCTCTCCCTGCCATTGCAAAACATTGTAAGGACTGAGTATAAGTACAGGGGAATTTTGCCCACAGTTTGGCGTCTCTTGAAACATCCTGGAACTGGACACAGAAATGCTGAAAGGACTCACCTGGGACCGCCATGGACTTCTGCTGCTGTGCTGACCTGTGACCTGCTTGGTCACTGTGAAGGACTTGCCACTTGCTGCATTTTTCTTTGTGCTGGCCTGTTGCTGGGCCCCTCCACCTGTGGGCCTTTTCTTTGGATTGGATTCTGTCCCCCAGGAGCAGGGTGCTGTGGCCCCTGACCCCTGTCACCTTGTGAAGCACTAAAGAGTGCTTCAATACTTGCCAAAATTAGCGCTTCGGAAAGCGCTTCAACTTTAAATCCTTAAAGTGCTGTGAGCACGTGCTTTTGCTGCTGTGGTATTCACTGCTGCGACCCGGGTGCTAATCATTTTACTGGTGTCGAGGATGCGCTGCTCATTGTGCTCCCGGGGCACCAACAAAAACGAAAAATGGAAAACCTGAAGCAAGCGTGCTCCTATCGGCGCCCCTGGGGCAGGGATCGCTCTGAGGAGCGCCCCGGGGCACCAGAAGGCCCTTATCTGGGCCCGGAACGATGCTGGAGACGGGCAGGAGAGGAGGAAGCCTCTCCCTGCCCTGCCTAGCCCAGAAAGGCTCTCTGTTGGATTGCGGGCGGGGCAGAAGCCTCATCGGAGTCTCCCCTGCGCCGCCAGTCCTTGGTTTGGCCCTTGTGTGGGCCAGTGTTGATCTTTGGACCCCCTCCCTTTTCGTGGAGGGCCAGTTAAGGCCCAGGGGGGGCATGCAACGATCGCAGGCCCTGGGAGGGGCCCGTTAGGAGTACAGAGGGGGTGCGTGCCGCCCCACTATCACCCAGAATTGTCAGGAAGAACCCCACGTTGAGCAGAGGAGCGCCAGGGGCCCCTTCTTCGCTCTTTGGGCACGAGAGGTGCCTTCATCTTTTACAGGTATTCCCTAAAGGACCAATATATTTACAATCTAAATTTCTTTCTAAAGACCTTGCTGATTGATATATATTGCCTGCCTGTTTGATGATGCTTTTACATATGTGTGCAGATGTTGCTTTTATGGGCATGACTTGCTGATATGTATTCCTATGACTTGCCATATGTTTCTAATGTTCCTAATATGGGCGTTTTATGATATTCTTATGACAAGTGTCTTGGTGTAATAACGTGTTTCCTGACTACTGCTTATGTTGCAGAATACCTGAGTAACCTGTGTGTTGTATATGACTACTGCTAGTTTGCGGAGTAACTAATGTGTAACGTTCTGACAACTGCTAAGGTGGCAGGATAGTACTAATATGTGATGTTTGGTCTAATAATTGCTTTGTATACAATACAGTATATTTTCATATAATCTGGTGTTGTGTTTCCTTTGTGATGGAGATATTGCATCACATGTGTTGTGTGTATTGTGCAAACGCTTTACACATTGCCTCTGGGATAAGCCTGACTGCTCGTGCCAAGCTACCAAGGGGGTGAGCAGGGGTTATCTTCGACTTGTAACTTCCTTGCACTCACTAGAGTGGGTGGGTTCTGCCTGGCAGAGGTGCATACCCTAGCCAACCAGAAACCCCATTTCTTACAGATTAGATATAGTATGATATATCAATCTTGGTTAAAGATGGCTCTAGCACGAAAATACTCCCTCGTGCCATTCAATTAAAACACTGATTTGGAGGTGGAAGATAAATCTAAACAATCATTAGAAATGCGTGACTGAGAAATACTCCACTGAGGAAAGATAAGACTTGATCAACAATGTTTCACACGAGTGGCTGAAAGAGGCTGATTAAAAGATGCCAATGGTTGAACAAGGTGGACCCAAAACCCACTGTGAGTATATGAAAGATAGTAGTTCTGTTTGATGTCTGTCCTGTCAAACCCCAGCCTTTGAAATTACTACATGAGCCTTTCATCAAACACAAATGGGAATAGAATTTAGAGCATTTTAACGATGTAACCACCATGACAGGCAGCCAAAAATAAAAAAGCAATTGTTTGCGAGGGTTACACAAAGCCCTCTTACTCTCTGTCTATCCTCCTTTATAGTTCTTTTTGATATATTGATGACAAAAGTTCTTGCAAAATACAGTGAGCTGAAAAGCTTCTCAGCCAGTCAGGATTCATCTTTAATTTAAATTCAATTCATGAATACGTTTATGAACTAAATGATTAGTGTGCCATAAGATGGTTACTGAATCATAAAGGGATTTAAAGATAAAGCAAACTATTCTGTCTGCTGTGTCTGGTGTAATTCGGTCCTGTAGATTTTGCCAACTATTTGAGCAGTAATTTATATAATAGTTCCAATTAGAAAACTATTTTTGGCACTCCCTTTATAACACTGTCCCCCTCAATTATTTGGTACGACACTTTCCAGAATCAAAATTAATTATTTGGATGTTTGGAACAAATAGGCCCTCTTGTATGTAGGTGTGCCTCTCTATCATGGTGTTAGTTGTTTTTTTTCACTTATTGTAACTTACACAAAGTCCTGAAAATGACAGTACTATAATTCTCCTTCATCATTATTTGCTGTCAACAGACACCATCTTCGTGTCAGGAAGCTCTAACAATAGAGCACTATTCACATTCAGAAAACTACTAAGATGAATACTTTCGAACATCATTTCATTAGGAATTCTGTAACAGTCTGAAACCGAAAATAGATTCTTGCAAAACATGTTTGTTACTACCCTGGATTTTGAGAACAGTCCCTGTTAGCTTCCAATAAATATGAAAACATTTTTAGTCCAGTCTGAATGTACAATAAAGCACATCTTATGAAAATGTTTTGACATACATATTATGCTATGCTTGAATAGTTAAATATTGGGGAAAATAATGGCATGTCAAAATTCCAAACACTCTTACCTCATAGGTACTAGTAATTCCCAGTCGATAGAAAACAGGGAGGAAAATCTCAGCGCTAATGATGACCACAATAGCATAACTAAAACCAAAAATAGAAAATATTGCTCCATAGCGGTACACTTCTGCAGGAGAGCCCATGATGGTCACTGCGGACATGAAACTAGCGGTGAGAGACAGTGCCACCGGAAGGGCATTCATGCTCCTTCCTCCGGTGAGGAATTCTGAAGTTGTTTTTTGCCCACCTTGAGCAAAGGCGTAATATATCCCAATAGAGGCAGAGATAACCAGCATTGCAGCCAAAACCACATAGTCCCAGACAGAGAAGGTAGCCATGACGAGGGAGGCCGCCATTGTCCACTAGAGCTTAGAACAGGACAACCAACTAAGACGAGTACAACCTTGAGATGGGTTAGTTTTGCCTCCGCAACCGGAGAAGAATCATCTATTTCTATTGTCCAGCTGCTCTCAATATTTTCCTTCAACATGAAGTATTATTGTTAACCTTGAAAGAGGTATAAAGGAAATGCAGTAGTTGAAAGGAGGAAAGCGCGGTTCTGTCTGCACGAATGACTCCTACCAAGTTCGATTTGAGGCGTTCCATAGCAGGTTTAACCTATTGATATCATTCCTACCCTAAGCACAAAGCCACGATTGATAGCTCTTTCACAACTGCTCACAGAAAGGCAGCGCGGTAAGGCAAACAGTGCCTTTTAAAAGATCACACAGGGAGCTCAAGATTAAAACTCCTCCCCTCTAAACCGGTGAATCCGCCCGCTGTATTGTCACAATCATATTCTTGCCAAAAGAGTTCATCTACGCGCATGCTTTAGTATAATTAAAAGTGAAACACTCAAAGGATTACTGAGACAGAATAAAGGGCACAAGCATCCTGGACAGACATTCTTCTGAGTGGATATTTGTGTATTTGTTTGCACACCTGTGCCAGTGCTAGGAAATGCAATCGGCAGAGCTGCCTGTCTGTCAGTGTACGGTAGTTTCTCAACAGACCGCATTCCTGGTCTCCTTGGAATATGACCTTGATACGTACGTGTACCCCTGTCCTACAGGGAGAAGGAAGTATCTCTTTGCAGCTACACGTTTACAACAGAGAGACAAAAAACTTAAAAAAAAAAAAAGAAATGCTTTAATAATATTAGAAAACGAGAGGAATCACTTGAGCCAAAAGATGTGCACTCATTGGACTGGGTTTCACTTTTCAGCCATCTGTGCCTTGAAAACAGATTCCCTTAAAAGAGATAATGAGTATACTTGTTATGCTGTGTTTGACCTTATTGGACAGGATCGAATAAGTCTTGTTCATCTTAAGGAAAGATGGAAAAAATTGACAGACACCTCCTGAAAAATGTGTTTTGCTAAGCTCCGCAAATCTGCTTTCACAACTGGTGAAGATCCATGGGCCACTGCGAACGATTAGGTTACCAAATTGACCTGTAAGCTTTGGGTGTGTGAGTCATGGAAGCCCTTCCGTTTTGCTGAATCTTCTTGTCCGATTCAGTTTTGGGGCTAGTTAAGGATTCTACAAAAGTCATACGACTTTGTTTCCTCTGTAGAAAATCCTGGGCTCAGTAGTGTAAAGCAGGACTTATTCATATTTGGAGAGTGAAAAGGAACAAGAAAGAGAGACAGAGAGTTCTACTGTTTAATTTTGCTAATTTGTTTGTAGAAGTCGCATTTTGCAGTTTTGCCTTCTTCAGGTCATTGCTAGTTGTGACCCACAAAGCGAGTACATGATTTACATGTTCTCCAGCAAGTCATACGTGGAAAGATGACAAACCGTCAGAATCCTCGGTAATTCACAAGGTACTCATAGCCAAAGTGCATCATTACGAGTCTGCCGGTTTACTGACTGCCAGACTCGCAGTGCTGTCCGAGCACCACAATATGACCACGACAGTTGCACCGTGGTCGGACCGCCAACACCACCAGATTAGTTGTCCCAGCAGTCTGGCGGTCATGGCTGTCCTAATCCGCCAGGGCAGCACTGGCAGTGCTGAAAGCAGCGCTGCCCTGGGGATTACTACCCCCTTCTCCGCCAGTGATTTCCTGGCGGTACCACCACCATAAAAAAGCTAGCGGAGACTTGGCATGGGTAGTGCTGAGCCTCCCCTGGCCAGTACTGTTGCAATGTTCACTGCTGTCAAGCCGTAGTGATAGCGCCAGTTGGACCTATTGTGCTTCTAAGCACTATGCTACATTTAATCTTTGAAAATTCATACTTTTGCTTGTGTATGTTGGATGTTTTGTCATTTTGGTCTCGTTTTACTCAGATAAATAGTGGCTATTTTTCTAAACTGGTGTGGAGTACTTTGTGGTGTTTTCACTGTGTTACTGTGTGTGTGTATACAAATAATTTACACATTGCCTCTGCGCTAAGCCAGACTGCTCGTGCCAAGCTACCAAGGGGGTGAGCAGGGGTTATCTTAGCTGTGTGACTCCCTTACCCTGACTAGAGTGAGAGTTCCTACTTGGACAGGGTGCAAACCACTGCCAACAAGAGGCCCCATTTCTAACAATTTGAAGTATGGGGGTGAAAATGGGGAATGGGGCCATCTTTTTGTTGTTAGGTTACAGCACACTGAGGGGCAGGGGTGTGGAGAAAAGGCATACACATGACATGTACCTTTACCTGAATGGGACCACAACTTGATGCTTAAGAAGTCTTCTGGAATGTGAATGGGTTAAATAATAGCATTTGAAGAGGCTCCATGATGCAATATGCTAAGAAACATGCACCACACATAATTCTCCTATAGGAGACTCATCTAATGGGCAGTCAGTGAAGATTCCTTGGAAGGTATGGATTTACCAGAGTTTACTACACCGGATTCACAAGAGGGTTGTTAGAAATGGGGTTTTTGGTTGGCAGTCAGGTTACCCCCTGTCCAAGCAAAAGCCCTCACTCTAGTCAGGGTAAGTCACACACAATCCAAGATTATCCTGTGCCCACCCTCTGGTAGCTTGGCACGAGCAGTCAGGCTTAACTTAGAAGGCAATGTGTAAAGTATTTGTGCAATAAATCATACAATACCACCATATAGCACCACAAAAATACACCACACAGTGTTTAGAAAAATATATAATATTTATCAGGATAATTGTAGGTCAAAAAGAATAAAGTTGCAATGGGAAATTGTAGAGATATCACTGAAAAGTGATATAAAGGGGGTCATTCTGACCCCGGCGGGCCAGGGTTGGCGGGAGCACCGCCAACAGGCTGGCGGTGCCCCGCAGGGCATTCTGACCGCGGCGGTTTGGCCGCGGTCAGAAGTGGAAAACCGGCGGTCTCCCGCCGGTTTTCCGCTGCCCAAAAGAATCCTCCATGGCGGCGCAGCTCGCTGATTCTGTTCCAGGATGGTGGTATGGGGTGTCGTGGGGCCTCTGGGGGCCCCAGCAGTGCCCATGCCAATGGCATGGGCACTGCAGGGGCCCCCGTAAGAGGGCCCCACAAATAATTTCAGTGTCTGCTCAGCAGACACTGAAAACCGCGACGGGTGCAACTGCACCCGTCGCACCTTCCCACTCCGCCGGCTCCATTCGGAGCCGGCGTCCTCGTGGGAAGGTTGTTTTCCACTGGGCTGGCGGGCGGCCTTTTGGCGGTCGCCCGCCAGCCCAGTGGAAAACCCAGAATCACCGCAGCGGTCTGACGACCGCGGTGCGGTGTTCTGGCGGGGGTACTTTGGCGGGCGGCCTCCGCCGCCCGCCAAGGTAAGAATCACCCCCAAAGTGTCTTAAGTCTTTAGAATATAAACAAAGGGGGTCATTCTGACCCTGGCGGTCGGTGATAAAGCGGCGGCCAACCCGCCAACAGGCCGGCGGTCCAAAATATGCAATTCTGACCCTGGCGGGAACCGCCAACACAGCCCGCCGCATTAACACTCCGACCGCTACGGCGGAACAAACAAACAGCGCGGCGGTCACCGCCAACAGCCAGGCGGCAGACAATGTACCGCCCACCCTATCACGACCCACCAATCCGCCACCTTTTCCGGGGCGGGAGCACCGCCGATAAAAACACGGCGGAAACAGACTACGAACGGGAAAACGCCCACCTCCACATACTCCACGCGAGATTACGGCAGTATGGAACCCGAGTTACAGGTCATCCCCGCACTCCTATACCTGCTCCTGTACCAGGAGCACGCCCGGCGGCGCGGAAGACATCGGTGAGTACTGCACCTACGACACAGGGGAGGGAAAAGATTACCGGCACACACCCACCCACCCACACCCACTACAACACACACATCAATGCATTCCCACAGATCACTGTCACAACCCACAAACCCCCCCCTCCGAAATAATGCAAAGACCAAAAGAAGAGATCCTAAACGGGCAGATATATTGAAAAATGGACAGCAGTAATCCAAATAAATAAATAAACTATGTACAAAATATATACATCAACTATATGTAGTCCAACCACTGTCCGTGGACCACAGGGGTCCTGAGCAAAGGGGCAAGGCCCAGTCCCACGACAAGAACTCCACGGAGAGAACACTGCAGGGGCATCAGAAAGAAAAAAGGACAGGCACCTCAGGGGGAAGGGAAGGGGGGGCACCTCAGCCACTTGAGTACACGACGCCAGATCCACGAGGGGACTCCATGACCACTGGCCCATCCTGGGGAGAGCAAAGCCACAGTCCATACAGTCCATACAGTGGGTGGCCTGCCCACTGGGCCATCCTGGGGAGTGCAAAGCCACAGTCCATACAGTCCATACAGTGGGTGGCCTGCCCACTGGGCCATCCTGGGGAGTGCAAAGCCACAGTCCATACAGTCCATACAGTGGGTGGCCTGCCCACTGGGCCATCCTGGGGAGAGCAAAGCCACAGTCCATACAGTCCATACAGTGGGTGGCCTGCCCACTGGGCCATCCTGGGGAGAGCAAAGCCACAGTCCATACAGTCCATACAGTGGGTGGCCTGCCCACTGGGCCATCCTGGGGAGTGCAAAGCCACAGTCCATACAGTCCATACAGTGGGTGGCCTGCCCACTGGGCCATCCTGGGGAGTGCAAAGCCACAGTCCATACAGTCCATACAGTGGGTGGCCTGCCCACTGGGCCATCCTGGGGAGAGCAAAGCCACAGTCCATACAGTCCATACAGTGGGTGGCCTGCCCACTGGGCCATCCTGGGGAGAGCAAAGCCACAGTCCATACAGTCCATACAGTGGGTGGCCTGCCCACTGGGCCATCCTGGGGAGAGCAAAGCCACAGTCCATACAGTCCATACAGTGGGTGGCCTGCCCACTGGGCCATCCTGGGGAGTGCAAAGCCACAGTCCAAACAGTCCATAACAGACTCCACTGCCACTGGAGGAGGCATGTTGGCCAGAGGACATCCTGCAGCCCTGCCCGAGACAGATCCTGCCCTGCCACGTCTGCCAAAGGGCCAGCGGTTCTTGCCTTGAAGGGCCCAGTTCAGCGGTTCTTGAGACGGCGGTCCCCAGCGGAGCGGTGCTGGAGACGGCGGGGCCCAGTTCAGCGGTTCTTGCCTTGAAGGGCCCAGTTCAGCGGTTCTTGCCTTGAAGGGCCCAGTTCAGCGGTTCTTGCCTTGAAGGGCCCAGTTCAGCGGTTCTTGAGACGGCGGTCCCCAGCGGAGCGGTGCTGGAGCCGGCGGGGCCCAGTTCAGCGGTTCTTGCCTTGAAGGGCCCAGTTCAGCGGTTCTTGAGACGGCGGTCCCCAGCGGAGCGGTGCTGGAGCCAGCGGGGCCCAGTTCAGCGGTTCTTGCCTTGAAGGGCCCAGTTCAGCGGTTCTTGAGACGGCGGTCCCCAGCGGAGCGGTGCTGGAGACGGCGGCCATTCTATGGCCAACTGCTCATTGCCTGGTGGTGCCCTCCTGGGCAGCGGGGATGGTGCTCCTTCAATGCCCACCTGGGCTGTGGGTGGTGGGGCCCTCCTGGCCAGCTGGGCTAGGTCCTCCCTGGGCAGCGGCTATGGGGGTGGTGGGCTCTCCCTGGGCAGCTGTGACGGTTCCTCCCTGGGCAGCGGCTATGGGGGTTGTGGGCTCCTCCTGGGCAGCTGTGACGGGTCCTCCATGGGCAGCAGGCCTGCTGCCTGACTTCTCCGCCTTGCTGCCCTTGCCCTCCTTAGTCGGGAGTCTGTGGCCCTTTCCTCCCTTTGGAGCTGTGGCTGTTGACGGTGGCTGGCTAGTGTCCTGGGGGGATATAGAACCCGGGCTCCTGCGGTGGCCCTTCCGCCTTCTGCTCCTCTTCCCAGGGGGTGGGCTGCCTGTCCCCTTGCTGCTGGGCGAAGATCCAGACATGCGGGCTGGTGGGCTCCAATACCCCTGCACCCTTGTCAAGGGGGCTGCAGGGCTAGTGGTGGCTGAGGTGCTCTTTTTACCCCGACGAGAAGGAGGGGGGAGCTCAGGGTCAGGAAAGAAGGTAGCAGTAGAGAGATAGATTTTCTTGGGACAATGGAGAGTGATAGGTACAGTGGGAATGGGAGTGGAGGGAGAGGATGTGGTTGTAGGTGAGTCACGTTTGCTGTCGTTGGGTGCAGGTGCAGGAGGGATAGGCTGTCGTGAGGTGGATGGCTGTTGGGTGGGTGGGTGGCTGCGTTTGTGTGGTGTGGAAGAGGGGGTGACAGACACAGTGGGAGAGGACACAGGGGACGTGTAAATGGCAGTGGGGTGGTGAATGCACGTGTGCGGACTGTTCTGATGGGTGTGCTGGTGATGGAAACACTGGCTGATGGTGAGGTGAATGAAGGTGTGAGTGTAGACGTCACAGGGAGGGAGGAGGGAGACGAGGAGGTGGGGGTCACAGAGGTGGAAGTGACTGTTGGCATGTCTGCATCGGAATGTTGCTTGTGTGAATGTCTGCGTGATCTGTGGTGCTTATGTTTGGATGAGCTGCTCTTGGGTGTTGAGGTGTGTGCAGGCTGGTCTGATGGTGTGGGTGGGACAGGCAGAGGAACAGGAGACTGGGAGGAGGGAGTTAGTAGAGGGAGGCAGGAGACAGGGCAATGGCTGCCGTCAGTGCTGAGGCCAGAGCCTGGAACGATCGTTGATGGGCAGCCTGACCCGAATGAATGCCCTCCAGGTACGCATTGCTGCGATGAACCTCCCTCTCCACCCCCTGGATGGCATTCAAAAGGGTAGTCTGCCCAACAATGAGCGTTCGGAGGAGGTCAATGACCTCCTCACTGAGGGCAGCGGGGGTAACAGGGGCAGGGCCTGAGGTGCCTGGGGCGAAGGAGATGCCCGGCTTCCTGGCAGAGCGGGCACGGGGCGAACGCTGAGGGGCTGCTGGGAGGGCGGAGATGGTGCGCTGGGTGGCGGCTGTACCTGTAATGGCGGGGGGCATGGATGTTGCCCCCCCGCAAGGGAGCTCCCTTCCGAGGACGTGTCCGTGTCGCTGCAGGGTCCAGTCGTCCCCGTTGTGGAGCTCCCCTCGCCCTCCGTCTCACTGGTCCAGTCAGACTCTGTGGCATGGCCCTCCTGGGCCATGTGAGATGCAGCTCCCTCCTGCCCCGATGCCACTTCTCCTCCGCCTGATGATGCTGATGCACACAAGCACAGAAAGACAAACAAAAAGGGGGGGAGAGAGAGAAATAAAGAGATTTTGAGTACATGGATCACCGGTACAGTTAGCGGACATGACAGACACAGATGCCCCCTGCACTAAGTTGCGCACTTGGGGTCCGCTACGCATTCCGTGGAACATGCCCTACACGCCTAGAGTTGACAACTGCACCCATGGATGACACGGCCCAGGGATAGCTGTACTGGCACACTACTGAGGGTGGTGGCTGGGGACACAGGGGCTTACGGGGGTGCCCAGCCTACAGATATCGCCCTGGCCTAGGGGGACCCACAGCCCTCCTCCCCCACCCAGACACCTCCACTGCGCGACAACAGAGTAGATTATGCGTGTACTCACCCCCTTGTGTCTGCTGTGCTGCCCTCACGCGCCCATCCAAATCAGGGTAGGCCACCGCCAGGATCCGGAACATCAGGGGGGTCAGTTGACGGCAGGCACCCCGCCTACGTTGGGAGGCCATCCCCAGCAGAGACTCGGCGGTCTTCTTGGTCCCGCGGCGGATGTCCTCCCACCTCTTGCGGCAGTGGGTGCCCCGTCGATGGTGGACCCCCAGAGTCCGGACTTCCTTGGCGATGGCACGCCAAATCCCGATCTTCTCATGGGCGCGGACCTATGTGACACGTACAGGGAGGGAGAAATACCACGTTCAAGTTTGTCTGCATTTTCGTTGCCAGTGGCCCAACACCCCCCATCCCCGCCAGGCCCCCCGCCATGCCCCCCGCAAGGCCCTCCACCAAGCACAACATGCCCCCCATCCCCGCCGTGCCCCCGACAGGCCCCCCGCCAGGCCCAACATGCCCCCCATCACCCCAATGCCCCCCGCCATGCCCCCCGCCAGGCCCATCATGCCCCCCATCCCCGCCATGCCCCCCGCCAGGCCCAACATGCCCCCCATCCCCGCCATGCCCCCCGCCATGCCCCCCGCCATGCCCCCCGCCAGGCCCAACATGCCCCCCATCCCCGCCATGCCCCCCGCCATGCCCCGCGCCAGGCCCCCCGCCATCCCCACCATGCCCCCCGCCAGGCCCCCAAGCCAGCCAGTGGCCCCAAATCCATATTGAATTAAACTCACTTGTTGGTCTGGAGGACCGTAGAGTAGCGCATACTGGGGGAGGACCCCATCCACAAGTTTCTCCAACTCTTCTCCAGTGAAGGCAGGGGCCCTTTCCCCAGGCGCAGCAGCCATTGTCCCTTCCAGACCGAGGTCACAGCAACACTTGCAGTATAGGTCCTCTCCTGTGAAAGTTCAAGTCGCGAGTGAATAAGTAGATAGAAAATGGCGGTCACGCCCGCGGCGGTGCGTACCGCGGCGGTGCGTACCGCCACCGCCGGCGCCCTTCGCCATTGGCTCCTGAAACCCATAGGTTTCAATGTTAACCAATGCGGCTTCGCGCCGCGGTCTTCGACCGCCGACCGCCGCGGTGTGCCACGCCAGCGCATTGACCTCACATCCCATTGTCACACTTCACAGGTCAGGCAGCCGCCATTTCGAGGGTCCACATGGCTCAATTTCAACTGCGTCACACAGGCCTAGGCCTTGCATAGCCACTCATACACGCCATTCACTGCATAGAGAATCGTTTACTGTGCAAGCTGTGAGTACGTACCTGTGGGTTGCTTGACTGTGTGCTCCATGTTGTCCTTCCTAGGCACCGTCCGCTGGGTTTGGCGAGGAGAAGGAGGAATCCTCCCGTGTACAGACCGCTGGTGGACCTGTCGACAATGGAAGCACGCCACATTATCCTGACCTACCGGCTTGACCGTGCCACTATACATGAACTGTGTGCCCAGCTGGAGCCCGACCTGATGTCCCCCATCCGCCAACCCACAGGGATTCCCCCTCTGGTGCAGGTCCTGTCAGTACTCCATTTCTTGGCAAGTGGGTCATTTCAGACAACAGTGGGAATTGCTTCTGGGATGTCTCAGCCCATGTTTTCGAAGGTGTTATCCAGAGTCTTGTCTGCCCTGATGAAATACATGAGGAGCTACATCCTTTTCCCTGAGGTGGGCGAATTGGCTACAGTGAAGGGTGATTTCTATGCCCTTGGACATATTCCCAACGTCATTGGTGCCATTGATGGGACCCATGTGGCTTTGGTTCCCCCAAGAGACAGGGAGCAGGTGTACAGGAACAGAAAAAGTTACCATTCCATGAACATCCAGGTGGTGTGTTTGGCTGACGAGTACATCTCGCATGTAAATGCCAAATTCCCTGGGTCAGTGCATGACGCCTACATCCTAAGGAATAGCAGCATCCCTTACGTGATGGAACAGCTAGAGAGACACCGTGTATGGCTATTGGGGGACTCTGGGTACCCCAACCTGTCGTGGCTACTGACCCCAGTAAGGAATCCCCGGACCAGGGCAGAGGAACGGTACAATGAGGCCCATGGGCGTACTAGGAGGGTGATCGAACGCACCTTCGGCCTCCTAAAGGCCAGGTTTCGGTGCCTGCATATGACAGGTGGATCCCTAATGTACTCACCTAAGAAGGTGTGTCACATCATCGTGGCCTGCTGCATGCTTCACAACCTGGCTTTGCGCCGCCAGGTGCCTTTCCTGCAGGAGGATGGTCGAGACGGTGGTGTTGTGGCAGCTGTGGAACCTGTGGAGAGTGACGAGGAGGAAGACGACGGGGCTGAAACAGACAACAGGGACAGAATCATTGAACAGTACTTCCAATAGGACACAGGTAACAATTCAAACATAATTTAGTAAATGTGAACTACTCTCCTGCATCTCTGCTGCCTGTCTATTTGCCCCAGTGTATGATGACTGAGTTGTGGCTTTTCCCTCCCTATTTCAGAACTGGGGTCCCCACTACGAGTCCTGTGCTTCGTTTCCCCATGGACTACAGCTTTGTGGCAGCTGTTTGTTGACTTCACTATGTACAAGGACATATTTGCACTGTCATGTCAATTACAATATTTTGAAATCACAGCCAGACTCCAGATAGTTTTGTGCAAATTAGGTGTTTATTTCAGTGCTCAAAATGGGATGGGTGGTTTCAAGTGGGTGGGGGCTATGGTGAAGGAATGTCCATGGCAGAGTCCAGAGTAACAGTCACACAGGTGCATTGTCCATAGGCCTGTGGAGAGATGGAGCATGGGCAGTTCAAGGATGGACAGGGTGACAATGTGGGACAGTGGGATGACATCAGGTGGTATCCTTTGCTGGCGGGGGTCTTGACATCCTACTCTGTCTTCTTGCGAGATCTCAGGGCCCTCTTGCGGGGTGGTTCTTCTCCTGCAGGAGGTGGGGGTCTGGTGGGCTGCTGTTGTGCGGGGGCCTCCTGTCCACTAGCGCCGGCGGAGGTGGTTGGCTGTTCTTGGTCCAGGCTAGTGGCAGGGGCCCTTTGTTGTTGTTGAGTGTCCGTCCTGGTGTTGATGAGTTCCTGCAGCAGCCCTACCATGGTAACCAGGGTGGAGGTGAGGGCTCTGATGTCCTCCTCGTACCCCCGATAGTGTTCCTCCTGCAGTACCTGGATCTCCTGGAACCTGGCCAGTACCGTCGCCATCGTCTCCTGGGAGCGGTTGTATGCTCCCATGATGGTGGTGAGGGCCTCGTGGAGAGTGGGTTCCCTGGGCCCGTCCCCCCCCTGTCGCACAGCTGCCCTCCCAGTTCCCCTGTTTCCCTGGGCCTCTGCCCCCTGGCCGGTGTGCCCACTACCACTGCCCCCAGGTCCCTGTTGTTGTCGGGGTGGTGGGTTATCCTGGGTGCCCTGTAGTGGTAGACACACCGCTGATTGACGCGCCCTGGAGACAGAGGCATGGGCCTGCTGGGTGGGAGCTGTGCTGGTGTTCCCGGAGGGGTTTGGGTCTGTAGTGGCCTGTGGCTGTCTGAGGGGAACCGACTGTCCAGAGGTCCCCGATGGTCCGGGCTGGTCATCAGTGTCCAGGTCGACAGAGCTGCTGTCATCGCTGACGGCCTCTTGGGTGGGGGGTGTGGAGAATTCTGGGCCCTCCGTGGCGGTGTGTTGGCGGTCGGGTCCTGCAGGGGTATAGAGGTATGGTTATAGTTTAAATGTGTGCCATATGGGTGTATCTGTGGGTTCCCGTGTCCCCAAGTGCTGGCATTCGTGTGTGGGGGCTTTGGTGAGGGTGGCTTGTGGGGGGGATGTGTATATGCATTGGGCATGCTTTGGTGATGGGTGTCCATGCTTAGTGGACGCATGCAGGCCTAGGTTTTGGGATGTGTGGGTTGTGATGGTGAGACATTGGCAGGGAATAGGTGTGCTGGGGGTGGGGGTGAGGATGGTGGTGGGGGTGAGGATGGTGGTGGGGGTGAGGGTGGGGGTGAGGATGGGGGTGGGGGTGAGGGTGGGGTTCGAGGATGGGGGTGAGGGTTGGGGTATGATTTGGCATGCAGGTGGGGGGGAAGCAGTATTGAAGCTTCAACTTACCAGAATCCATTCCTCCGCCGACTCCTGCGAGGCCGTCAGGATGCAGGATGTTCAAGAATTCCTCCTCCCATGTTGTAAATTGTGGGGGTTGAGGTGGGGGTCCTCCGCCAGTCTTCTGCACGGCGATGTTGTGCCTGGATACCATGGAACGCACCTTCCCCCGTAGGTCGTTCCATCGCTTCCTGATGTCTTCCTGATTTCTGGGGTGCTGTCCCACAGCGTTGACCCTGTCGACAATCCTCTGCCATAGCTCCGTCCTCCGGGCAATGCTGGTGTATTGGACCTGTGTGCCGAAGAGCTGGGGCTCTACCCGAACGATTTCCTCCACCATGACCCTGAGTTCTTCGTCTGAGAAGCGGGGGTGTCTTTGGGGTGCCATGGAGTGGTGTGTATGATGTGTGGGGTGGAGTATGTGTAGTTAAGTGTGTTGAGTGTGGTGGTGTGTGTTGTTTTGTGTGTGGATATTGTGTGGGTGATGGTGTAGTGTGCCTCTGTGTGATGGTGTTCTGTGATCGCTGCTGTGTCTCTCAGTGCTTCTTTTTGGATTTTGGTCGAAGGGGTTTGTGGGTGATGTGGGTGTGTGTTTTATATTGTATTGTGTGTGTGGGAGTGGTGTGTGTATGTGTATCAGGTGTGTGGAATTCAAATCGTCCAATGTGGCTGAGTTTTGTTCGTTTGTGTGTATTCGGACCGCGGCGGGGTGTACCGCCAATGGAAAACCACGTTTGAAAGACCGCCGCGTGGATTCGTGAGTCGTAATGGCATGGGCGTATTTCTGTTGGCGTGACGGTGGAGGTTTGGTCACCTCCACTTTTCCGCCGACCGCTGGTCTGGCGGTCTGTTGTGGCTGTCGGATTTTCGGAGGTTTGGCTGCTGCGGGTCAGAATGACCGTGGCGGATTACCGCGACCGCGGCGGAATTATGGAGGATTTCTGACCGGCGGTAGGCGCCTTTTACCGCCGAGGTCAGAATGACCACCAAAGTCTCTTTCAAGCACAAGTACCTGGTTTAGCGTGGAAAAATCTCCTCAGAGGGCCACAAAGGAAGAGGTGCGTGGAAAAAGGGTGTGTGCATCGATTTCTCCCCAGCACACACGGACTCGCGTCGTTATTTTCCACGCGGGGAAGTCGTGCGTCGTTTTCCGGCGCGCGGACAGTCTCTTTCTGTGGATCGCGGGGATTACCAGATGTCCCGGGTCTGTGCGTGGATTTTCCTGCTTGTTCTCCGGCTGCGCGTCGGTCTGCGGGGCTGCGCGTCGAAATTACGATCTCACGGCAGGCGTCGCGTCGATTTCTCCTCTAGACGTCGGTCTGCGGGGCTGCGCGTTGAAATTACGATCTCACGGCAGGCGTCGCGTCGATTTCTCCTCTAGAGGTCGGGCGGCGTTATCCTTGCGAAGCCGTGCGTCGGATTTTCGATCGTCCCCAGAGCGTCGCGTCGGTCAGCTTTGGTGTGCAGCGTTTTTCTCGCCGCGGAACAAGCTGTGCGTCGAAATTTTCGGCGCACGGAGCGTCCAAGTGAAAAAGAGAAGTCTTTTTGGTCCTGAGACTTCAGGGAACAGGAGGCAAGCTCTATCCAAGCCCTTGGAGAGCACTTTCACAGCCAGACAAGAGTTCAGCAAGGCAGCAGGGCAACAGCAAGACAGCAGTCCTTTGTAGAAAGCAGGCAGGTGAGTCCTTTGAGCAGCCAGGCAGTTCTTCTTGGCAGGATGTAGTTTCTGGTTCAGGTTTCTTCTCCTGCAAGTGTCTGATGAGGTAGGGCAGAGGCCCTGTTTTATACCCAAATGTGCCTTTGAAGTGGGGGAGACTTCAAAGAGTGGCTAAGAAGTGCACCAGGTCCCCTTTCAGTTCAATCCTGTCTGCCAGGGTCCCAGTAGGGGGTGTGGCAGTCCTTTGTGTGAGAGCAGGCCCTCCACCCTCCCAGCCCAGGAAGACCCATTCAAAATGCAGATGTATGCAAGTGAGGCTGAGTACCCTGTGTTTGGGGTGTGTCTGAGTGAATGCACAAGGAGCTGTCAACCAAGCCCAGCCAGACGTGGATTGTAAGGCACAGAAGGATTTAAGTGCAAAGAAATGCTCACTTTCTAAAAGTGGCATTTCTAGAATAGTAATATTAAATCCGACTTCACCAGTCAGCAGGATTTTGTATTACCATTCTGGCCATACTAAATATGACCTTCCTGCTCCTTTCAGATCAGCAGCTGCCACTTCAACAGTGTATGAGGGCAGCCCAAATGTTAGCCTATGAAGGGAGCAGGCCTCACAGTAGTGTACTAACTAATTTAGGAGTTTTACACTACCAGGACATATAACTACACAGGTACATGTCCTGCCTTTTACCCACACAGCACCCTGCTCTAGGGGTTACCTAGGGCACACATTAAGGGTGACTTATATGTAGAAAAAGGGGAGTTCTAGGCTTGGCAAGTACTTTTAAATGCCAAGTCGAGGTGGCACTGAAACTGCACCCACAGGTCTGGCAATGGCAAGCCTGAGACAAGGTTAAGGGGGCTACTTGAGTGGGTGGCACAACCAGTGCTGCAGATCCACTAGTAGCATTTAATCTACAGGCCCTAGGCACCTGTAGTGCACATTACTAGGGTCTTATACGTAGATTAAATAGTTCAATCAGGTATGATCCAAAGTTACCATGTTTAAAGGGAGAGAGCATATGCACTTTAGCAGTGGTTAGCAGTGGTAAAGTGCGCAGAGTCTAAAAAACAGCAAAAACAGTATCCAAAAAGTGGAGGGAGGCAGGCAAAAAGTTAGGGGTGACTACCCTAAGGCTGTCAGGTCTAACATGTGTCCCCCCAGCTGAAAGTGGGGAGAGCTACCCGACCTCCTGGGAGCTCTCATCGCTAAGGCGGAAGTACCTGGAGAGACCATCAGCATTGGCGTGGTCAACGCCTGGGCGATGTTCCACCTTAAAGTCCATCCCCTGTAGGGAAATGGACCACCTCAAGAGTTTTGGATTCTCACCCCTCATCTGCATGAGCCATCTGAGGGGTCTGTGGTCTGTCTGAACCCGGAAGTGAGTCCCAAACAGGTAGGGTCTTAGCTTCTTCAGTGCCCAGACCACAGCAAAAGCTTCTCTCTCCATAGCACTCCACCTCTGTTCCCGTGGTAATAGCCTTCTGCTAATAAAGACTACCGGTTGGTCTAGGACCTCCTCATTTAGCTGTGCTAGAACTGCGCCTATGCCACGCTCTGAAGCGTCTGTCTGCACAATAAATTCCTGGGAGTAGTCAGGGGCCTTGAGTACGGGGGCCGTGCACATGGCTTCCTTCAGGGCGTCAAAGGCTTTCTGACAAGCCTCTGTCCAATTCACCAACCTAGGTTGTTTCTTGGACGTGAGTTCTGTCAAGGGTGACACAATGGTACCATAGCCCTTGACAAACCTGCGGTAATATCCTGTGAGGCCTAAAAAGGCTCTCACCTCAGTCTGCGTTCGAGGTGGTTGCCAGGCCTTGATAGTTTCAATCTTGGCCTGGAGTGGCTGCACCTTGCCACCACCCACTAGGTGTCCCAAGTACACCACGGAACCCTGCCCAATCTGGCACTTACTAGCCTTGATGGTCAGGCCTGCCTGTTGCAGGGCCTGAAGCACCTCCTTGAGGTGAAGCAGGTGTTCCTCCCAGCTGGAACTGTAGACAGCTATGTCATCCAGGTAGGCTGCACAGAAGGCATCCTTGCCAGCTAGAACCCCGTTAACCAACCGTTGGAAGGTAGCGGGGGCATTTTTCAATCCAAACGGCATCACCCGGAACTGGTAATGGCCATCAGGGGTTGAAAATGCGGATCTTTCCTTAGCCCCCTCAGTCAGGGCGATCTGCCAGTACCCTGAAGTAAGATCAAATGTACTCAGGAACTTGGCAGCGCCCAGCCTGTCAACGAGCTCATCAGCTCGGGGGATGGGGTGAGCATCAGTCCGTGTGACTGAGTTGAGACCCCGGTAGTCCACACAGAACCGGAGTTCTGGCTTTGCACCTGGGGCAGTAGCCTTAGGGACCAACACCACTGGGCTGGCCCAGGGACTACTGGATTTCTCAATAACCCCTAGAGTCAACATCTTGGAGACCTCCTCCTTGATGCTGGCCTCCACCTTATCCGACAACCTGTAAATTTTGTTCTTCACAGGGAGACTGTCACCGGTGTCAATATCATGAACACAGAGGTGGGTCAGTCCAGGAGTAAGGGAGAACAGGGGGGAGAACTGCTCCAACAGCTCATAGCAGTCTCCTTTCTGGTTTAGAGTCAGGGAGTCAGACAGAATGACCCCGCTTACTGACCCATCACCTTCTTGGGCAGAGAGGAGGTCGGGGAGAGGTTCACTCTCCTCTTCCATTCCTTTATCTGTGACCAGAAGCATATTGATCTCCGACCTCTCAAAATGAGCTTTTAGTCGGTTCACATGGAGCATCCTTAGGGGATTCCTAGGGGTTTGGAGGTCCACTAGGTAAGTGGCCTCCCCTTTCCGCTCCTTTATTTCAAATGGGCCCAACCAGCGGTCCTGGAGAGCTCTGGGCGCTACTGGCTCCATTACCCACACTTTGTCTCCAGGTTGAAACTCTACCAGGGTGGCCTTCTGGTCATACCAGTGTTTCATTACCTCTTGACTGGCCTCAAGGTTACTTTGGGCCTCTTTCCAGAAGCGGGTCATCTGGTTGCGGAGGGCCAAAATGTAGCTGACCACGTCCTGAGGGGGTGTCTTTGGAGCTTTCTCCAATCCCTCCTTGACAATGCTTAAGGGTCCCCTGACAGGGTACCCATAGAGAAGCTCAAAGGGACTGAACCCTACCCCCCTCTGGGGGACCTCTCTGTAAGCAAAGAGAAGGCATGGTAAGAGGACGTCCCACTTACGCCTCATGGCCTCAGGGAGGCCACCAATCATGCCTTTCAGGGTCTTGTTGAATCTCTCCACAAGACCATTAGATTGGGGGTGATAGGGTGTGGTGAACTTGTAGGTTACACCACACGCATCCCACATAGACTTCATGTATGCAGACATGAAGTTAGTGCCTCTGTCAGACACTATCTCCTTGGGGAATCCCACACGGGTAAATATCCCCATCAGAGTTCTGGTCACCACCGGTGCAGTTACGGTCCTCAGAGGGATTGCCTCTGGGTAGCGGGAGGCATGGTCCACCAAAACCAGGATGAACCTGTTGCCTAAGGCAGTTTTGGGGTCCAAGGGACCAACAATGTCGATGCCCACCCTTTCAAAGGGGGTGCCAATGACAGGAAGTGGAATCAGGGGGGTTTTAACCCTTTTTCCTGCTTTACCACTGGCCTGGCAGGTAGGACAAGATCTGCAGAACTTATCTGAGTGTGTCCTCATTTTGGGCCAATAAAAGTGGGTGACAAGACTGTTAAAGGTCTTGCCTTGCCCCAAATGTCCTGCCAGGGGAATGTCGTGAGCCAGACCCAGTAGGAAGGTTCGGTAACATTGGGGGACCACCAGCGTACGTGCTGCCCCAAAGGCCGGAACCTTAGGCTCACTGTAGAGGAGATCATTCTCCCAATATAGGTGGTGATTGCCAGAGGCGTCACCTGCTGCCTGGTTTGAGGCTTGTTTCCTCAAACCTTCCAGAGTGGGACATTCTTTCTGCGCCTTGCAGAATTCCTCCCTGGTGGGTCCACCCTCAACTTGCCAGCCAGCAAGCTCAGGTAAGTCACCTAGGGTGGCAATGTCTTCCCCAGTTGGCTCGGGAGCCTCCTCCTCAGGAGCCCCATCAGCCACCGCGGGAACTTCTGGGGCCGGTTTCCCGCGCCCCTTGTCCCTTCTCTTGGCAGCTCTCTGGGCCATCGTTCCAGGCTCCAGATGCCCTTGACTTCCCTCTCGGTCAGCCATGGACCGTGTGGTCATGCAGACCCACTCAGGTAACCCTAACATCTCCAGGTAAGACTTGAGCTCCACTTCTTTCCAAGCAGTATGCTCAAGATCATTGCCTAACTGACAATCTACAGGCATGGCAGGACTCACAGCTACTTTCAGAGTACCAGAGACCCCCCCCCACTCAAAGGGAACCAGAGCCACCGGTAGGTGACTCTCGCGATTGTCAGCGACTATGACCTGGTGGAATGTATTAGGGACTATCTGCTCTGTTGACACCAGTTGACTCTTGATAGTAGTCATACTGGCTCCTGTGTCACGCAGAGCCTCCACCTTCTGCCCATCAATGGTGACCCACTGCCGGTACTTGGAAGTATTTTTGGGCATGTGGGCCTTGGGCACCATTTCTCCTTCTCCCAGGGACACTAGGGAAATCTCTACCTGTTCCCCAAAGCTATCTGGTTCCATCTCCCCCCGAGCGCTACACTAGTCAACCCAGGTGCCTGTCCGGTAGTGGACGGTGCCCTCTTGGGGCACTGGGGATCACCTTTATAGTGACCATACTGGTAACACTCCATACATTTGGGGTTGGATTTCCCTGACTTATCAAATGTCCCTGGCTTCTTCCCAAATCTAGAGAAGGAATGGTTGCCACCCCCTCCCTGGGAATTCTTTTGGGGGCCTTTTGAGAGTTCCTTATCTGTAAGTTTATCTCCCCCCTCTTTCTTCTGTTGGGAACCCTGACCACCTTTGTGTGAGTCCCCCCCAGGTACCTTTTTGGACACTCTGGTGCTAACCCAGAGGTCCGCCTCCTCAGCAAGCTTCCTGGGATCAGTCAGCTTACTATCTACCAAGTGCTGGCACAACTCTGTAAAAGTAGTATTAAGCATATGCTCTCTCAGAATCAAGTCATATAACCCTTTATAGTCATTTACTTTGTTGCCCCGCACCCATCCATTCAGTGCCTTACTGGAAAAGTCAAAGAAATCTACCCATGTTTGTGTGTGTTGTTTGCTGCTGTCCCTGAACCTCTGACGGTATCCCTCAGGGGTCAGCCCAAACTTGGCAAGTAAAGTGGCTTTCTGAAGTGGGTATGTGTTTTGATCAGGTTGATCCAATGTGAGAAGTGTGTCCCTCCCCAATGGCGGCACATAACCCCACATAGCTACCCCCCATTGCCCTTCAGGAACCTCATGAGCTCTTAGTGCAACTTCATAAGCAGCTAACCATTTATCTATGTCATCTCCCACCACAAAACTGGGCACCACATTTTTGGGTATATAAACCTTCTTTTCTCCAGCAGGTCCTGTTTGTATGCTGCCACCATTATTGCTGGATTCAGACTGTCTCGCCTTGATCTCCAGCTCCTTGAGACTCAGTTCATGAGCCAACAATAGTTTCTTTTCAGCCAAAGCTCTTTCAGCTTCCACCTGTTTGGCTGCTCTTTCAGCTTCTGTTTGTTTGGCTGTTCTTTCAGCTTCAATCTGTTTGGCTGCTCTTTCAGCCTCAGCTGGTTTGGCTTCTCTCTCTGCCCTTCTCTCCTCCTGTTGAGCCTCAATTTTCAGTTTTGCCATTTGCAATTGGAACTCCCTTTCTTCTCTCCTTTCCTCTGCGGTCAGGCTTTGCACAGAGACACTGCTCCCTGGTCTGGAAGGGGGCACAATTGCAGTGGTAACACAATCCACAGATAGTGAAAATCCCTCTGAGGGGCCATTTTCTGGCTCCTCTTTCTCATCATCCTCTAAATGGGCTTCTGCCCAGGCCCTCAGCGCCACTTGAAAGTCCTCCTTTCTAGAGGCCCCTTGGGTGGGTACCCTCAATGCCCTACAGAATCCTCTTAGTTGTTTGACCGTATATGTATCCAACTGGACTAGGTCAAAGTCCCCTGTCTGAGACCCAGTCAGAGACATGTTGAGTGAGGATTTAGTTTTTGAAAATTGTCAGGAAAAAAAAACGGATTTGCAAAAAGAGATAAAAACCAAGTTGACCTTCAACTGTGGGTAGGTAGTGAAATACTTAGCTACTGTATGTCACTGCACAAATACAAGTCCTATCCTCACCGCTGATCACCAATGTTAGAAATGGGTTTTTTGGTTGGCAGTCAGGTTACCCCCTACCCCCTGTCCAAGCAAAAGCCCTCACTCTAGTCAGGGTAAGTCACACACAATCCAAGATTATCCTGTGCCCACCCTCTGGTAGCTTGGCACGAGCAGTCAGGCTTAACTTAGAAGGCAATGTGTAAAGTATTTGTGCAATAAATCATACAATACCACCATATAGCACCACAAAAATACACCACACAGTGTTTAGAAAAATATATAATATTTATCAGGATAATTGCAGGTCAAAAAGAATAAAGTTGCAATGGGAAATTGTAGAGATATCGCTGAAAAGTGATATAAAGTGTCTTAAGTCTTTAGAATATAAACAAAGTCTCTTTCAAGCACAATTTCCTGGTTTAGCGTGGAAAAATCTCCTCAGAGGGCCACAAAGGAAGAGGTGCGTGGAAAAAGGGTGTGTGCGTCGATTTCTCCCCAGCACACACGGACTCGCGTCGTTATTTTCCACGCGCGGACAGTCTCTTTCTGTGGATCGCAGGGATTGCCAGATGTCCCGGGTCTGTGCGTGGATTTTCCTGCTTGTTCTCCGGCTGCGCGTCGGTCTGCGGGGCTGTGCGTCGAAATTACGATCTCACGGCAGGCGTCACGTCGATTTCTCCTCTAGACGTCGGTCTGCGGGGCTGCGTGTTGAAATTACGATCTCACGGCAGGCGTCGCGTCGATTTCTCTAGAGGTCGGGCTGCGTTATCCTTGCGAAGCCGTGCGTCGGATTTTCGATCGCCCCCAGAGCGTCGCGACGGTCAGCTTCGGTGTGCGGCGTTTTTCTCGCCGCGGAACAAGCTGTGCGTCGAAATTTTCAGCGCACGGAGCGTCCAAGTGAAAAAGAGAAGTCTTTTTGGTCCTGAGACTTCAGGGAACAGGAGGCAAGCTCTATCCAAGCCCTTGGAGAGCACTTTCACAGCCAGACAAGAGTTCAGCAAGGCAGCAGGGCAACAGCAAGACAGCAGTCCTTTGTAGAAAGCAGGCAGGTGAGTCCTTTGAGCAGCCAGGCAGTTCTTCTTGGCAGGATGTAGTTTCTGGTTCAGGTTTCTTCTCCAGCAAGTGTCTGATGAGGTAGGGCAGAGGCCCTGTTTTATACCCAAATGTGCCTTTGAAGTGGGGGAGACTTCAAAGAGTGGCTAAGAAGTGCACCAGGTCCCCTTTCAGTTCAATCCTGTCTGCCAGGGTCCCAGTGGGGGTGTGGCAGTCCTTTGTGTGAGAGCAGGCCCTCCACCCTCCCAGCCCAGGAAGACCCATTCAAAATGCAGATGTATGCAAGTGAGGCTGAGTACCCTGTGTTTGGGGTGTGTCTGAGTGAATGCACAAGGAGCTGTCAACCAAGCCCAGCCAGACGTGGATTGTAAGGCACAGAAGGATTTAAGTGCAAAGAAATGCTCACTTTCTAAAAGTGGCATTTCTAGAATAGTAATATTAAATCCGACTTCACCAGTCAGCAGGATTTTGTATTACCATTCTGGCCATACTAAATATGACCTTCCTGCTCCTTTCAGATCAGCAGCTGCCACTTCAACAGTGTATGAGGGCAGCCCCAATGTTAGCCTATGAAGGGAGCAGGCCTCACAGTAGTGTACCAACGAATGTAGGAGTTTTACACTACCAGGACATATAACTACACAGGTACATGTCCTGCCTTTTACCCACACAGCACCCTGCTCTAGGGGTTACCTAGGGCACACATTAAGGGTGACTTATATGTAGAAAAAGGGGAGTTCTAGGCTTGGCAAGTACTTTTAAATGCCAAGTCGAGGTGGCAGTGAAACTGCACCCACAGGTCTTGCAATGGCAAGCCTGAGACAAGGTTAAGGGGGCTACTTGAGTGGGTGGCACAACCAGTGCTGCAGATCCACTAGTAGCATTTAATCTACAGGCCCTAGGCACCTGTAGTGCACATTACTAGGGTCTTATAAGTAGAATAAATAGTTCAATCAGGTATGATCTAAAGTTACCATGTTTAAAGGGAGAGAGCATATGAAATTTAGCACTGGTTAGCAGTGGTAAAGTGCGCAGAGTCTAAAAACCAGCAAAAACAGTATCCAAAAAGTGGAGGGAGGCAGGCAAAAAGTTAGGGGTGACTACCCTAAGGCTGTCAGGTCTAACAAGGGTCTAGAAGGGTAGTGATCAGATTCACAGAATATTTCCCTTGACTGTGTCAAAGGTGCCTCATGAAGCATTTGGCCACTATGTGGTGTTCTCGAGCTTATTAGAGGGTTGCTTCACATTTCTGCTATATCTTGTTTGGCCTTAGGTCTCTTAGCACTTTACCACTGCTGACCACTGCTAAAGTGTATGTGCTTCTCCCCTAAACATGGTAACACTGGTGTATCCACAATTGGCATATTTAATGTACTTGTAAGTCCCTTGTAAAGTGGTATACCATATACCCAGGGCCTGTAAATTAAATGCTACTAGTGGGCCTGCAGCACTGATTGTGCCACCCACTTAGGGAGCCCTTTAAACATGTCTCAGGCCTGCTACTGCAGAGCCTGTGTGTGCAATTGCACTGCTACTTTGACTTGTCATTTAAGAGCCCTTGCCAAGCTTTAAACTCTGCTTTTATTACGTATAAGGCACCCCTAAGTTAGGCCCTAGGTAGCCCATAGGGTAGGGGGCTATGTAACTAAAAGGTAGGGCATGTACTTTTAAGTTTCACATGTCCAAGTAGTGAAAAAGTCCCAAAGTCATTTTTCACTTCTGTCACGCCTTCTCGTTTCATAGGTACTTTTAAGCTGTAATTCCTGATCAGAAAGGAGTTGCTGCATCATGTTTCACACCATTGGAATAGTAATGATCGATACTATGATACTCTAGAGCCAGGGATTAGGAAGAAAGGGCCACTGTGTCTCAGGGACATCAAAGACTGCCTGCAACCTGCAACCAGCCCCTGGACTATGTCTACTGTGAGTCCTGCTCTGGCAAGTGGTGTCAATCCAGTCCTTGGCCCTTTGAAGTTAGTATCTGTGTTGCAACGCAAGAAAACCAAAGCATTGACAACATTGCACAGATCGGAACTGGCGTGTTTGCACTCAATACCGACACATTACTGCTGTTGCCAGAGCTGCAGATACTGCATTGCCAACTGCTTGACACATCGTCCCCGGATTCAGACTCATCTTCGACTTTGCACGGCACGACGCCGACTCTTTGCTCCAGTCCAGCAGTTCTTCAACAATGCATCACCTTGATGCCTAATACTGCCTAATCTTCAACACATCCCTGACATTGCGAAGCTCACAATTGATGCATTGCCCTCATCTAGTCAAACGACAAAAACATAACACGTCCTCTGCTCTGCACATCGAGTCCTCAATGTCAGTGCCTCTTCCATCTAAGGTATTTTCTCAGCAGACCCTGTGTGGATCCTGTAGCTGGCCTGTCCTCCATTTCAGATGGCCTGAACTTTAGATTTACTCCAGTCTTTTAGAGCTACTGACTTCTAAGCACTATTTTTTCATTTATTCTTTAAAAATTGATATCTTGACTTCCACTGATTGGAAGTTTTGTCATTTCGGTCTTGTTTTAACCATTCAAAATATAATATATTGTTCTAACTGTGTGGAGTACTTATTGTGGTGTTTTCATCGTGTGCGTGTGTGTTGCACAAAATACTTTGCACATTACGGCCCATATTTATACTTTTTCTGCGCCGCATTAGCTTAATTTTTTGATGCGAAAGTGGCGCAAACTTACAAAATACAATTGCAGCGCAGAAAAAGTATAAATATGGGCCTACCTCCTTAAATACGCCTCACTGCTCTGTGCCAAGCTACCAGATGGTGAGCACAGGTTATCTCTAAGTGTGTTCTAGCTTACCCTGGCTAGATTGGTGGTTCTATCTTGTACAGGATGCATACTCTGACAGCCACAAAACCCATTTCTAATGGGCATTTTTAGGGGTAGACATGCTTGCTACCAGTTGGTCTATAACATCTTGTGGTTCAAACCTCTATTGTATACCATTTCTCCAGAAAACACAACTTTGAGTTTGGTAGCACAATTAATACTTGGCGAATTATCCTAATGCAATATATACTGGGCATCCAAGCAACTGTTTGGGTACACCTAAAATTCAGTTAATAAAACAGACCATATTTCCCCAGAACAATGAGCAATACATAGAAAATCATTTGCATGGCACTCAAAAGCCTAACAAGAGTGATACCAGGTATGTGACCTGCAAAATGAAATGCCTACTCAAGAGGATCCTAGTCCCCCAAATAAAATCTAATTTCTTAAGAGTCTTATTCATTTTTGTTCAGGCTCTATCACTATGGAGTTATTTCCATCCATCAAGATGACTCTTCCTCGGAAATTGTTGCCCCCCCCCACCACAACCACCAACTTCTAGCACCCATATTGCTATATCATTTTTAACCCCATACATGCACTTTAAGTTGGCATTCAGAATCTCGGCCCAACCCTGAACCTAACCACTCTACAGAAGCATAGACAATTGAGCAGCCAACCCTGGTATGTTTTCAAACCTTCTCGAATCAATGACTGAGGTTCCTTACCATTTGCTTGTCTCATACCCTCCAAGTGTACCATTTGCCTACCTTTTTCTTGGAAAAATGTACATTTTTTCAAGGTCTTATCTTTTTCGGGGCATGGGACATTAACTGCTGTGAAGTGCTTTTATGACAGCTTGCTGCCTCATCCCCCCCTGTAATGCGTATCTGTGGCAAGAAATCCGACGTACAGTCTAGGGGAGCAGGGCCGTCCCGACACAAGTTTGAGCAATTATTATAAAGAATAGTCAAATGTAGAAAGAAGAATGTGTTCCAGTTCAATACTTTGCAACCCATGTTATGATCTCAGCATTAAATGCATGCAGAGATAAAACGTTCATTTCTTTTGCTCAGCAGAGGGCAAAGACTTCATCAATTTTGAATGGCCTGTATTCAGAATGCATGGCTGTTGCATATGTGACCAACGATCACAAGATCACGAAGCACTATCAGAAAAATAATGGGTGTACAATTTGTGAACACGGTGCTCATGTGAACATGGTGCTCATGGAAAGAACCCGATTTGCCCAGCCTTCTGCATGGGCACGCCTTGGAACAGGATACTATGAAGGATATGTCAACAACAGGGCAGTGTTAAAATGTCATGGAAGCTATCGTGTTTAATAGCATTTCAAGTGAGAGTTTGTTTCTCGGTCTGGGTGGAGTTCGTAAAGGTCTGCTATGTGGAATCCGCAAAGTACTGAAAAGTTGTGCTGCTGGTGCTATTTTTTAGCGCAGGGAGTTTCTCCCTTGCTGTAAAATCTGTGCAAACAGCATAATGCACAGCACAAGAGGGTGCTGCTTCTTCCGGCCACTCGAGTAGATTTTCTACTCAAGTGGCAGCTTCCTCAGTGTGAGTGGTTGCAGCCTGCTGTAACCAACCGTGTAGAGAAATCTCACCAGGAGGTGAGCTAGTGTGATTTTTCTCACTCCTGCACCCCAACCTAATGTTGGAGAGCCACAAGAGAGAAAAATCTCTGCTCCGCTCCGTGGAGTTTTACAGAAGTCCATGCTCTGTATGGAGCATGGAGTGGGCAAAACTCTGCAAACTCCACTGGCGGAGCAGAATTCGTCACCTATCCCTATTTGTGACCTCACTAGGCGTGCTATATCACTGTAGTAGTAGATGTTATGTTATCACTCGCTTGACGTTGAATAGGTGATATTCACTTAAAGTGTACTTTCCCCCTCCTGTTTAGCTAGCTGCTCTGGAACTGTCAAGTGATTCTGGTGCTTATTTTATAAATATTGATGTGGGTGAGATTAGTAACCACTTGAATGACAAGGATGATAAATTTGGCATCATATTTGATAGCTCTCGATTTTCCTAGGAACTAGGCATCTGTGGCCTGTAAAGACTGGACACAACCAATGCAATAGGTATGTGCAATCTTATGGGGGTGAGACACGAATGTCAGAAGCCAAGTCCCAATGCCACCTAGAGCCCTACGACCACTGGAGACTTGGATAGCACCCCAAGAGATAACGGCACCCAAAGGAAAGGGGAAGTGGATGAACAAAACACAAATATGGTGTTTCAAAGTGTGCTTCAAAGGGACTGTGGCCAGTGACGACTCTAGGGATTAAGTCAGTGGCTCTCAGGAAATCTTCATGCATCGATCAACACAGCAAAAGCAGCTCTATAAGGAGCCGTGCCTCAACATGCCTAAGAGAACTAGAAAATTCAGAAAAACTGGTGAGTGTGTGTCCTTAGTTACTACATACCACCCTCCCTCTTATACCCATGAAAGCCATGTTACTCTGTAAAGATAAAATGAAGTATAATTACTACCAGCAGGTATACCTCTTTCCTCCCCAATGAAACACCCTTTTTACCATGTAACCCCATGCAGTTACAGTGATGAGGATTGTAAGAAAATTATGTTATACCACAATTGCATCATTCCAATAGTTGTTTCTTAATGCATCCAAAAGAAATTATATAGTTTCCAGCATGCCTCAAAAACACAGCCTTTGTGCAAAAACAGAATAGATTTAACTGCAATCAATCCTGGGCTGCAGTAGACCAAAATATTCATTATGGCCCTTTCCTTCTTAACAGGAAGCTCGTGTTCAATTTCAGAGGTTAATGGACTGACTTAACAAGTGGCGAGTAAATGTCCAGAGTTAATTACATGCAGGCATTTTCCCAATAAGATGACCAGGTAACTGTGGTTAACATGTGTAATAACTTATGTCTCCAGAGATATTATTTGCGCAAAAATACTCCCACCAGTGGATCATGGATCACGCTGGAATTATCTGAGTAGAAAAGGAGATTTCTCCAGAACGTTGTACTGGGAAAACAGTAATAGACTCAGAGTCAGGGTAGAAAAAGAAGCAGCAGAATTCAGGATCACAGGGCTCAACTAGTTAATTATTCCAAAAACACTAAGGGGGTCATTCTGACCCCGGCCGGCGGCAGAAGCCGCCGGCCTGGCTGGGACCGCCAGAATACTGATGTGCGGTCAAAAGACCGCCGCGGGTATTCTGGGTTTCCCGCTGGGCTGGCCGGCGACCGCCAGAAGGCCGCCCGCCAGCCCAGCGGGAAACACCCTTCCATGAGGATGCCGGCTCCGAATGGAGCCGGCGGAGTGGAAGGGGTGCGACGGGTGCAGTTGCACCCGTCGCGATTTTCAGTGTCTGCATGGCAAACACTGAAAATCATGGTGGGGCCCTGTTACGGGGGCCCCTGCAGTGCCCATGCCATTGGCATGGGCACTGCAGGGGCCCCCAGGGGCCCCAAGACACCCCTTACCGCCATCCTGTTCCTGGCGGCCACGACCGCCAGGAACAGGATGGCGGTAATGGGGGTCGGAATCCCATGGAGGGTCATGGAGGATTCCCCAGGGCAGCGGAAAACCGGCGGTACACCCGGTATGCCCATGGGAGCACCGCCAGTCTGTTGGCGGTGCTCCCGCGGTCGTTGACCCTGGCGCTTTTTACCGCCAGGGTCAGAATGACCCCCTAAGTGCAGACAAGAAACCTGCTCCCAAGGGAAACCTATATGTGGCTGCCCTCAAAGCACCTGACAGCTCAAATTTAGATGGTGTAATCATAAGCACTTAAAGGCACTTACTTGTTTCATTGAGTTGAAAGGATATGCCACTCTCTGACACGGAGAAGATCTGGCACCTGAGACGAGAAGTTTGTAAATTAGATTATTCAGCCAAATCTATTTTCATTTTTCTCGATTATTAAGGCCATTTTCAAGTTCTCATTTAAAGCACCCGCTTGTATTCTTAGTGAGAATTTAGTCATGTGATCAATACTTTTCTTCCTTCAGGGAACTTGTCTATGCGGTCTGTTTGAAGGTATCCCCTTGTTGGATGACTTTGTGAGTCACAGATTATTAATCAGATTTTTTCCCAGTAAAGCCTTTACAGACTCAGCTTAAATGTGAGCAATTTTCTTTCCAGAGTGAGTACTTTAGTAGCCCTTTTTGGAGGATGGATTTCGTTGGTTCTAAATGGTTCCTCCGGGTCTCCTGCCAATGAGTTCCAGCATTCCACTTATCACTTTTTTGTTTTCCTTTTTGTTTTTCATCTTCATGACATGCTAATGTTCTTCTCCTTCCCAGCAAAGATTAATGATAAGATCATGGTATCAAGTGCCTACATAGCTTCAGATATGGATGCTTAGCCTTGCCTAGCCCAATATCATCTACTTAATATATCTGTTCATGCCTGTTAGGCTCTCCATTTTGTGTTGTAAGTCATGGAGACCATGGCTGTCACACAAAGCCTTCCATGCATCTTCACTTTACTCAGTTCCTCCTGGACATCAGGGATAGGATATGAGAGGCATGGATCTGTGGCCCAAATTAGTGTGAATACCACACAAGACTCCCACAACACTGTTTGGTAGGCAGCAGCAAAAACAGAAGCTAGTGTACAGACAAACCCCTAACGTTTCTCACAGCATGACCAGGAACATAATCACAAATGCATGCGACCGAACAGTAGAACAACCTCCTTATATTCTATTGTCAGCCCTCTGTATGCATGTAAGGTAAAACATTCCAATGACCACAGAGGAGTAACTGATGAGTTTTTCCTCCTCCTTTGGCTTCTCAGTCCAATTACACATATAGGCTTATTCAGCGGTAGTCCCAGAAGCACATCTGAAACTTACTTCCAACTAAGTTGACACAGGAAGTGGTGGGGCCTTACACCACGAGGAGCACAGAGTTCCAAAAACTCTGTTAGCTCCGCCAGCGGAGCAGAGCTGCCCACACAGCCTTAATTATATTCTGTTTGGCAATTGTGAAACAGCTCTGGTACCTTTTCTAAGGAGGAATACACATTTTATGTATTTAGGGCCAGTTATACTACCCTACTGGCTGCAATTTACAACCAATATGGAATTTTGCAAGCCGACCAATGGACCATGTGAACTTCTGTTCTGGCCACAAAAAGCACTCACAATTTGCAACCAGTGTTTTTGTGACCTGAAATTCACTTTGCTACCTGGCCTCTCTACTTAGAAGTCATTTTGTACAATAAGGATTCAAGTGAGTCGGAGTCTGACCCACCTAATTAATATTCAATAGGTAGACTGTACATTATGGCTCACTATGATGTTGCTATCACAGCAGATCATCATGCCTGTGACTGACTTTAAAGAAAGTAAAGCTGTTAAAGTAGTCCAATTTCCTTAAAGGAAACAATGCTGTTTTTAAGAAAATGCTTTTTCTTAAGTTTCACAGGGAGTAGGCAGTGGGAGGGTTGGCAGCGGTCCTTTGGACCACTCTCTACTCCCCTTGAAATTTAACCTTCAATAAATAATGCGGAATAGACCCAAAGGCGATTTCCTCCCTTTTGTAAACAAGTTGCCACTCCCAACTTGGGATTCAATAACTTTTTAATGGTTTGTGACCGAAATTCTGATTGATACATATGTTACCAGTCCTAAAGTGTTGATGCTCATTCCTCTAAACATGGTAAAGTTGGCTTAAAACCAATTGGCACATTTAATTTACTTTTAAGGCCATAGTAAAATGGAACTACATGTGCCCAGGACCTGTAAATTAAATGCTACTAGTGGCCCTGCAGTACTTATTGTGCCACCCACTTAAGTAGCCTTTTTAAACATTTTCAGGCTTTCCAATGTAGTCCATGTGCAGTTATAAATTGCCATTTCTATTTGACAAAATGATCCCTTTGCCAGGCCTCAAACTCACTTTTCAATACATATGTCACCCTTAGGGTTAGGCCCTAAACTGCCCAAAGGGCAGGGTGCACTGTATTTAAAAGATTGGGCATGTATTTTTAAGTTTTATATGTCCTGGTAGTAAAAAACGTACACATTTATATTTCATTACTGTGCGGCCCACGTCTCCCATATTAAAACATTGGTTTACCTTATTACATTTAATACATACTTTACACATTGCCTCTATGTTAAGCCTGACTGTTTTTGTCCCAAGCTACCAGAGGGTTAAGCACTGGTTAATTTAGTGACTTTTGTGGTTCCCCCAGAAAAGGATCGTTGTTGTTTCTTGGGAAGGGCTCACACCCCAAACTGACAACTCAATTTCTTACACAATCCCACCTACATAATTAGTTTTCATTA
The DNA here is from genome assembly GCF_031143425.1 of Pleurodeles waltl. Lineage (NCBI taxonomy): Eukaryota > Metazoa > Chordata > Amphibia > Caudata > Salamandridae > Pleurodeles > Pleurodeles waltl. The sequence goes on from NC_090442.1 coordinate 842,996,743, forward strand.
GGTAGGTTGCAAATTGTGACACAATCAGTAGGATGGTGGCCTGAAAGCATCAGCAGCCTACCACGTCTGGGACTATGGCAACGCCCTCTACGCTGGCACCACCTGGAAAAAATATGAAGAAACTACAGCACAATTAGAATGGGTCCTCCAGATTCATCCTGAGCACCCTGTGCCGCAAACACATGACAAAAACACCTGAAAGACTTCCACTGGCTCCCCATCGAGAAAAGGATCAACTTCAAACTCCACGTCCACGCATACAAGGCTCTCCATGACTTAGGTCCTACCTACATAAACCACTGCATCACCTTCTACTCCCCCGCCAGACCTCGCTGCTCTGCTCAACAGGCACTGGCCAACATACCCCGCAAATGGAAGACTGCGGCTGGAGGAAGATCCTTTGCTGCAAAGAGCTGGAACATACAACTCAGGCAGTCCCATACTTACCTCAATTCAGGAAGGACCTTAAAACCTGGCTCTTCAACTGTTTCACAGAGGACCGAACCCCTACAGCCTCTTGAGACCATTATGGGTGAGTAGTTGCGCGTTACAAAATCTAATTGAATTGAATTTTTAATAAACTTTTTTTAAAGCTGCATTTTTCTTAAAGGAATTGTAGAAATTAATCAGGTGGTAGGGGTGTGGGGGGACACCATTAAATATAGGTGGAGCTGGTGAACCATGGACCCCAGGTAAGATTGGGGAGACCAGCAGTGTGTCTCACTCTCGGGTTGGGTAAGGCAAGGGACCCCAACCAGGAGCCCAGGGGTCAAGGAATGGGAGTCCTTTTAACTGTGCTTGGCTGGTCGGGATAATAATGTTTTAAAAAAGTATATCAGTTCATTTTTGTTATAAATCAGTTTCTATTCTAACTGTATGGGGCGGCTCCTTAAAGAGAGAGGAGTTCAAGAAGAACAGGGAAATGTTCTAGATAAGACACATTTTGCAAGACATAAATGCAATAATGGGTGCTGAGTCAGCAATTTAAAACCGAGTAAACACAATAGGCTCTTGCACAAGCGTTCTCAAAAGGCTGGAGGCTTACAATGCAATTACGAAAGTTTGGTGCCTTTAGGATGGGTGTGGCATCCATACAAAAAGAAGATGCTGGCTGCAGTATACACCCAACGATGCCAACAAGTGACGTGTGCACTAACCTGTTAGACTTTTCATCCTTGGCGTGGTCTCCCTTAACTTTTTGCCTCTGTTCCCCAGGTTACTGATGTGTGCTGGACTCTGATTTTGCTGTTTTTATTACTCTGGGCACTTTACCACTGCTAACCAGTGCTAAAGTGCAAGTGCTCCTGTTTAAAATGTGTATGTAATTGGTTCTCCATGATTGGCATATTTGTTTTACTGTTAAGTCCCTAGTAAAGTGCACCAGAGGTGCCCTGGGCCTGTAAATCAAATGTTACTAGTGGGCCTGCAGCACTGGTTGTGCCGCCCACACAAGTAACCCTGTAATCATGTCTCAGACCTGCCACTGCAGTGTCTGTGTGTGTATTTTTACACTGTAAATTAAACTTGGCAAGTGTACCCACTTGCCAGGCCTAAACCTTCCCTTTTCTTACATGTAAGGCACCCCTAAGGTAGGCCCTAGGTAGCCCCAAGGGCAGGGTGCAGTGTATGGATAAGGTAGGACATATAGTAATGTGGTTTATATGTCCTGACAGTGAAATACTGACAATTTCGTTTTTGACTGTTGCAAGGCCTGTCTCTCTCATAGGATAATATGGGGGCTACCTTTAAATATGATTAAAGTTTAGAAACACTTCTGGAACCAAGAGGAACCTCTGCCTGGAGAAGAGCTGAATAGCTGAGGAAGAAGAGCTGCCCTGCCTGTGACTGTGCTTTGTGGAGCTGTCCTGCAGTTGCTGCTTCTGCCAGTGTAAGAGGGCAAAGACTGGACTTTGTGTGCCTTCCATCTTGAGAAGAAATCTCCAAGGGCTTGATCTAGAGCTTACCTCCTGTTGTTTGAAGTCTCAGGGACAGTAAAGATTTCTCTCTGCCAGCACCTGGAGTCTCTGGAGAGACTCCTACTCTGCCCTGTGGTGCCCATCCAGTTCCTGGGACCCTGAAAGGAGAAGCTGGCAGCCTAAAGACAAGAAAATCGACGTACAGAGCGCCGAGCGGGGAAAAGATTGACGCAAATCCGATCTGCGGCTGAAAAAATTACGCGCCGCCGGCTTCGCAGCTGAGAAACGATGCTCACAGGAAACGCGACCGAAAAATCGACGCACGGAGCAGGAGAAATGACACGCAGCATCGCTGACGGAAGCTGGGAGATCACAACCTGCGCTGCGGGATTTTTTGATCATCGTGCGGCTGGATTTTTGACTCAAGTACCGCTGTGCGGAGTTATTTTTGACGAACACCTGCCCGTGCAGGTTTATTTTTGACGCACACCAGGTACATTTTCACTCTAGCAGCGCTAGTGTGTTTTAAAAACTACTTAAAGACTCTTTTTGATTTTTAATTGATAACTTGACTTGTGTATGGTGGATTTTTGTCGTTTTGGTCTTGTTTTGTTTAGATAAATATTTCCTATTTTTCTAAACTGGTGCTGTGTCATTTTGTAGTGTTTTCAATAAGTTACTGTGTGTGTTGGTACAAATACTTTACACTTAGCACTCTGAAGTTAAGCCTACTGCTCTGCCAAGCTACCAAGGGGGTAAGCAGGGGTTAGCTGAGGGTGATTCTCTTTAACCCTGACTAGAGTGAGGGTCCTTGCTTGAGCAGGGGGTAACCTGACTGTCAACCAAAGACCCCATTTTTAACATAACATGAGAAAAATTTGAAAAGGCATGAGCAACGTGCTTGATTACATTCATGATGAACTCCACTGTATACCCACATTACTCATGGTTGACTCATGGATTGAAACAATGGTGCATGCTGGCAGAGAGTCCGAGCGACGCCAATGGGTAATACACATTTTAAAAGATGTGTGAAATCATATTGCCCAAGTAGACATTTTTGGAAAAGGCCCAAAGCCTCCTATAGGATGCTTCACTGCTTCCTCCTTCCGGATAAAAAAGTGATTGCTATTAAAGATTAAAGAACAGATGACACAGAGAGCATTTGCCCATGTTGACCACCTTAATTAGGTAGTTTAGCAAACTAGTGCCACGGCCGTTTTTGCCATTTTCCTGTGTCCACGTTCAAATCTCAGTAACGCTTTTATATAAAAGGTACTCCGACTTTTACGTGGTCATCATAGTGGTCCTAGTAGAAAAGTAGTTTGCTTAACAGGATACAAGAATGGACTTTGTTCTGTAAACTGTCTCTTGATTTAGGATTATTTTAGATTTAATGAATTAACTGCCTGAATATTTTGTGTTGCTCCATTAAATATAAAAACTTCAAAAGATTTATAAAGAAAATGTGTTATTTCGCAAAAGGTTTTTGGTAGGCATACATTTCTTTATAAAACCTGACAGATGTTTTCCATTTCCATCTTACTATCATTTGCGATTTACAGTAACAGGGAGGTTGAACTGTTTTGCTTTCAACGCAAACTTCAAAACATTTGGGCCCATAATTATACTTTTTGATGCAAAACTGCGCCGGCGCAGTTTTGCGTCAAAAATATTACCGCCGGCTAACGCCATTTTGGTGCGCCGTGCGGGCATCTTATTTATACTTTGACGCACGGTGGCGCAAACAACAGATGGGAGTCATTATTTTTGACGCACACCGCGGCGTCAAGTCATAAAGGAAAACGACGTTAACGCGGCGGAAATGACTGTGGGTCGATTTACGACACCGCAAACTGGATATGCGCCGTTTTTTTTACCCAATAGCGTCAAAAAACACAGCGAACACAGACATTTCACCAGAAGAGAGCCAAAATGGAACCCAGACGCCACTACAGACCCCAGGAAGATGACAGCAGACCAGGAACCAGCCAAGAGGACCCACACAAGAACCAGGACACTTTTAAGAAGAAAAGAAAGTGTGCAGAGGAGCAGGAAATCCTGGTTAAAGAGGTGACGGAACACTAGCACCAACTGTTTGTCACATCAAAGTTGCCAATCAGTAGGAGAGAGGCTATATGGCAACAAATTGTCGACAAGATTAACAGTGTGGCTGAAGTACGCAGAACAGTCATCGAGTGCAAGAAACGCTAGCATGACTGCAAACGCAGGACAGAGGAAACGATGGCAAGGAACAGGAAGGCAGCACTGCAGACTGGAGGGGGGAGTCCAGCACACCAGGAGGCCCTGGACCACATGAAGGAGATGGTCGCAGCCATCATCCCTGAGGAGATCGTAACAGGGATTCAAGGACAGGACAGCGCAGACTACCAGGAGACAAGGCACATGCATGGTAAGTTGCATGGGGAATTAAAATGCACAAATGTTAACTGCAAGCGGGGGGGGGGATACCGACCACAAAATGCATGGAAGACAACATATACATGGAGTGGCATGGGTAAAGGGGCATGGCATCGGGGCATGGCCTGCACAGACAGAAGCTGGGACACACCATTACACTACACCAACAACAGTCCCATGGGAGCATGCTGTCATGCCAACGACGAAGCAAAGGGAAAGCCACGACAGGAGGGAAGGCCACTACATCAAACTTACATCCTGGCACTCGTCAGCCAACATACCTCTTACATTAACTAGGGCCCTATTAGCAATCCTCTAGCCAAACCGACAACTGCAATGTAACTGCGACAACAGTTGCCACTACCACCTCTGCTCTGTGTGCAGTTCAAGTAGCTAATGGCAGTAACCTTCCCATGGATCATACACACCTAAATTAGGGGGTGAGGATGACATCTGCAACAATCCCCAGAAACAAGACAAAGGCCCCAGTACACTCAAATGTCAATGCCCATAGTTGTCGCAAACATCAGCCAAAGTAAACAACAATAGGAGCTACACAGCACTAAGGACACACCCATGCTGCATATGTCAGGGTCCATCCTGTGCCTGGGTAACAAGGCAACATCCCAAATGTCATACTGCTCAGACAACAGCATAGAGGAGGGGACACATGTAACTGGTCACTGAAATACACCTGCACAGTCAGAGGAGGAAATAGGACACTGATACGACTATCAGGGCAATCTAATGTAACACACATTACCCAACATCAGCAGGACCCATTAACAATGTCAACATCCATATTGGATCATAACATTGACATGCATAGGATATGCCACATGTCAATTACATTTAAGTCGATGTGAACGATCAGGAATTGGGGCAGGTCCAGATTGTTAAGTGTGCTGCCAGGGCCATCAGAACACCCACAGCCAGTGAAAGGTCTCACCATGAGAATGGATGTACACAGAGGGTCGAGTAGGAAAAGAAGGTGGCAATTCTCTATTTGGCTATAATCAACACCTAGAGGCGATGAGGCTGACAAGTCTAATAACTCAAGAACATACATGTGACACACAGGTGGGCCATAGGCCTGAAACAATACCCATCTGAAGGACTGCAGATATTAACACAAAACAAGATCACAAAGTGAATTCATCAAAAGGCAGGCATGTCACATCAAAATTGCCACAACACAGACACACTAATTGTACCCTGTTTCATTGCAGAGGAAGATGGATCTCCTGCCGATATGCCTGTCCCAGATTTCCCTGATGACATGGATGACGAGCCGATAAACATTCCCCAGGAGACTATCCAAAAGGTCCTTGAAACCCTCCAGACCCCACCTTCTGTCACAAGGAGGAGCACAGAACAAGCAGCCATTGCAGAGGAACCACCCACCACCCCAATTGTAAGACCTGCCAGCTCCAATACAGCTGAGGACTCAGACAACACTGGCACCAGCTTTGAGAGAACTGTAGTTGGAGTACAGCGGGAGCTGGCCAAGGAGGTGCGGGTGGGGATGCAAAATATGGCAGCCAGTCTTGAGGGGGTGCGTTTGTGCATGATGTCATTTGCAGATCAGGCAGCAGCTATGCAAGCCCTAACATCTATCTTGCAGGAACTGCAGAAAACCCAGAAGGAAATCACCACAACAGCAATCCTGTCAACGCGTGCATGAATGCAACATTGAACCCCTCAGGGCCGACCTGGTTGCCTACCATCGTGATGTGGCTGCTATTCTCAAGAACCAGCAGGCCCTCCTTGCAGCAGTACTGCCCTTAAGACCTTCACAGGGAGCAGCGACCAGGATGTCTGACTCCACGTCTTCTAACACTGAGGTGTGTGTTGCCCCTTCACAACCAACAACAACAAGGACAAAGCAGGCAACACACACATCAGAAGAAGAAGACATGGAACAGATCACATTCACAAGGAAAAGTACTCGGAAGCACTAGTACCTGCCACATGGCCAACTATTACCAAAGTCCTGCGTTTTGAAACATGACAGTCTTACAACAACTGTACTCAAACACTGTTCTGCTAACCACTGTATATCTTGTCACCCAGCCCAGTGATTGTCTCTCTCCTACTCATTGGCTAAGTCTGTCCCTCTGCACTGTCTGAAACAGCAACCCCAGCATGACAAAAGCATTTTGGTAAACCCTTGTGTTGGGTCACAATGGAAGATATCACTATAATGGACTCACAATCATGGACAATGCACATATAGCACTACAGCACTTTTCAATAAATAGCACTTACACAACTGAGGGAATAATCTGATGAAGTGAGAAACCATACACCACCATGCTGTGTAGGACAGAAGAATGCTTTCTCAGGGGATAAGTAAGTCATCAAATAGTGGCCGCTAAATGTTGTCAACATGCAGAAATAACACAATAAACATGCCACACTAATCTAAGTAAATACAACAAAAAAACTGCACAAATGAAGGTGTCTGAGTTAACATACAAATAGGTAATCATGCCAAACTGTGTCACAAATGATGTATGAGGGTCATGAAGACAAGAATACAAGATTGCCAATGAGAACTCATCTTATAAGGGTGTGCATGATCATCACACTGCAGTCAGACCTAAAACTGTTTCCCCAATATCAAGTCTGGAAGCACTGTTAGTGACTTTGAAAACACACTTATCAACAGAAACACATTGGGAACCATATTAACTGTAATTGGTGGTTGCAACAAAGGGTAGACACTTTGCAAGGTAGCTCTGGGTTAGCTGCCAATCGTACAGCTCAGTTGGGATTTGTTTGTAGCATTGGACACAGATGTTATAGTACAAAATTGATGTACACTGAATCCAAACCCACGATCAAGTACCATTCAAAACATACTATTAAGGGGTAACCAAATATTTATTAAAAGCTAACCATAGATGAGGAAACTGAAGGAAAAATCTTACCTACCCTAATCTACCCTGACTACTCATTACCCACAACTGTCCCTAACTAACCTAAGCTACACTTACTAATCACATGTAACAAAACGTTCTAAACATCTACCCCCACCCCCCTAATGAGACGGGACACATTGAGGACAACACATACTAACCTAAACACATACTATACTATCCTAAACAAATATATATTTTTTTGGTATTTTTTTTTAAACGTTTTTTTTTTGTTTTTGTTTTTTACACACAAGAACCCCAACATAGCCCCCCACCCACCCACCCACACATGTAATAAGTAAAAAAAGAAACAAACAGGACCCCCCACCCACTAACACTAACTAACCTAAAAGCATATACTAACCTAACACTAAGCCCCCTAAGCCCACTAACTATAAGAACAAGGAAAGAGGAGGGAGGGGAGGGTATCATGTCCATCAAATTAACTGTCTAGAGGTTGGCCCTCCGGAGGGTCCTCTTTATATCCTTGACCCGCCGTTTAATGTGCCGCACGTCCCGGCTCAGGTGGCTCACCTTGCGCAGCACTTTGTCCATCTTATGTTCAAGTCTATTGAAGGCTGCAGGGTCAACAGCTGGAGCAGTGGCAGTCTGGGTACCGGTGGAGGAGGTCTGTGTGGGCTGTCCTGCACCGGTGGCAATTCTGGGGCCAGGAAGTCCAGCATTTGTTGGATCAACAGTGGCAGCTGTGGGTGGGGCCACCTGGCTCTGATTGGTGGTTGTTTCTGTGGTGGCTGTGGTGGGCAAAGTAGGCCCACCCTGTGGGAAGGCTCGCCATGCCCCGGAGGCACGTTCATGGCGATATCGCCGGGCCATCCTCCGGAACCCCGACTGCACCAGCAGGATGTGCTGGTATCACATGGCCCAACGCTGAAATTCACGGACCTGGTCTGGAGTCATGTTAGCTGCTGTGAAGACAAATACAGATATGCTACATTAGTAACTGCATTGTGTGAAACGGCACAGCAAGTTAATCAGACATTACATATACTGTACTTGTAACAGCTCATATCACGATACAGAGCATTGAATGTCCCTGAGGAAGTATATGGCAGGCCAGACAACAAAGGTGACATCACACAAAGCACATCCATAACCCACAAGATGGGTAACAACTGGCTTTGACTTGCAATCTGAGTTCTGACAGTTAACATCTAAGAATCATGCTGCATATCCTCCACCAAGAGCTGGGCTACAAATGTCAGTGTATGGAAAGCAAAACTAAAGCCACATGGTCTGCAAGTTGTAACTGGACTTTCCAGTATGGTACCAAGTGCCAAACCTGAGTGTGTATACTAGTATACAACCAAACCGTCACTTATTCACAGGTATGTGTAACATACTGGTAGCATCAATACTAGGTACCCTATTCACAAACCCATGGCCCTGTTTGAGGGGGGGGCGGTGGATACACAACTATAATTTGCCAACAACATGTACACCGAGGAGTGTATAGGCAACTCCACACATGTTTGTCTCTACAGACACACCACAGGTAAGGTCTATCTACAATTTGGAGTCAGTAAACCCTAGAGCACTCATAGGGTCAGACATGTCAGGAAATGCAGAACTTAGTACACAACATATGCTTACAGTGAGGCCTGACTTACATCAGACACAGAGTTGCTAGAACACCCATGATCATGAATTGCATGCACACCTAGGCCGTTACACTCAGGTTCCACAGACTTGATGCACTACATGTGGAAGTACATGCTGCTAGGAGGTTCTACCTACTGTTTCAAACTTGCGTAGGTAAATAGTGAAGCAGATGTCTATTGGGAAGCTATTAGCTCCACCAATCTTAGAGAATGTGGATCTGACAGGCTGACTAAATAGGGGCTGACTTCCATTGCGACTCTTGGTAATACAAGTGTCATACACATGACTATCCCCTGTACTCACAGTGGGGCCTACAGGGATGTCCTACAATCCCTACATGATACCATTGGATACGCATTGGCAAACTCAAAACATGTGAGAACTGCATTCCCACTCATGGAACAAGTGAAAAACTTGCCCAAAAAATCCCACCTTGCTATGCATCCAACTCACACGAGTCCATAACCAGCAAACACAACACATAACAGACATATCAACACTTACTGGAGTGGTCTGGGTCCTCAAATGTCGTCACCTCTCCCACAGAGTAGGGTGCCGGCCCACCTGTAAGGTATGGAAGGAAGAAATGTGCTCAAAATCTGTGCACAGTGCAACAATTTCATAATCATTTAGAATGTGTAGGCTGAATAAGGACATGGCAGCCATTCAGACATGATGGTACTGCATCTGATATTTCACGGCCAACTTGTACATAGCATGGGTCTCCTGTGACAGTTACACACATATCTGCACACATACATTGGCCAGAAATATCATGTGGTTGCAAACTTGCCCCATAATTGGTGAGCACTAAAAAATATGGAGTGTAATCGTCTCATCATGTGCATCCAAGAGAAACATCCAACGCCTGGTTACTTGAGGACTGCATTACCAGTCAAACATGCCTTGTGGCCATGACACATTTATTGCACATAGGCCCAATGTACAGAGGGAGGGGCAGGGACTCCTGTAAGCCATCCTGTTGTTACAGTATAGTCAATTGATGTGGCCCAGCTATGGTGATTTGCACCAACCATGGAGATGTGAAGCCATGTGCATACACTTGGACTGCCATCCATATTTGGATTGTGGCTCAACTAATTCCAACAAACATCTTAAGATGTTAGCTGAGGGCGCCTTACACCTTTTCACGATGTTTTCAAATCATGAACTGACATGTATCCAAAAAGATCAAGAAACCAAATAATCCCACAAATTCATAGTACTTCTGTGAACGCTTTCCTTCCACACTCACCAGACTAACATGAGACCAATGTTTGAGCCACTTTGCTATTATTAATTGACGTGAAGGCAGCACTCATTTTCAGCATCATGTAGTGATTCTAAAGTCAGTCTAGCAATTGCGTCAACATAGTTGGCCTAAATGTTGGTACATCTGTACTTCTCTGTCAATAATACCCTATATAGACATGATTGGCTCCTATTTTGTTAGCTGTGCTGACAAAAAGGCCGCACCAATTTCCTTCATGGAAAAGTTAACTGTAAGTTTGCTGAGCACGTGCTACCTGACAGCTAGCAATTGTGATCCTTGCCATAGTGCATCAATGATCCCCTTATATTTCCCCAGCATTACACACAGTCAGCAAGTTAGCTGGCAGACATTGCACTAATCCCCTGATGTCACTACAGAGCATTTAATTGTGCACATTAACATAAGTCGTACTCACCAACAGTGCCACCAATCATGATTCCCAGGTGGTCCAAGAGATCCTGCTCCCTGGTGATGAGGTCAGCCCACCGGTGCTTCAGCTGGTGGTCACTCCTCTGGCTGGCATACACACGCTGCAGGTGATGCAGCACCTTTCCCCACCGGATTCTGCGCACCTGTCGGGTACCCCTGCATGACCCTGCCCCCTGCCTGGATTATGAGCGGCAAGAAATGTGTCACCAGCCAGATGAAGCCCCCCAACTCCTCTTACCCCATCATGCCGAGACGTGGCCTACCAGACATACAGTACTTATAGTTGAAGATAAGGAATAGGGGTAAAAGAAATAGAAAGGGGAAATGGGTGAAAGCATGGGTAAAAAGACAGAAAAAAAGTAAACCTAAACACTAAAAGAGCCCAACTATCCCCAAACTAACACTACCCACAACAGACTCCCACAAACAAGAAATACACAAGATAAATGGACAAATGTAGACAAAACACAGTACTACAGTATACACAAACAATATTTATTTCACAAAAGGACTTTACAGATAGCACACAGGACAAATACAGCACAAAATCTCTGGACAACACTCTCTACACAGCCACACAGTCTAGAAGGATCATAGACTGCAAAGTGAAAGTGAAAGTACACCCACTGTACATGATCTGTAAACAGGATATCCTATTACATCACTTCCTGTATGAAAAGTCCCACCTTTTTCGTGTTATGCGTCATTTTTTGTTGCACAAAACTGTATTTGCGTCATTTTTTTGACGCACAGACGTGAATATTAACCCGCATTCACATAATGATACATGGACCGTACAAATATCTGGATGCGGGCTAAATTTCACTCCTGAGTGTCAAAAAAAAATGACGCAAATACAGTTTTGGTAAACAAAAAATGATGCACACCGCTAGGGATGTCAAAATTACAGTGCATTAACTGGTTTGGGGCATTTTTACTTCTTTTTTGGTTATTCTACATTTGGAACACATCAGAGATTGGCTAATTGAAGACAGTATGGTGTTGATTGTGTATGTTCACATGTGTGACATCATACTGCAGCGGAACATCATCCACTACACCCTTCACAGTATGTTTACAGTTGGCTGACGTCATAGATGGTCATAAGTGTGACCTTCATATATGTGTGGCACAAATTGTGCATGTTTGTCATAAGGAGAGGATAGCAATGTGACGCACATATGTACAATACCTAAATGCCTTTGGCTCAAAGTGTGTGCTTTGACAACTAATTTGTTAGTTGACCAAGTGTGTGTGTATTTCACATGAAGCATTATTGTACATATGGTTGTATGAATGTGACTTCCATGTGTTCAATCATAAGATGCAAGTCAAATTTGGAATGAGCAAGGGCATGTGTTAGTCATACATGTAACAACACCCGTAAAGAATACTTCCAGGTTTTAGGGTCACGTAGACACCACATGTGACATAGCATGCACCAGATGGATGGCAGACGCATGTTCATGTCAATGGTCCACATTTTCTACATCCTATGTCCTAGAGTATTGGTAAGAGCTTCCTAGGCACTAGTTGATGAATCCCACAGTGAGTCATACACATGCATTGAGGAAGTGGGTACCATGTTGTTTGCACAGACAGACAAGGGTCAATCTCATATGTATGATGACACCACAGTTGAGGCCATAGAAGTAAGCCCCAACTATCAAGTGGCTGTGGTGGACCAGCATACAAGACAGCACGTGTCCACATATTTCCAGTGATCAATTGCACATAGGTGTCTTGTTCATGTGTGTGGTCCAATGATGATCCTGTAGATTTTTTGGGGTGTAATTTGTCACAGTTCGGACCAGGACTCATCATGAGTCAGTGGCAGCTATTCCTGTAACTACTGAGTATCCTTTGTTGATCAATGTGAGTAAAGTAGATGTGGACATGTGAACCAACATGTGGATGGTCCCACCCTGTCACTAAAGACGTGTAATGAGACAGTCAACAGGGCAACCTTGGTGTGCTGAGTGAGATAATGTCTCAATTGTCATGTTCCAGCAGGTGTCATTACAACATTTGTACACAGGTTGGCCTCTGCACTTCCCACTGCATCTGGGAACATTATAGCCTCTGTGCTGTTTATTCTCGCAGCTCTTCACCACACACGGCCCATCACTATGTTGTGCGCACTGTGATGCTGTGTGTGAACTGTCATGGTTCTGACATTTGTGTATTATTCATGTACATTATCAGATGTTGCTGGTTGTGCTGAAAGCCCGGTACCCATTGCCTGCCTATGATCCTGGGACACTGTCACACTTTGTCATTCATGCATATATGCAACCCAGACAAGGGATGGCCCATGAATTTTGCTTTTCCAAGAGGATGTAACTCAAATGGTACAGTTAAAAGGCAAATGATGCTATACAATGTATTTGGGTATGCATGGAAGAAGGCCATGCCCAATGCCCCCTGATGAATGGCAAGTTTGCTAACGCAAGTGTGGTACATATGTAGACACAGGGATACTTTAGTGTGACGCACAGACAGTTGCCAGTCAGGCTGACAGAATGCAAGGTGATTCAGGAGCCAGCTACTGGACAAGTTACATAATCAGTGGTCTGACTGAGATTGTTTGGAGGACAAACTAGACAGTTGACATGTCAAACTGTGTACGTCCTGTGTTTTTGAAGGTGACCCAAGGGCTGTGTTACACGGCTTAGTTAGTATCAATGGTTGACGGTGTATTTGACATAATGGCAACTCCTATGCTGTTCCAGGCATCATCAGAGGCAGTGCTTTTTGAAATGGGTGGTGTGCATGGAGGTGATCACAGGTGTGGGCTGCATCTGTTTCTCACCAGTCCTGTAGGTGAGACTTGCATTCTAAGGGCCAACAGACATTTTCACAAGGGGAAGCAATCTACATGTGCTAACAGGGCTTTGAAACTAGAAGACAGTGTATAAATTGACCTGATGTCCATGCAGTAAGATGTTATATGACAATGGCATACCTTAGGAAAGGGTGTAGGACACTGGTTTGCTAATGTTGGTCTGTGTGTGTAGAGGAGGTATTATCAGGGTACACATCTTAGTATTCCAGGGACCTCTTCCGACAGGTGGGTTGTGACCAAGTGCATGGGTGTGTCAGGAGTTAGGAAATGGGCTGACATGTGCATGGAATGTCATGTGCGCAATGCATGTCATATGTGTGGCACTTGTGCTGTCTATGTTCTGCTTCTATGGAACTCTGGTCACAGATATTCCTTGCAAATATTGGATGCAGTTGGACTAACTGCTGTCAAGGGTCTTGTCAAACATTCCTGTTAGTGATGCCAAAGCACATTGACTGCCTCATGTATGAGGGTAGTTTTCCCCTTATTGAGTGATGGTGTCATAGTTGTGTCCCATATGCTGCGTTGGACCTTGCTTTCAACATGTATGTGTGAAATAGTTGTGGTCCTCTGCTATTGGCCTTCAAAGGAGATATGTCCATGATATATGTCATTAAGAGTGTGTGTGTATGTGACCATTGTATTTTAGGCATCACATTAGCTCTGGGATGTTCCGTATCCTACTCAGTATCTCAGCAATGCTCCATGAGGCAACACTCTTATTCTGATAAGTAGAGATGAAGGTGTGCAAAAAGGAATAGCCAGACCATGATATGGTGATTAGAATAGGTGTTTATTTAAATTAGTTAACTAAAGTGGTGAAGGTGATTATATTCAGAAGAAATTATTTACAATCTGTTGCCGCCTGCGTATACCAGCATCTGTGTTCTGTAGTTCCCCCTCCTGTTGCAGGCCAGCATCCTCCTCTTCCTCCTCTTCAGGCATGTGTGGCTCTGGTTCCAGGAGGGGAATGTTTCTTCTGATACAAATTTTGTGCAATATTGCACATGTGAGGATGATCCTACGGACCATTTCGGGGGAATATAGGAGGCTACCACCAGTGATGTCGAGGCAGCGGAACCTTGACTTGAGGATGCCGAAGGTCCGCTCGACAATGCTGCGTGTCCTCCTATGGGCGTCGTTGTATGCACGCTCTGCAGCAGTACTTGGGTTGCCAAATGGTGTCATAATCCATGGCTGGATGCCATACCCCTGATCAGCTGCAAGAGAAAATGAATGGGATCATGTTGATGTAGCTGACACTATTGAAAAGACCTTTAATGGCAGTAGTTGTCTTGTGTTGTCTGTGATTCTTTTGTGTACTAATGTGACATCCTATGCTTGTAGGCTGTACCATCTGCATTGTGTTGTTTCCTTGGCTGAACGAGTGTTTGTCTGCTAACCGTTTGTCAGCAGTATGTTTTGGGATTTGCAGTACAGTCTGCTCTCCCTAGCATTGTGACTTGTGATACAGATGTCCGTGTGTCTTCACTAGGGGTGAGATGATAGTTCCATGCACAGTTATAATTGAAAGTGTTGTTAACACGTTCATATCAAAGTACCCTGGACATCCCATACCTTGACACATATGCAATGTATTAATGTAAAGGTCATTGGGACACTTGCAATTTGCAAGGTGACATTTAGGCAACTACACTCATTGACGTCTTCACATTAGGCTGTACAGTAATTTCCGATGTGTGACAAGTTCAGTGGTGACTTAAGAAACATGGCTAGTGATGTCACGACCTCAGTGTGTTCCTGTTCACATGTTGCTGTTGTGGTGTATGTGTTGTGTGTCCTAGAGGGTTGCTGTGCAGTGTGTATATAAGTAGGTTTTTTTACTTACCAACAAGTAGTCCATTGCCATACCGTCCATCCTGGAAGTGTTCATTGATGGTGCAGTGACGGAAGATGTGTGAGTCATGTACACTCCCAGGATATTTAGCCACAATGTTGGTGATCAATCCCTGGTGATCGACAATGGCCTGCACGTTGATGGAATGTGTGTGCTTCCTGTTGCGGTAGAGGTGTTCAGTTGCAGCGGGTGGCACAAGGCATACATGTGTGCAGTCGATTGCACCAAGGACGTGTGGGAAGCCACTGATTGCGTAGAACCCCTGTTTTGTTTCCTGCTGCTTCTGCAGTGTGTTAGGGAAGCAAATGTGTCGGGTGTCAGTCGAATGATGGCATCCAGTACTTTAAGCAAAAAGGCGGAGAATGATGGTTGTGATATTCCGCCAACCAGGGCACCAGTTGTTTGGAAAGAGCCACTTTCCAGCATGTGAAGTACGGCAAGCAGCTTTGTTTCTGTTGGGATGGTGCAGGTGTCACCAAAGTGGGGGCCAACTGCTGTTCAATGTTTCGCAGCAGCTGCTGAACGGCCTGCCAGTTCAACCGGTACCTCTGTATAATGTTGTGTTCCCTGTGGCCCTGAAGGGTTGTTCTTGGGCGGAATATCCTCTCCTGCCTTCTGCGCTGCCTTTGGGGTCCCTGTGGTGTTATTGTAGCTGGTGTTGTTGCTGCTGGGCTCTGCGTCTGCGTGCACGCTGGATTAGAATCACCTCCATGGCTCCCTGTTGCTGCTCTGCTGCTCTGCTGTTTGTTATGTGTGTTCTGATTAAATACAGGTGTGTTTGCCCCATTTTAACGCCTGCCCTGACCCAGGCGTTCATTTTTGAAGAAAATCGGGCTATGGTCATTTTCTGGCTCCGCCTCCCTGCCGTTTAAGCCATTTTTTGGACGGGAACGCCTACCTTGCATATAATTAACGCAAGGCGGGTTGCCGCATCCAAAAAATTACGCACACGGCGGAATTTTGTCGTCCGCGGGCGTCAAAGTTTAAATACGGGGCAACGTTTGCGCTGATTGTGCATCAAAATTTTTGACGCACAATCGCGCAGACGGAGTATAAATATGCCCCTTGGTTAATCCCTTTGCTGCTGACACTTTCCCGCCCTAGTGCTGAACACCGTTTTTTGATGTTTGGACACTTCACTCTTAAGCTTTTGTTGCCAATAAAGTCATCAAGGACAAATGTGTGTACTTTTTCCACACATGTTGGGAATTCCAGAGGTATCCATTGACGTAGATTTCCCTGGAGGGAAGCGAGAAAAAGCAAAAAAATATAGCAAAATGTTTTGTTTTTTTTTTTAAATGGAAAAATGTGGCGTCAAAGAATGGGTATTTATTCTTCTACTATATTTGGAATCTACAGAGGTTTGCTTTCCTAAGATCACTATCTACCCAGCTTTATGGAACAAGCATAGTTGTACAACATTTTACCACAATTTTTCAACTTTTTATAAGTGGTACTGTGTTTGTACCTTTTTGTGTTCAACCCAATTGCAGTTTATGGTGGAAAGAGGTTTGAAACTCTTAGGTAATCCTGGAATACGTGTTTCCCAAAACTAGACAAAATTCTGAATTTAGAAAGGGGTCGTGTGTGGAGATTATGTTTATCCAAAAAAAGTAACAATTGAAATAAAAATTAAATAAACAAAGGTAAAAATATAGAAATAGCTGACAACATTTTCATCTGTAATATTTTTTTGCCCCAAAGGATGGTTTGCACATTAGTATACAATTAAATCCATCAAACCCTTTCGATTAAAGGAATACATATTTGTTGATGGTCCAAAACATGTGCTACCCAGAGGCAAAAACTCAGGTGCTGTATATAACGATATTTCATTAGGTACGTACCGTGCAGAATTAAAATGTTAAAAACTAAGGAATAAAAATTGGTATGAAGGAAAGCTATGCATAAATGTGCACAAAATATTGGATTTGGGAATAGTGGGTATTTGTACACTTCTGAATTTGGGGTTACACATACGACCATGTGATTCAGAGAGCATTTTGCAAAATGCGCTCTTTCTTGCACACTAGCTTACATTTGAAAGCCAAACATGGAGAGAAATTCAATTGCTAATTTAAAAAAAAAATGTTTTACTATTCTGTGTTTCCACACTGCTCCGATAAAAATGGTATCTCACTTCTGTGGATTGGCTTATCACCCACGACAGAAACAACCTGAAGCACAACGTGGAGAAATCAAATTTTTATCATGAAATATGGCCCATTTTGGTGATATGGGAACTTGAGGAGTTTGGGCCGAGTTTGGTCGCCATCAAGAAAAATCGACTGAGCACAGACATTTATGAACACTGGACACCCACGGGAGTCCAGGGTGGTGTCAGCTGCATGGATCCCACTACATTTCTTTACCCCTGGCACCCTTACATTTGACTGAACACACACATTTTTCCTCACATATATGTGAGTGAAAGTTCTAGGATGTGCAAACACACATAATTCCTACTGCCCAGCGTTCCAACACTTATCCTGCCCCCACATCTTTGATTATTTTACTTTTTCCCTCTGATATCTACTGGTTTTGTGCCTGCATGGGCAGATTGGTGATAAAAACCCCCAATCCACAACGTGGGTGGCAAGTAGACTATGCTGCTGATTCTTGGGTGGAGGTGCAGCCCGAAGCCTGCCAGGCAACCCTCTATTCTGTTTTGTACTTTTTCCCTGGTGTCTGCTGGGCTTTCCATCCTCTCCAGGGGGACCAGACTGGGGATAAATCCACCCAATCTGCAACCTTAACTGGGCCAACAGACTTCTGGCCTCTACTAGCATGGGGCCCATCCCAATGCTGAGGACGGTCGTCCCTATCCTTTCTTGTTTTAACTGTTTCCAAGATGTTTAGTAGACTTTTAGCCCTGCCTGTGGGCTGAAAGGCTGGAAGACCCATTCTGGGCTGCGGCATGGCTCAATGCATGGCAGAGTTGACCCTACCCCTTTTCCTTTATTGACCTATCTTTAGAATCTAGCGCTTGGAAGGCAGAGTTATGCCCATGAGTACCGATCAAAGTGAAACCAATCAGATCTTAATGTCACCTGCTGGTTTAAAGTCAGTCTCTGTGACATCAGTGCCATGTAAGCTCTGTGCGTCACAGTGACCAAAAAATTATCTTAAGGTGTTGGGGACACTCTTCCGTAATCGTTTTTAAGGGGGGAATCTTTCTGAAGAGATGTTCACTTCCTAACCATCCCAGGGGTAATGCAGAGGAGGTGAACATCAAGTCCTCATCATTAGAAAGTTTAATGGTGGTCAGTTTATTTTTTTTTGCCATGGTTTGGACATGTACTATCTTCAGAAGGTTGCAGGAAAATATAAAATATTAAACACTTTTAAAATTTACCTGTGCTTAGAAAGATTTGTAGGATCATGCCTTGATTATCTCATGCCTAACTTAAAATGTGACTGCAAATGATTGTTACTAATGTATATATGAGACCTTTTTATTGTTCTAAATTATGCTGTATGCTTGTAGCACATTTTGTTGGCACAAACAATAGTCTACAATTTGTGTTTTTTTGCAGAATTTAAAAACATGCCTTAATGTTTGCCTCACTTTTTACAACTTACTTCCTGATTGTGTGTTTCTTAATTTACGCACATAAAAGGGAATTTGTCATGTAATGTACATAGATTCAACATGCCATGACGTTCCACTTAAAAGTTATGCACACAAGAAACATGTTTTGTCATTCTAATTAATTTTGCCAAAAATAGTGTTGAACTGGGCTCCTTTTGCAGGGTCAACTTAGTTTCTTGCTTTCCATTTTTGTTGGCTTTTGGGTCTCTGTGCATTTTACTTCTGCTAACTAGGTGTACAACACTTGGGCTTTACCTTGAAAACCTGGCAAGATCACCATATACCTGATTGGCACAGTTAATGTAAACATAACTCCCTAGTATATGGGTATACAGGTAAATTAAATGATAGAATGGGCTGCAGCACTCATTTTACCACCCACTAAAGTAACACTGTAAAACATGTCCCAGGCCTGCCACTGCAGTCTGTAGAGCAGTTTTAAGATGCTATTTTGACCTGGAAAAATAAACTTTTTGTCAGGCTTAAACCTTCCTTTTTAATTGCTATAAGTCACACTTAAGTTACGGCCTAAAGGCTCATGTGGCAGGTTGGATGGTATTTAAAGAGTAGGACATGTGTCCTATTGTTTTGTTAAGTTGTTAAGTTGTTTTTCACTGTGGCTAGTACAACTCTCCCAAAGACTAACCCTTGGTTACTTTATAACACTTAAGTGGTAACTTCAGTTTGGGAGCAGACAGAGAAATAATTCTTCCACTCATTTCAATTGTATTATAAAATCCTATTTTGTTGTAAATTCAGATCCAGAGGTTCTGAGCTATTGGCTCTAGCAATGATCTTTTTGTGGTCAAATTCTGGCCTGCAAACAGCTCTTCACCCTGAAAATGGTCTCCTTGTGGTCCCTGCCAATGCAAAACTCTGACTGAGGCTCCTAACCTGGACTTGGACTGAGTCAGAATGTAAACTTTTCATCAGGATGAATCTTGTCCTTGTATCTGAGCTGCTCTCCAT
Source organism: Pleurodeles waltl (assembly GCF_031143425.1). Lineage (NCBI taxonomy): Eukaryota > Metazoa > Chordata > Amphibia > Caudata > Salamandridae > Pleurodeles > Pleurodeles waltl. Next base: position 843,016,587 of record NC_090442.1, read on the forward strand.
TGCGTTCAGCCTGAACCTTTTACTTTGACCTGGTCCAGCACGACCAGACGACCATGACTGGATTCTCCTCAAGTATGGAATATTGGCTTGTCACTAAAGGTTCAGGTAATTAGACAGGACAGGTGAAAATGTTATCAAGAACACTACTACAGGGAGAAATTAGGCATGCCATGTCAAAATATTTTTAAATCAACACTAATCAGTCCTGAGCCAGGGGACTTCATCAGAAGGTTTGAGGCCCCTATGAGGTTAATCAATTGAGAAAAACAATTTGGGTATTCTCATATCCTTTTGCACAAGAGTGGCCAAGGTAGTATACGAGATACATGATATAGAATTAAATATAACCAGAGATAACAGAAATAGAAATATCAGCTTCTTATATGAGCTAGCTTGAAAAACTGGGAAACTGTCATCTTAATATTCACTTATTGTAAGAAAATGAGTTATTCGCTGGGAGGGATGTGAGACCCACCCAAGTAATAAACACAGTCCTTCTCAAGGTGAACCACAAAAGTCACTAAATAACCTAAGCCTAACCCTGTAGTATCTCGTGCAAAAGCAGTCAGCCTTAACTTAGACCCAATTTATAAAGTATTTATGCAGCACACAAACAGTAATAAAGTGACAATGCAACACAAGAAAAATACAAAGCCAATTTAGAGCAATAGAGAAAAATGTAATAATTGAACTAACACCAAAACAACAAAAATCCAATAAATAGAACTAGATTTATGAGTTTTTAACATTTGAGGTGAAAATAGTGGCAAAAAACATAAAACGTAATTAATGGTATCTCGCCGTGCTGGACCAGGTCAAAGTCACAAGCTCGGGCCAACTGCAATGGAGAGTGGGTCAGATACAAGACCAGGTTCACCCCAGTGAAGAGTTTACATTCTGAAAGTTTAAGCCCACACAAGGAGCCTCAGCTGAAGCTTTTAATTGGTGGGGGCTATAAGGAGATCATTGTCAGCACAATTGTCGCTGCAGCTTCCCGTTGGCGAAAGATGCAGGCGGTCACTGTTTGGTGTGAAGAGAAGGTTGCTGTCAGAACTTTGAGTTGGCGGGAAACGCAGCAATCATGTTGAACCGAGTAGTCAGCTTGCGGGTTTTGAAGAGTGCCAAACACATGGATTTTCACCAGCGGTGCAGTTTTGAAGCAGAATGAGTACACTTGGATGGTCCTAATCCCATCAAAAAAGGGGTCAGCAAAAACAGGGTAGGGAAGGCAAAAAGTCGTGGGGAATACCATACCAAAGGTGATCAGGTCTAATATGTGTCCCCTGCAGAAAGCAGGGAGAACTACCCACCCTCATGGGAGTTCTCATCGCTAAGGTGGAACATTAGCCTGGTCAGTCCCAGGGCAGTGTTTCACCCTAAAGCCCATACCCTGCAGGGCGATTAGCCACCTCAGCAGTTTTGGATTTTCTCCCCACATTTGCATTAGCCATGTTAGAGGTATGTAGTCAGTCTGAACTCAACAGCAAGTCCCAAACAAGAATGGTCTCAACTTCTTCAGCGCACAGACCACTGCAAATGCCTCTCTTTCTTTTTCACTCCACCTCTATTCCCTTGGAAGTGCCCTACTGATGAAGGCTACAGGTTGGTCCAAGTCCTCATCATATAGCTGAAGACAGCCCCAGTGCCATGTTCAGATGCACCCACCTGCACTAAGAATTCATTGGAGAAGTCAGGTGCCTTGAGTACCGGTGCAGTACACATGGCCTCCTTCAAGTTGTTGAATGGTTGCTGGGATGCCTCTGTCCAGATCTCCTTTTTTTGCTGGTTCTTAGATGTCAGCTCTGTCAAGAGGGCGACAGTGGTACCATATGCCTTAACAAAATTCTTGTAATCTCTCCCCTCAGTCTGAGTCTTTAATGGTTCGTAAACTAAGATGGTCTGTATCTTAGGCTGGAAGGGCTGCACTTTGCCCCCATTGACCTTGTGGCCCAAGTAGACAACTGAACGCTGCCCTATCTGGCACCTACAACCCTAGAAAGTCAGACCTACCAGCTACAGGGTATGAAGCATTTCAGGTGGTCATTCCAACAGGAGCAGAAGAAAGCAATGTCATCCAAGTAGGTGGCACCAAAGTCCTCTAGCCCAACGAGGACCCAGTTAACCAATCTCTGGAAGGTGGCAGGTTCCTTTGTTAATCTATCCAATCAGTCAATCAGTCAACTTGTAGAGTGTGACTTGTCACCTGAGATCATATCCAGGCACGCTATAAAGTGTGTAACTCTGAATTGAAAGTGGCTCTCTCTGGTGGTGAATGCTAACCTCTTCTTGACCACCTTGGTTAGAGCAATCGGCCAGTACTCCGACATAAGGTTGGAAGTACTCAGGAACTTGGCATGTTCCAACCGATCAGTGAGCTCATCAGGTGAGGGCATTGGGTGAGCATCATTCTTGGTGACTAAGTTGAGCTATCTGTAATCTACACAAGACCATAGCTTTGGGATGATGTCCAGAGAGGCGTCCTTGGGAGCCAGAACCACTGGACTGGACCATGGGCAGTTAGGAATGCTCAGTCACCCCTAATTCCAGAATCATGAACACCCCCATCCTTGTTACTGACTCTCTCTTTATCAGTTAGCCTTTTGATCTGTTTCTTGATAGCATGTTTTCCCCTGTATCAATGTCATAGATGCACCAAGTGGTGATCCCCGGAGTAAGTGAGAACAAGAAGGAGAACTGTTCCAGCAACTTGAAGCATTCTGAAGGGGCACGGTAACTCTGGACCTTTCAAAGTGGCACTCCAGGCTATTGACATGCACAACCCTCAGAGGGTGCCTTGGGGTCTGGAGGTCTAATCGATAGGTTACTTCCACCTTTCGCTCCTGCAAGGCCCTGGGCTGCACAATCATTCATCACCCACACTTTTTGGCCAGGTTGAAACTCCACCAGAGTGGCCTTCTGGTTGTACCAGAGTTTCATGACTTCCTGGCTGGCCCCCAGGTTCTCGGTTCTTTTTCTAAAAGTGCTTCATCTGAGACCAATGAGCCAACATATAGCTTCCTACACCTTGGGGTGTTTCTTAGAAGCTTGTTCCCATCTCTCCTTCATAAGGATGAGAGACCAAATTTCAAAGGGACTGAACCTTACCCCTGTCTGTGGCACTTCACTCTGGGCAAACAACAGGCATGGTGAGAGGACATTTTACTTAATCCTCAAAGGCTCCAACAAGCCCTGAATCATGCCTTTGAGGGTCTTGTTGAATCTCTGATGAAGATCACTGGTAAAGGGGGTGGTATGGTCTTGAGAACTTGTAGATTACCCCATACTCATCCCACATTGACTTCATGTATGCTGGCATGAAATTAGTGGCCCTGTCAGACACAACCATTTTGGGAAACCCACCCGGGTAAATATTCCCATCAGTGCACTGGCCACCAAGGATGCAATCACTGCCTTCAGAGGTATTGCCTCTGGGTACTAGGTGGCATGGTCCAACAAGACCAGGATACGCCTGTTGCCCAGGGCTATCTAGGATTCCAGAAGCCTCACAATATCATCCAGGGCCAATATAGTGGGTGACCAACTGGGCATATTTTATGGCTTGTCCCAGATGTCCTGTCAGGGGAGCATCATGGGCCAGCTCCAGTAGGAGTCCTGGGACCACTGGCAACATGGATTGCCTCAGTCTCAGGGACCTTAGGTTCCATCCACAGGAGATCATTCTTCTAACAGATCAGAAGCTCACTAGAGGTGCCTCTATTTGTCTGGGCCTCGGCCTGCCACAGTAGGCTCTCAAGAGCGGGGCACTACTTCTGTGCCTGGCAGAACTCTGCCCAGGAGGGCCCTCTTTCAGCTGTCCTCCTGGCTAATTTAGATAGTTCTCACAGGGATACAATGTCCTCCCAAGTATTTTTCAGGAAGTCTTCCTCAGGGTCAGCTTCATCCTGGAACATGAGAACGTCTGGGGAGGGTTTCCCCACACCCCTGGCTCCTGTCTTCTTGGTAGGTATCTGGGCCAATGTTCCAGCCTCCAGGTCCTTTTGACTCTCCTTTCGGGCTGCCATGGATTGTGTGGTCAAACATTCCCACTCAGGCAAATCTAACTTCTCCAAATGGGAGTGGAGCTCCTCCTCCTTCCAGATAGTGTGCAAAAGACATTTCCCAACAGATAGTCAACAGACATTGCAGGACTCACAAACCACCCTTAGGGAACTTAGGACCTCCTCCCCACATTTAAAGGCAACCAGAACCACTTTATCGTTACTCACATGGTTTTCTGCTGTCACAACCTGGTGGAACACATTAGGGATTACCTGCTCTAAGGACACCAGATGACACCTAGGAGTAGTTGTACTTGCTCTTGTTTCGCTCAGAGTCTCCACCCTCTGGCCATTGATGGTGAGCCACTGCCTCTATTTCTTAGACCTGTTAGGCAAGAGAGCCTTTGGCTCTATCTTTGTGTCACCCAGGGACAGTTAACCTCTGTATTCCCCCCTTCTAATAGGGAAAACCTCCTGCATGAGCCCTAGATTTGCAATCCCTGGGGTAGGTCCAATAATGGGAGGCTGCTTCCTACAGGGACAGATGAAATCCCTTTTAAGTCCCCCTATTGATAGCACTCGCAGCACTTGGGTTTTGAGGCGCCTTGGGATTTATTCTGGTAAAGCCCCCATTTCTTCTGAAGAAGGTTGGACTGGGAGTCACTCCTGTGGAAATTCTATTGGGAGTCTTAATACAACTCCCTTATTTTCATATTACCCATTCCTTCTTCTGTGGGCTGACCCTGTCCACCCTTTTTGGAGTCCCTCTTCTGGACCCTGGTGCTGAGCCATAGGTCCCCTTCCTTAGAATGCTCACTGGGTACAGTGAGCTTGGAATCAATGAGGTGCCAGCATAGTTCTGCAAAACAATTACAAAGATAAAGATTTTACAGCTCATTCTAATTACTCACATAACTTCCCTTCACCCAACTATCTAGTGCCTTCTTCAAGTAATCCTTAACATCTACCCCAAACTGGCTTAAGAGCTTCTGGTTGTCCCGGAATTTCAAACTGTACTTTTCAGGGGATAGACTATATTTCCTAATAAGAACTTCCTTCATAATGGGATAGTGTATCTTGCTACCTTTTTCTACGGCCAATTAGAATTCCTCTCCTCTGTGGGCATAGGCACCCTAATCATCTCTATGCATCTCTAGCTCTACATCATAGGCTTCAAACCACGTGTCTTTGGAATCCCCCACCACAAAGCTAGACACCAGGTCCTTGTGTATGTGAACCGTTTTGTATCCTCTGCTCAATTGCACTGCTACCATTGCTGCTGGACTCTGAGAGCAGGTTTTCTTATTTCCCCTATTGGAGCTCTAGGCGTGTGGCCAAATTATCTTCTTCATCTTCCTTATCTTCCACACTTCTCTGTCCTCAGGGTCTTAACCCTCTTGATCTTTTGCTGCAGTTTGCTTCCTGAGGACCTCCTCAAAAGCTGTGAAGCTATTTGAAAGTCCACTTGTGTGGTCCCCTTTCCCATGGTGAGCCCTGTCTCCTTACAGAGCTCCCTCAATAGTGCCACTGAGCTCCAACCCCATTAGCAAAATCACAGGTGAACAGAAAATGAGAGATGAATGAAATTTAGGAAAAATCTGAAAAAATGGCCAATAAAAAAAAGAATTAAAAAAATGATTCAGATCTCAGATTATTAAGGGATTCCTGGTTTTATAAAAATCACTGAGTGGCACTGAACAAACAAAAGTACTGGATCTCACCACTTAACCTCAATGTAAGAAATTGGTTATTTAGTTGGGACGGGTGAGGCCCCACTCAAGTAATAAGCACAATCCTGGTAAGGGTGAACCACAAAGGTCAGTAAATAAATCTGTGCTTAACCCTCTGGTAGTGTGGCACAAAAGCAGTCAGGCTTAACTTAGAGGCAATATGTAAAGTATTTATGGAACATTCATATAATAATAAAGGGAAAACACAACACAAGGAAAATCCTAAGCCGATTTACAAAAAAAGAGTAAGTTTAAGCAATATTACACTGAATGACAAAATCCAGTAGTTGGAGCCAGAGTCATGAATTTTTAAAGTTTTAGGTAAAAAATAGCTCCAAGAAGCACTAAGCACCAATCGCTCTTAACTGATAAACCTAGACCGATTCAAAATCAAACCACAATGGAGCACAGGTGAGAAATAGGGACCAGATTCATCCCTGGAGAAAGTTTACCTTTAAACTCAGTCCAGTTCCACGCGAAGGGCCTCAGACAGAGCTTCGCATTGGGGGGCTTCAAGGAGATCATTGTTGGTGTGAAGAGCTGGTCGACAGTCAGAGTTTGACTTGAAGAAGATCATTGTTGGTGTAAAGAGCAGGTCACCATTTGGAGTGTTGCGGAAGGAGATTGTTGCTGACAAAGATAGCCCAGAATCTCTGGATTTTCATCAGGAGTCTAGTTTTTATTTATTTAGGGAATTTTTAAATCCCACTGCCACCAGCTGTTATCCTGGTGCTATAACATTATGTGACAAAATAAGCCGGGTGTCATCTTCATAGTTAACTAAGCTGGCATGAGATTTAATCATATTGATCAGGGGTCTCATACATATATTAAAAGGAATGGGGCTAAGAGAAGAACAATGAGGAACTCCGTGTTTAATGATCTTGAACTTGGAGGGAAAAGGACAACCGCCTGATGGCGATCAACAAGTAGAAGCACATCCAATCTAATACCGAGCCACCGACTCCGATTGAGGCCATCCTGGTCAGGAGCATATTATGGCTAACTGTATCGAACGCAGCAGAAAGATCTATCAGAATCAAAACCACTGACTGACCCTGATCAACCCACATTCTGAGTTCGTCCATTGCCGTAATTAACGCTTATTCGGTCCCATGTCATGGACGAAAACCAAATAGTTCTTCCTCTAGTAAGTTGTCATCTTCTACATATTGGGACAATGTTTTACTGATAAAGCGCTTCAAGATTTTAACTGGATATGACAGAAAGGAGATAGGCTTATAGTTACTGAGGATTATTGGGTCAAGTGATGGTGTCTTTAGATTAGGAGTAGCTATGGCCTTCTTCCAAACCATTGGCACTGAGCCCATTTGCAGCGATTGGTAGCATATTTGCCATAAAATGGGAATAACTCACCTGCCAATTCTTTACAGCACCAATGAGAAAGGGGGTCCAGGGTTGAGCCAGAGGAAGTAACCATAGCAATGGCTTTGAAACCATCCTCTCTTAGGGGTTTAAAACACTCCAATTTATTCTCCTGATTATCAGGTACACAAAGGGCCCCATCAGGAACCATTATATTTGCACCAACTTCCTCAACTTCAGTGACTGTCCTCCAAGATTTTGTCAATCGGGATCTTAAAAAACTGTGAGGTTGTTGCAGATGCCCTGTGAAAGTATGATTCTCTGCTTCAGGCAAGCCGGGCTTGACACCTCTCTCAGAATGTCAACAACTTTATTAGCATTGTTAGGCGCAGCCAGGATAGAATTAGCATAATATTCTGCTTTTTCCCAGGAAACCTCCGTCTTATAATCAAGCAGGGAGTCCTTCCACACCTTTTAGTCTTCATCCTTACAGGCAGTACACCATCTCCTTTCAGCTTTCCTGCTTTCCAAGTTAGTTTTAGCATTTTCAAGGACAAACTATACCAGGGGGCTGAGGGTCTATTAGACATATTCACTTGCTTGACAGGAATAACTGAATCCAGAGTTTCACAGATTCTGTTCTCTAATGTTGATAAATTTATTTCGACAGAGATATCTGGATTTATAGAAGTAAGTAGGTTAGAAAATACTTTGCCTTGGAGTAGTTTATGCAGTTTATACCAGGCACTATCAAATCACGGACTGGCTACAGCCAGCTTTGTGGAGCTACTATATCTTCCATGAAGCAGGAAAATAGCCAATGCATGGTCCGTCCAGCAAAGGGGTAAAATATCCCCAATGGAGGCCAGTCCTTTTGTGACAAAAATAAGGTCCAAAGAACGACCACCTTGATGGGTGGGACCCTGTTCCAATTGCTGCATTCCTAGTATGTTGCACAACACTTGTAGATCTTTTAACGGAAGGGATGAATCTCCCTCTGTCCACATATTGAAATCACCTAGAATGCTTAGATTGGAGTGAGAGAGTGCCACATTAGTAAATATTTTAATAAGAGGCTGTAAGCAGGAACTCGAGGGGCCAGGAGGCCAATATCATAAGATAAGTTCTTGCAGTTTGCAGCATGAGGGAGTACATGTTGACCAGACAAGGTTCCAGGACCTGAGGTGGCTCCTCTAGGGGGTCAGGACTCACCTCAACAGAGACCTGTAGCAGAGTCTGGGCAGGTCCAACTAGTACTGGTCATCTGTGTAGTTGCAAGGGATGCCTCTGGAAACCTGTTGTGTCACTGTAGCTCAAATAGGAGGTTGGCTAACTGACCTTTGGAGTCACTTCTGGGATCTTGCCTCCAAGCAGGTCCAGTTTTCATTCTTCAAACAACAGGTCAGTCTTTCTTCTGAATTTTCACAGGTCTTGGAGTGCTCTAATGATTCTGAGGGTGGCACTTTTATACCCCGTGCCAAATTTGTGTGGGGATCATATTCTTTGTCTACCCTAAATAGAGCTGGTCAGTTGTTTCCCTTCCTCTGGGTATCGTTCCAATCTGTCTAGGGTAACAAAGGGCAGGCCGGCTGGCCCAGGTGTGAATTTTGTTTGCTAGTGACAGGGCAGCCAGCGTCAGGATTCTGGAAAGGGGTGGGCACAGTCCAGTGGCTACTCGTTGAAGCGCAGGAAGGGCTGAGTATAACCCCCAGGCAGCCTTCTCAGGAGAGAAACAAACTTCCTCATAAACAAGATCCTTTTCTCCCCTCTCTGGAAGGAATACAAATCACACTACAGGATAGATATTAACAGTCATGTGATCCTAGACACTGTCAGAAAGGCATTTTTGGTTAATGCAGGACAAGGCCAACTTTCTCTAAATGGCTGTTTCAGAATAGTAATTTACAATCTGACTTAACCTTAAAAGAGATTCTTAAACTATGATTCAAATGAGTGGAAGCAGTATTTCTGTTAGTGCTTCCAAACTGAAGTTAACACTTTTTTGCAATAAGTTAACCATGTCTTAGTATAAGAACCTTTTCACTGTCAGGACATGAAAAACTCAAATACACATGTCATATTCTTTAAATACCATGCACCCTTTCCTATGAGCCATTAGGGTCTAACATAAGGGTGACTTCTAAGTATTTAAAAGGAGAGTCTAGTCCTGGTAATTGTTTTATTTTGCCAGGTCAAGCTGGCCGCGTAAAACTGCACTAAAGGCAGGCCTGAGACACAGTTTACATTGCTACTTTAGTGAGTGGCACAAAGAGTGCTGCAGCCACTTGTAGCTCTTACTTTACAGGCCAAGGGTACATGTTGCACCATATCATAGGGACTTATAAGTAAATTAAATCATGGGTAGGCCATTGTTACCATGTTTAAAAAAAGAATACAAAGCTTTTTACCACTGGTTAGCATGGGTAAAGTACACAGAGTCCTAATGTCAACAAAATCTGATTCAGCAAAAATAGCGCAGTGAAGGCAACGTCTGTGATCATACCATGTCAAAGGTTGTCAGATCTAACAAACCTAAACATAATAATCAAGCTACTGAGCAGGATTTAGGCTTGATGGGCCATTAGACCACAATCCTCAGTCCACTCAAGAGGCAGGTGCATCCAAAGCACATCAGTTATGTGTCTGTTTGCAGCCAGTTGAGTGCATAGAAATAGGGGTTACGTATCTCCTAATTCTTGCTTCAACCTAATTTTTACAATTCAGTGTCCTAAATGATGTAAAATTTCAACATATCAATGGAACTTAAGTTGAAGATAACTACTTTTAGAAATGAGGTTTCTAGTTGACAGAGGTATGTACCCTGATCAAGCAGAAACCACAATCCTAGTCAGGGCTGGTCACAAACACACCCTAAATTAACCTGTTGTCACTGTCTGGTAGCTTGGCACAGAACAGTCAGGTTTAACCTAAGGGGCAGCATGTAAAGAATTTGTGCAACATTTCAAACAGTAAAACAGTGAAGAACACCATGTAAAAAGATTCCACACCTGATTAAAAAATAGAACAAAAAGCCAATAAGTAGAACTTGAGGTACGAATCTTTAAAGAATATTCTGTAGAGAAGCACTTAGAAGCAAGAAGCACCTATCAGTGATAGCTTATCACCGAGGCAAAGTCAAGAATTCAGGCCAGATGCGATGAAGTGCAGGCCTACTTAGGCTCGCTGAATAAAAGTACCTTGAACCTGGTTTCATTGACGTCTAGGAAGATGCGAGGTGCAGCTGAGGTGATGCATCGGTTCTGATCCCACAACAGAGGGCTATGCTTTGACTTTGTCCACACAATGTCATCAGTGCATCGGTTCTGAGGCTGATGCGCTGTTCTGAAGGCAATGAACCAGGCCTGCTCCACATGGCGACAAAGATGCACCAGTTCCAATCCACGCAATGGCAAAGATGCGTTAGTTCCACTCGCTGCAACAGCGAAGATGCGCTGGTTCCAATGAGGATGCATGGGTTGACTGCAGAAGTATTTTAAGCGCCAATTACAAGGGTCCAGAACTGGGGTGGCACCACTTGGCTGGGCGGACTCAAAGCTGCCAGATGTATGTAAGGTGGAAGTCTTATATGTCCCTGAGACTTCAGAAAACAGGAGACCAGTCAGCTGGCCCTTCAAGTCACCCTGGGTTCTGGGGTGGAGAGATGCAGGTCCAGTCCTTCTTATATACAGGCAAGAGACACCAGGCAGCAGGTCAGCAAAGCAGGAGTCTAGAAGAGTAGCAGTCCAGCAAAGAGGGTGTCCTTGTAGCAGCAAAGTAGTTCTTCTTTCTGGCAGAGTATCGACAGGTCCAGAAGAATACTTAAGTGGGGCTGTCAGAGGTCCAGTACACCTACTCTGTTGTGCCTTTGGAGTGTGGAAGTCTTCAAGAAAGGTATTTGAAGTGCACAGAGGCCCTCCTTTCCTGCCCTGGCTCCAGACTCACTACGGGGGGAGGAAGGGCATGCAGTCCTTTGTGTGGGGACAGGACACAGCCTATTCAGGTTTAAGTGTGAGGCTGTGCCCAGCTCCTACCTCCCATCTTCCCCAGGATGGCCCATCAGGAGGTGGATGGCCCATCAGTTCCCACCTAAGCTCCCTTTGTGTGTGGCTGTGTAGAGGGAATACACAAAGCCCAGCTATCACTATCCCCAGATGTGTATTCAGAGATGGGCAGCAGGCACCAAATGGCTGAAGTAAGAAAATATCAACTTTCTAAAAGTGCCATTTTCAGGACTGCAATTTAAATCTGACTTCACAATAAGTTGTCATGTTAAATTGTGAGTCCAGAGTCCAAACTGAAAAAAACATATCTCCTCCAGATTGTGAATTACAATTATAAAATGTAATAAATTAATCCCAACGTTATACCATTGGAGAGATAGGCCTTGCTGTAGTAGAAAACAGCTTTGCAAGTTTTCACTACTAGGACATGTAAAACATAAAAGTGCATGTCCTGCCTAATAAATACATTGCACCCTGCCCTCTATGATGTGCAGGGCCTACCTTAGGGGTGACCTATATGGATAAATAGGGAAGGTATGGGCCTGGCAAAGGGTTATTTTGCCAATTTGACATGGCAGTGTAAAGCTACACACACAGGATCTGCAAAGGCAGGCCTGAGGGCTACGCAAGTGAGTGGCACAATCAGTGCTGCTGGCCCATAATTGTCACTTAATTTACAGGCCCTGAGCACTTGTAGTGCACCTTACTAGGGACATATAAGTAAATGAAGTATGCCAATTGGGGTTGAGTCAATGTTACCATGTTTTAGGGAGAGAGCACAAGACGTTTAGCGCTGGTTAGCAGTAGCAAAGTGTACAGAGATCTATGGCTAGCAAAAACAAGGTCAGAAAAGTGGAGAAGGTAGGCAAAACGTTGAGGGGAAGACCACCCTAAGGCTGTCAGGTCTAACAACTACCATCCTAGCTGTTGTTTTACCACAGGTTTTTCAGATGGGAGTTCAAACCACTGTGGATTGGAATTGCCTATAATTATTTTGTGCTTTCATCTTGTGTGGAAGACTGTGAGGCCCAAGTCACCTTTCCAGCCTATTGTTCAGCCTCCACTTTCTTGAAAAAATAGGATGCTCAATTGGGCTCATTGAGGAAGTGAGATTGTTTTGTTTAGACTCTTAACTTGCTGGCTAAAGCATGATATTGGTGATGGTAGCTTGTTTTAGTTTTCCCTTAACTGGTGTGAATGTTATCCTGGCCCCAAGAACTACAAAATTAGGTCAAGGAACATTGGGACAATAGAGCCTTGATAATTCATGCTCAATTTTTCATGCATCCAATGAAGGGCGGCATCTCTGTCCATATAGTTCATTAATTGGTATGGTATAGGACTTGCAAGGGTGCCCAGAGGAGGTGTCTGAGTTTGTGTCCTGAGAGCCCTGTCAACAAAAAACAGAGCAGAAAAATGTAATCTGTTGATGATGTCTGCAATCAGTTGTTCCACAAATTATTTAATAGTGCCAGTAAATGTCACTTTAGGTATTCCTGCAATGCTGCAGTTATTTTCCTAGCTATAGCTTCTAGGCCTTGATTTTGCTTTGAACGAGCTCAAATATTTTCTCTAGTTTATGGATTGTTCCATCATTGGTGTAGAGGGTGTTTTCTGTGTCCAAACTATGGGTTTCTGCCGTATCAATTCTTCCGACTTGTGTATCCAGTCTTTTCTTGATTTGAATTACACGAATGGACAGTGAAAATAGCTTAGTATCTATTGCGTGAGGCTTTTCTGAATTGTTTGATTTACTTTTTGATGCTGGCTTCATTGTCGAGACCTATGGAATTTTACTCTAATAGGCTTGAAGTAGCCGAGTCATCTTTTGTCATCATTGTTTGTTTCTTGAGTTCAAGTGGCACTTTGGATTGACAGTGGTCAATTTTTCCCATTTTGGACTGCAATCTTTTAGCCGAGTTTGTGTACAAGCTAGACCAATTGTCAAGCGTGTTATGAACCAAAGTCTCACGTTTTGTCAGTCTTCAGTCTTAGGGTGTGATGCACATCGCACACTAGCCTAGGCCCATTTTTAGTAAGGCTATCCGTTGTTGACCTTTAGTTGTTACAGTACAATGACACACGGTGTTCCAACTATTTAGCTGCCCTACTGTGCATTTGTGTTGTTTTGTTGTACTATTGTCCTTTACAGTGTAGCACGAAGCTCTACTGGGTCCGTAGCATGCTGGATGTCTGGTGACTCTCCCAGGTTCTCTCTCGCTGCTCATTTATCTCAGACTGCCATATGGTATGCTTTTCATTTTTCCTATTATGTTGCAGACTTCTTTTTTGAGGGCCTCTTTACTCAGATGTTATGCTCATTTCACTAGTAGCTGGGGCTATGCATTTCGGCCTTTTGTCATAATTATAGTGTAAGGGTGTAAGGAGCTAGCTTGCATAACCTTAGGCTTCCTGCATTTCGTTCAGTCTATGCTAGACCCCTGCAGGGGCTCGCTATGCTGCTAACCCACCAGGGTAGGGTCTGAGTGGCCCCCCGTCTCGAGGTTAAGAGGGTCTCCTCCTTCTGGGGAAAATCTACTCTAGCCAAGCCTCAGAGTAGGTCACAGATCACACACAACGCATTAATGGTATTGCAAGCCACTCTCGGAGAAATCAGTAGAGGCAGGGAAAACATCAAAACCACATAGGGAAAGCTAGGAGAATAAAAGAAAAGGATAAATATTTTAATTGTTTCGGAAAATACGTATATTAATAATATTATTTGCTTATTTTCTAAAAATAAAAGAACAACGTTAATTCTAGAAAGAAGAAATACAAATAAAAACATTACATTTATCGGCATGTATTAAATAGCACATATTGCAACAATGCTTAGTTTACATTAAACACACCTGCTAATGCAGGGGGTTTGCAGTGGAGTAGTCAGGACTCTACCAAAGCAATGATCAGGTGAACCTCACTAGAACATCAACTAGCCTCTCACAGATCTCTCAAGTATGAAGGCAAATCAATTGCCAGTTTTTTACATTTCACTTAGGGCCATATTTATACTTTTTGACACAAAACTGCGCCGGTGCAGTTTTGCGTCAAAAATATTACTGCCGGCTAACGCCATTTTGGTGCGCCGTGCATGCGTCAAATTTATACTTTGACGCACGGCGGCGCAAACCACAGGTGGGAGTCATTTATTTTGACACACACTTAGCAGCATCAAGTCCTAAAGCAAAATGACGTTAACGCAGGGGAAATGACTGTGGGTCGATTTACGACCCCGCAAACCGGATGTGTGCCGTTTTTTGACGCAATAGCGTCAAAAAACCCAGCGAACACTGCCATTTCTCCAGAGGAGAGCCAAAATGGATCCCAGATGCCACTACAGACCCCAGGAAGATGACAACAGACCAGGAACCAGCCAGGAGGACCCACACAAGAACCAGGACACCAATAAGAAGAAAAGAAAGTGTCGCTTCAGTGCAGAGAAGCAGGAAATTCTGGTTAAAGAAGTGACGGAACACCAGCACCAACTGTTTGTCACCTCAAAGCTGCCAATCAGTAGGAGAGAGGCTATATGCAACAAATTGTTGACAAGATTATCAGTGTGGCAGAAGTACGCAGAGCAGTCATCGAGGGCAAGAAACGCTGCCATGACTGCAAGCGCAGGACCAAGGAAAAGATGGCAAGGAACAGGAAGGCAGCACTGCAGACTGGAGGTGGGAGTCCAGCACACCAGGAGGCCCTGGACCACATGGAGGAGATGGTCGCAGCCGTCATCCCTGAGGAGATCATCACAAGGATTCAAGGACAGGACAGCACAGACTGCCAGGAGACAACACACATGCAGGGTAAGTCATATGGGGAATTGAAAAGCACTAATGTTAACTGCAAAAGGGGGGGAATACCTACTACACATTGCATAAGTCATCATATACATGGAGTGGCATGGGTAAAGGGGCAGGTCATGGGGGCATGGCCTGCACAGACAGAAGCTGGAGCACACCATTACACTACACCAACAACAGTCCCATGGGGGCATGCTGTCATGCCAATGATGGAGCAAAGGGAAATCCACGCCAGGAGGGAAGGCCATAACGTCAAACTGACATCCCGGCACACGTCAGCCACCATACCCCCCACATTAACTAGGGCCCTCTTAACAACCTCTAGCCATACTGACAACTGGAATGTAACTGCGACAACAGTTGCCACAACCATTTCCGCTCTGTGTGCAGCTCAAGTAGCCAATGGCAGTAACCTCCCCATGGATCATACACACCTAAATTAGGGGGTTGCGGATGACAACTTCAACACTCCCCTGAAAAAAGACAGAGGCCCCAGTACTGTCAAATGTCAATGCCCATAGTTGTTGCAAACATCAGCCAATTTCAACAACAATAGGAGCTACACAGCACTAAGGACATACCCATGCTGCATATGTCAGGGTCCATCCTGTGCCTGGGTCACAATGTAACATCCCAAATGTCATACTGCTCAGACAACAGCATTGAGTGGGGGGCACATGTAACTGGTCACTGAAATACACCTGCACAGTCAGAGGAGGAAATAGGACACTTATACGATTATCAGGGCAATCCAATGTACCACGCATTCCCCAACATCAGCAGTACACATTACCAATGCCAACATCCATATCGTGTCATAACATTGCTATGCATAGGATATGCCACATGTCAAATACATTTAAGTGGATGTGAAAGATCAGAGATTGGGGCAGGTCCAGATTGTTAAGTGTGCTGCCAGTGCCATCAGAACACACACAGCCAGTAAAAGGTCTCACCATGAGAATGGATGTAGACGAAGGGTTGAGTAGGACAAGAAGGTGGCAATTCAATATTTGGCCAAAACCAACACCTAGAAGAGATGATGCCGACAAGTCTAATAACTTAATAACATACATGTGACATGCAGGTGGGCCATAGGCCTGGGATAATGCCCATCTGAAGGACTGGAGCAATGAACACGAAACAAGATCACAATGTGAATTCATCACAAGGCAGGCATGTCACATCACTCATGCCACAACACAGACACATTAATTGTATCCTGTTTCATTGCAGAGGAAGATGGATCTCCTGCGGATATGCCTGTCCCAGATTACCCTGGTGACATGGATGACGAGCTGATAAACATTCCCCAGGAGACTATCCAAAAGGTCCTTGAAACCCTCCAGACCCCACCTCCATTCACAAGGAAGAGCACAGAACAAGCAGCCATTGCAGAGTATCCACCCACCACCCCAATTGTAAGACCTGCCAGCTCCAATACAGCTGAGGACTCAGACGACACAGGCACCAACTTTGAGAGAACTGTAGTTGGGGTACAGCAGGAGCTGGCCAAGGAGGTGCGGGTGGGGATGCAAACTATGGAAGCCAGCCTAGAGGGGGTGCGTTCGTGCATGATGTCATCTGCAGATCAGGCAGCAGCTATGCAAGCCCTAACATCTATCTTGCAGGAATAGCAAAAAACCCAGAAGGAAATCAGCACAGCTGTAATACAGTTGACCCAACACCTACAACAGCAATCCTGTCAACGCGTGCACAAATGCAACAATGAACCCCTCAGGGCCGACCTGGCTGCCTACCATTGTGATGTAGCTGCTATTATTAAGAATCAGCAGATCCTCCTTGCAGCAGTACTGCCCTTAAGACCTTCACAGGTAGCAGAAACCGGGATGTCTGACTCCACGTCTTCTAACACTGAGGTGTGTGTTGCCCCTTCACAACCACCACCACCAAGAACAGAGGAGACAACACACACATCAGAAGAAGAAGACATAGAACAGATCACCTTCACACAGAAAAGTACCCGGAAGCACTAGTCCCTGCCACATGGCCAACTATTACCAAGGTCCTGCGCTTTGTAACATGCCAGTCTTGCAACAACTCTGCTTACTGACTGTTCTGCTTACCACTGTATATCTTGTCAGCCTGCCCAGTGATTGTCTCTCTCCTACTCATTGGCAAATCATGTCCCTCTGCACTGTCTGAAACATCACCCCAGCATGTCAAAAGCATTTCCGTAAACCCTTGTGTAGGATCACAATGTAAGATGTCACTCTAATGGACTCACAATCATGGACAATGTACAGATAGCACTACAGCACTTTTCAATAAATAGCACTTACACAACAAATCTGTCTCTGGGTAATGTGACATATCAACTGTGCAGTAGATAACTGAAATGTGCCTACTGTCTGCTCTTGGCCTTCAAAGGAGAAATGTACATGATATATGTCATTTACAGTGTGTGTGTATGTGACCATTGTATGTTACGCATCACATTAGCTCTGGGATTTTCAGTGTCCTAATCAGTATATCAGCAATGCTCCATGAGGCAACACTCTTATTCTGATAGTTAGAGATGAAGGTGTGCAAAAATAATTAGCCAGACCATGCTATGGTGATTATTATAGGTGTTTATTTAAATTAGTTCATTAAAGTGGTGATAGTGATTATATTTAAAAGAAATTGTTCACGATATGTTGCCGCCTGCGTATACCAGCGGCCGTGTTCTGTAGTTCCCCCACATGTTGCAGGCCAGCATCCTCCTCTTCCTCCTCTTCAGGCATGTGTGGCTCTGGTTCCAGGAGGGGAATGTTCCTTTTGATGCAAATGTTGTGAAATATTGCATATGTTAGGATGATCTCACAGACGATCTCTGGGGAATATAGGAGGCTACCACCAGTGATGTCGAGGCACCGGAACCTTGACTTGAGGATGCCGAAGGTCCTCTCGACTATGGTGCGTGTCCTCCTATGTGCGTCGTTGTAGGCACGCTCTGCTGCAGTACTCGGGTTGCCAATAGGTGTCATTATCCATGGCTGGATGCCATACCCCTGATCAGCTGCAAGAGAAAATGAATGGGATCATGTTGATGTAGCTAGCCCCATTGAAATGACCTTTCATGGCAGTAGTTGTCTTGTGTTGTCTGTGACTCTTTTGTTTTATTATGTCGCATCCTAGGCTTGTAGGATGTACCATCTTCATCATGTTGTTTCCTTGGCTGAACAAGTGTTTGGCTGCTGACCGTTTGTCAGCGGTATGTTTTGGGATTTGCAGTACAGTGTGCCCTCCATAGCATTGTGACATGTGATACAGGTGTCCGTGTGTCTTCACTGGGGGTGAGATGATAGTTCCATACACAGAATCATTTTGACAGTGTTGTTAACACGTTCATATCAATGTACCCTGGACATCCCATACCTTTAGACTTATGCAATGGATTAATGTAAACCTCATTGGGACCCTTACAATTTGCAAGGTGACATTTAGGCAACCCACTCCACACGTTGTGATCTTTGACGTCTTAGCATTAGGCTATACAGTAATTTCAGATGTGTGACAGGTACAATGGTGACCTAAGAAACATGGCTAGCGATGTCACGACCTCAGTGTGTTTCTGTTCACATGTTGCTGTTGTGGTGTATGTGTTGAGTGTCCTAGAGGGTTGCTGTGCAGTGTGTATATAAGTAGGTTTTTGTACTTACCAACAAGTAGTCCATTGCTATACCATCCATCCTGGATGTGTTCATTGATGGTGCAGTGACGGAAGAGGAAGGAGTCATGGACACTCCCAGGATATTTTGCCACGATGTTGGTGATCAATACTTGGTGATCGACTATGGCCTGCACATTGATGGAATGTGTGTGCTTCCTGTTGCGCACAAGGCATACATGTGTGCAGTCGATTGCACCAAGGACATGTGGGAAGCCACTAATGAGGTAGAACCCCTGTTTTGTTTCCTGCTGCTTTTGCAGTGTGTTAGGGAAGCAGATGTAAGTCCAATGATGGCATCCAGTACTTTGGGCAAAAAGGCAGAGAATGATAGTTGTGATATTCCGGCAACCAGGGCACCAGTTGTTTGAAAAGAGCCACTTGCCAGCATGTGAAGTACGGCAAGCAGCTTGGTTTCTGTTGGGATGGTGCGGGGTGTCAGCAAAGTGGGTGCCAATTGCGGTTCAATGTTTCGCAGCAGCTGCTGAATGGCCTGCCAGTTCAACCTGTACCTCTGGATGACGTTGTGTTCCCTGAGGCCATGAAGGGTTGTTCTGGGGCGGAATATCCTCTCCTGCCTTCTGCGCTGCCTTTGGGGTCCCTGCTGGTGTTGTTGTAGCTGCTGTTGTAGCTGCTGGGCTCTGCGTCTGCGTGCACGCTGGATAAGAATCACCTCCATGTCTCCCTTTTGCTGCTCTGCTGCTCTGCTGCTCTGCTGTTGCTTCTGTGTGTTCTGATTAAATACAGGTGTGTTTGCCCCCATTTTAATGCCTGCCCTGACCCAGGCATTACATTTTGACTCAAATCGGGCTGTGCGTCATTTTCCGGGTCTGCCTCCCGGCCGTGCGTCATTTTTGCCCGAAAGCATAAATACGACACACGCCCGTTTAAGTCATTTTTTGGACGGGAACGCCTACCTTGCATATCATTAATGCAGGGCGGGTTGCTGCATCCAAAAAATGACGCACACAGCAGAATTTTCTTGTTCGCGGCCTCTGGCGTCAAAGTTTAAATACGGGGCAACGTTTGCGCTGAGTGTGCGTCAAAATTTTTGACGCACATTCGTCGCAGACGGAGTAGAAATATGCCCCTGGGTGCGCTCCATTTTTTGGGCTATTGAATCTTTCCAGGATGTCAGTGTGGACACTGTGTGCATTTCACAGACAAGTCAATCATGCTGCTTGTGACAGGTAGTCAGATGTATAACCAGTGGAGTGCACCATGTTATCACCATGCCACAGTCACTGGCTGAAAGACAACAGCTGGTCAAGTAACTTTATGAGATTGCATAGATACCTTCTGGATTAGGTGTTGTTATTTGCACACATGTTACTGTTCAGCCATCTCAACATATGAAATACCATTTCTACAACAAATACTTCTGCCACTCCATCAATGCGCAATGAAAGCGGCTGATTCACTGACGTGTATGCTGTCTGTCTACACGCTAGCTACATTCTCCAAAGTTGCTCTTGCTGTCAGTTGGTTGCTGGAGATGTTGATGGCATGCCAATCACAGTGGTACTCAGTGTTTATTTAGGTAATAATACCACAAAAATAGTCATGCTTACCTTTACCACATCCAATTGACATCCATAACACTCACATTAAGTGCATCTTTAGATTGTGTGCTACATTTTGTAGGTTAAAACACTGCAGAAAGTATCACGTCTTCTAGCCCGTTTCAGCCACTAACAATACAGCTCCAGTTGAGGTACAATAGGACTTGTGTATGTACATGAGGCATCATTGAGGGCACTTTTGGTATCTTCAGACCTCTTGACTGTGAGAAAATGTAAGAAAATCATATCTCTAATTCCCTTACTTGTTTTCTATTGTTTTGGAGCCATTTTGTTCATTAAAGTGTTCTTTACATTTATAAATTGGAATGGGATATTTATTGTGTTGTATATTTGACTTTTTAACGTGTTGATACTTCTTGATACTTCTAAAGGCTTTACTTTCTAGGGATGGAGTTCAGGTTTAAATTACTGAAACCTTTAACTGAACATAACAATTAATAATAATTATCTTTCCTAATTGACCACAGAAGGGTTGTGCAACAGTACTCTTTAGCAGTTGTGAGCAAGATTATTTGTAGCCTGCTGCATTTTGCATCACATTGCAATGAGATCGAAGTAACACATATAGCTCTTTCCCCTGAACTATAGCCCCCTCCAGGTTTCCTGGGTGAGATATTGAGCAGAGGTCTGGGTCTGCAGTTGATTGATCAACTAGTGGCCTCATGTTTCACCTGAGCTGCTAGTTAGGTTGATGCATTACAGCGTACAAGTAGTGTTTAGTCACTAATGAATGGGTTATCATGTCACCATCCACATATAACATCCTGGACACCACTGTTGCAATGCCATGATGTTAGATACAAACTTTCAATTGTCAGTCTAATGTAATGGCGCAAGCTATCAATGATCTTCTGTTTGGTGCAGGGTTTTATCAAACAGTTTTCTTTTTTTTTTCAAAAAGAAAATCTCCAAAGTGGATGTACGTTTTGAACATAAAAAAGTAAATGCCCCCTTATTGAGGGATTTAACTTCCATGACGAGGGGAGCATTATTCCTTTTTACTGCCTCTCACCGCCTGAGTTTGATAGTAAAAAAATGGCTATATCCCCACTTATCCTAATTGGGTGGGTGTACATATAGACATTTCTTTGAAGTAGTCACTGCCATAGCCAAACCAACAGCTCACCAGCATTGTGCGTGCAGACCATTATCTTGGAGGTAAGCATACTCTGTCACTGTTGTGGCGGAGTATACTTACCATTAAGATATAAATCAGGCCTTATTTGTTATGACTGCATAAATAATTTACACATACTAACAATTTAAAGACACATCCCAGCACTCCACTTGCACTACATGTGAAAACATATAACACACACCAAATTAATTTGCCACATCTCCAAAACCACAAACAGGTAATTTGGAATGCATTCACCACATTTAATTTAATTTAGATTTCATATACCACTAGGAAGACTTTCAAAGCCACAGATATTTTTACCTTTTTGTTTTCTATCATGCCTATTTATTTCACATATGTAGCAGAACTCTTCAGCTCCATTTTATAGGTGGAGAACTCCATAGCAGAGGCATAGAACTATTCAGTTGGATCAGATTTCTACTCTTTCGTGACAAGATATGATATACAGGAACAAAAAGTAGGCCATTTCTGAGGTGTAGAATGCACATAAAACAATCCTCCACCATCATCCTGCTGTTCCTTTGACTACAGAAATACCCAAAATGGCAGTGAATCATGATGGGAGGATCCCTCATTCATTTCTCCCAGGAGGAATTGGAGATAATTAAAAGAGTTTTTTCCAGAAGTATCCTTAGCACTACAGAAAAACAGAAAGCAAGCTGAGCAATTCAGCACGGACTGAGAAATGGCAAGCTATTGCCACGAGCTGCAGTACAGTAGACGGTCACATTCTAGGAGCCAGGGAGTGTCATAAGCGACTGGAAGGCCTCCAGTGCGGGACAAAATTAATTGTTGGTCTATGCTGAGGTATCCTCTCAGCCATATCCTTGGCACCTCAAGCTCTGCCAGCTGCTCTGTAGGGGTACACGACTGGCCCACTACATTCAGCTGGGAGCCATGAGAAGGATGAAGGTAGTAAGTCTTACAACTATGGGTTGACGTAACCCGTGTATGTTGAATTATAGGAAAATAACACATGAATTATGCAAGGAGGGCAAACCTGTATTTAGCGGTATTTTCTTAACGCAAAATGCACCATTGCATCCAAAATGGACCAGAGGATGCATTTTGCCTTTGAAATGCAACAGAACATCAACATCAGCACCCTCTTACTTATGGTAAACATTATTACTTTGAATTACGCAAGCGGGTATAATGATGTAATTTCGCATCATAAGGGTAATGCAAATTAATCTGATTACTCTGGAGTAAATACAATTTTGCCCAGGACTAAGGGGGACCTATAAGCTGTGCATATCCGAAAAAAACGAGTACCACTGTTTCCTTTTCTGATTTTCTTTTACCACTTTTGGATCCTTTGTTCACATTGTACCCCCCTTCTGGGGGCTTCTCCTGCCCTTTTCTCCAGCTGCCCCTGCAACTACTCCTTACCTGTTTTCCGGCCTCCTTAGCTCTCCCACAGCCCCTCCAGTCCCCACCCACTGCCCCTGCTCTCTAGCCCAGTCCCAGGATTTACTTAATGTTGGCCATATGCAGTGTGAATGCCGCTGGTGTGCCAAAGGCAAGCTCATCTGTGAACCATCTACTCCAGTGCCAGAAGCTCTGGTCTTCACCCCATCCACAACAACCCTACCACAAAACTCTGTGCTCTTAACCCCAGCCAACAAATGCAATGCTGTTTATTTTGAAACAGTTTTAAAAAGTTTAGCAATTGTTTTCCTTGTTCGCAGCACAGTTGCGCTGTAATTGGTTGGTCAGCCGGGGAGCTACACTGGGATTGTGGAGACATCACCACAAGACCACAGTCATTGGTTGTTAACTGACAGTGCCACGTTGAGATCGAATGACCTTTGACAGAACCCCAATTGGGTTGGTCATTTTTCACTATTTTTGAGTGGGATTTGCATATTGATTTGAGTGGAAATGATGGGTGCTGTATCAAAAAAGTCTAAGATTTCTGAGATGCCTTCTACTGAGGGTCAGAAATTACCTGCTAAGTGAATGTCTGCAAAGAAATAATGATGTACATGTACATGTACCTGGATTTCTGACTGGAATGATAGCACTGCTTCTTATAAAAACTTACAGTTTCCTTTTGGAGATACATTTAATATCACAACAAGAGAAATCTGTTGCCTAGACCAACACAATTTGAGCCATATTTCTTCCCAGTTTCTTCAGTGAGTAATTAACAGTGACAGTGCATACAAGGGGAGCAAGATTGCTTACTTGGAGCAGTCCTAGATGAAGACCTGAGTGGCTCATACGTTAATGGTGAAATCAATGGTGATTCATACAGGGGCCACAAATTCTACAGTCCATTCTGTAGAAGTCCTAGACGTACGCCTTTCAAGAATAGAACTCCAAGTTTTTGGATCAGTAATAAAAAACTGTTAATAAAATGGAAAATGCACCACTTTATTTGGTGTGATTCAAGTCCGGTGAATTTGTTAGTCAGGGACTTGCTTTGTAAAATGAGTTGTATGATTTACTGCATGGAGGATTGTGTTGCGATTGCAACACAAGATAAAAATTCAGTGTTCAAAATCAAATCATTAGACTTGAAATTCCAATTTTTCTGCTCTTTAACAAAAGAAGGCCTGCCTCTTGATTTAAGGCATTCTGCCAAGGAAGAGGTGTGGGGTCTTTTCTTTTAGAAAAGAGATCTGCTTTATGAAAAGTGCAGAGCCAGTTAAAATTTAAAGAAAACCTGACACCATTTTCTCGAGAATCAAGCAATACAAACTTTTAAGAGTGACTGAAGAAAGTAGGAAATTGTTATAGAAAAAATGATCTAGCAAGGAATTTTTTAGTAAGAGCTTAATAGCCCTTGCAACACCCCTGTGATGAGAAAAAAGAAATCTGGCGGGAAATGGTGCATTATGTCAGATCTTTGAAAAATTTATAAAATGTTCATCTCATGCTGTCCAGTGGAATACAATCCAGCAGTTATTTTATTCCAAATTTGATCAAATGCTGAATAATAAACACTCATTGAGGTATGCCAAGCATAAGGAAATCAATTCTGTGTTGCATTTTTTTGATTTCAAAATAGAGTTCTCTGTGGTGTAGACTCTCACAAGGGTATACAGAAAGTCTTACATTTGTTAGTCAAATTCTGACAAAGCCTATAAAATTAAAGATTGCCCTGTAACTCAGTCTTAGTACAGTATATTGATGAGTAGTAATTGCATCTAAAACAAAAAACTACTGTAAACATGATACAAGTGCCTTATTGTATCATTTAGCTGACAATGGTTGCAAAGTTTCTTTGACAGAGATGCAGTACTGTAGAAAGGAAATAATCTATCTTGGTTAGCAAACTGAAAAAGGTGCAAGGAAAGTCTCAAAAGAACATATGTATGCAATTCTGAAAATAAATCCTCCTATCAACCAGAGGGAGGTAAGTATTTTCATTGGAATTGTCAGTTATTGTTAACAATATATCCCAAAAATGTCCTTTATTGCAAAATCTTTAATAAGATGAACCCACAGAGACAAAACAGATCCAGTACCATTTGACAAAGAATGTTCAAATGCATTCCACGTATTGGGAGAAAGTCTATGTTATGCATCCACCCTTAAAATGCTTAACAATATTTTGATTTTCTTTTTGTATTGTCATGAAAAGGTTACATGGTGGAATGATGAGGCCAGTTGCCTACCTTTCTGCTGTAGGTCTTCCTGATTGTCTCAATCCGTTGCAGCTATTTGTGTTGCTACTGAACATAGTGATGGAATAATGTTACACCATACTTTAATTGCCTATACCCCACATTCAGTTGAGGTCTTTTTAACGTGAACTTTAAGTCAGCACATGACAAGTAGTAGATCCGCCAGGCATGAGCAAGTCATTCTTGCAGCAGAATAAACTTCACATAAAGGTGCAATTCACTCAATCCAGCAACTCTGCTTCCAATTCTCTACAAACATTTAGAAGGCCGATATATTCGTTAAAATGAAGATGAAGAGCATGAGAGTGAGCATGACTGTATTGCAGTTATCGAGTTATGCACCAAGCCAAGACATGATATAAAAGAGTCTCCCTCAGAAATGACTGACCTTACTTTGTTTGAAGATGGTTCTTGTTTGAGAGCCCCAGAAGGAGCTTTGAAGGCTGTCTATGCGGTATTTATGAAACCTTTGAAGCATACTTTCTGCCAAATGCAACATCAGCTCAGTGGCTGAGTTAGTTTCATTAACAAGAGCTCGTTGTCTAGCAGCAAATCTGAATGTGACAATTTTTTGAGGCAGTCAGTGTCATTTTGATGTGGTGCACAATGTTGAGCAACTGTGGTCACAGAAATGTTTCATTACATTTTCTGGAGTGCACATAAAGAATAGCCTTTATACATGATCTCTTGAAAGAAACTCAGCAACCAAAAGAGATTGTTGTGGTAAAGTGTGCTGCCCATAAAGGTGGAAGAGATTGTGGTTGCTCTTAGAAATAATGATGCTGATCAGGGGCCAGATATTGTGCACTTGAGGATGAAACAGGGGTTTAAGAAACTGAAAATAATGAATCAAGAATACAGACTATACAAAATGCAGAAAATGTGAACTGTTTCTTTTTAAATTCCAGATCTCTTCAAGTGAGTTGTGAGACCTTAAGGAGAAGGCTATAGAAGATAAGAAAAGAAAATGGGAGAAATTGGGTTAAAAGACAAATCAACCAGATGTGTATGTTTCTCATGAGACTAACATAATTCTCCATAAGGCCATGTATCCTATTGGACATCACTTTCACATTCAGGAAGAGACAATAAGATTTGTACATTTAGAAAATATTGGGAAAATACACATTTTAGAAATGTTGGCAAATATTTATGCTCCAGGTGTTCGGCATGTCAGCGTAATAATCAGGGAAACAAGAAATTATATGTGACATATCATATTGGCAAATCAGAAAGCCCATTTAGAAGACTCCAACCAGACTTTGTATAGATGCCTTTTGCAAAGGCTTGAAATATATCTTGGTCATTGTCTACTTGTTTACTGAATCAGTTGAAGCATACCCCACCCAGAAATCAGATAGTCTTACAGTTGTTAAACATTATTTAAGGGAGTTCATTCCTAGATTCGATCTTCCAACTTTATTGAGACAGATCCTAGCTCACACTTCAGAAATGAAGTTTGGCAAATAATCTGTGCTGCCTTTCAAACAAATCAGAAGTTTTGTTGTAGGTACCATCTGTAGGAAAATGACCCTTGTTGCAGTTACCCCCCCACTTTTTGCCTGATATTGATGCTGACTTGACTGAGAGTGTGTTGGGGCCCTGCTAACCAGGCCCCAGCACCAGTGTTCTTTCACTACAAATGTACCATTGTTCCCACAATTAGTACACCCCTGGCACACAGATAAGTCCCTTGTAAAAGGTACCAGTGGTACCAAGGGTCCTGTGACCAGGGAAGGTCCCTAAGGGCTGCAGCATGTGTTGTGCCACCCTAAGGGACGCCACACCTAACACATGCACACTGCAATTGCAGATTGTTTGTGTTGGTGGGGAGAAAAAGGCAAAGTCAACATGGCATCTAGGGGGTTATGCACACAAAACACTGGCTGTGGCATAGTTAAGTCACCCCTCTAGCAGGCCTTAAAGCCCTCTGGCAGGGTGTACTATACTAGAGATGAGGGCATAGCTGCATTAGCAATATGCCTCTAGGGTGTCTAAGTCCATTCTTAGACACTGTAAGTACAGTGCGGCCATGTTACGTATGGTGTCTGGGAGTTTGACAAAATGAGCTCCACAGTTCCATAATGGCTACACTGAATACTGGAAAGTTTGGTATCAAACTTCTCAGAATAATAAACCCACACTGATGCCATTGTTGGATTTATTAAACAATGCACACAGAGGGCATCTTAGAGATGCCCCCTGTATTTTACCAAATCCTTCAGTGCAGGATCGACTGGTCTGTGCTAGCCTGCCACTGAGAGATGAGTTTCTGACCCCATGTGGCGAGAGCCTTTGTGCTCTCTGGGGCCAGAAACAAAGCCTACACTGGATGGAGGTGCTTCACACCTCCCCCTGCAGGAACTGTAACACCTAGTGGTGAGCCTCAAAGGCTCAGGCTTCATGTTACAATGCCCCAGGGCACTCCAGCTAGTAGAGATGCCCAGCTCCCGAACAAAGCCCCACTTTTGGCAGCAAGTCCGAAGGGATAATTGGGAAAAACAAGGAGGAGTCACTAGCGGGGTGTAGCCAACCTCAAGGACAGTAGCCATTGGCAACTGCCCTCTGACCCCTAAAACGCCCCTCAATCTTGTATTTAAGGGCTACTTGAACCTAGGTAGTCAGATTCCTGACGACCTCACAAGAAGAAGGACTGCTTAGCGGAAACCCCAGCAGAGAAGGAAAGGAGACAACAACTGACTTGGCCCCAGCTGTACCGGCCTGTCTCCTGCTTCAAAGAAGCTGCAGAAGAAAGGCGAGGTGTCCTGCAGTTCCAGCAACCTCTGAAAAATCTCCAGAGGACTGCCTGCATCACAGAGGATCAGGAACTCTCATGGGCAGCAGCCCTGTCCACAGCAGAAAAGAAGAAACCTCACTCCAGAAGCGTGAGTCCTAACCACTCTGCAACTGACTCCCATGGCCCGAGTCCAAATGGCCCAACCGTCCAAAGAGAACCCCCAGGTGACAGCGACCAAGTGCCTACCCTGGGTTAACCTCTCCATGGCGATGCCTGCAGAGGGAATCCCGACGAGCCCCCCTGACCGCGACTGCCCTGGACGAAGATAACCAACGCCAAAGGACCCACTGCACCCGCTGCCCCCAGGCCTTCGAGAAATCGACACCCGGTGAAGCGAAAATCAACAGGCGGCCCTCTTCCCTGTCCGACCGGTGGTGTACCTGAGACAGCTCCCCCGGGACCTCCCCTGCATCACCTGAGTGACCCCCGGGGTCCCCTCATAGAGTTTCATTGGAAAGCCGACATCCTGTTTGCACCCTGCTCCTGGCCGCCCCAGTGCTGCTGAGGGTGTGGGATTGGTGCCTACTTGGGGCCCCTCCAGTGCTTCCCTAATCCCTCATGGTCTGCCCTCCGAGCCGCGGGTACTTAGCTGCTGGCAGACCAAATTCCGAGTACCCCATCTCCATAGCAGCCCATGTGAAACTTGCTCAACTTTTACCTCTGCACCAGGCCGGCCCCGTGTTGCTGGTGGTAGGTGTTTGGGGTTGACTTGAACTCCCAACAGTGGACTACCTATAACCCAGAGACTGCAACTGTAAGTCATGTACTTACCTCTAAAACTGTACTTTATTTTCTTCCCCCAGGAACTGTTCTAGTAATAAAGTAACAAAAATATATTTCTCTATATAAAATCCTATTGATCTGGAGTTGTCATTGAGTGTGTATTTCTTCTATTGCTTGTGTGTGTACAACAAGTGCTTAACACTACCCTCTGATAAGCCTAACTGCTCGACCATACTACCACAAATAGAGCAATAGTAGTATCTATTATTGACTCTGTCAAGCCTCTTGGGGAACCCCTGGACTCTGTGCACACTATGGGGGTCATTCCGACCCTGGCGGTCATGGACCGCCAGGGCCGGGGACGGAGGAAGCACCAACAGGCTGGCGGTGCTTCAGGGGCATTTCTGTCAGAAAAGGGAAACCGGCGGTTTCCCGCTGGTTTTTCCCTGCCCCAGGAAATCCTCCACGGCGGCGCTGCTTGGGGATTCCGACCCCCTTCCCGCCAGCCTGTTCCTGGCGGTGTAGGCTGGCGGGAACGGGTGTCGTGGGGCCCCTGGGGGCCCCTGCAGTGCCCATGCCACTGGCATGGGCACTGCAGGGGCCCCCTAACAGGGCCCCATTAAGATTTTCAGTGTCTGCAAAGCAGACACTGAAAATCGCGACGGGTGCCACTGCACCCGTCGCATACCAGCAACTCCACCGGCTCCATTCGGAGCCGGCTTCATCGTTGCTGGGGCTTTCCCGCTGGGCGGGCGGGCGGCCTTTTGGCGGTCGCCCGCCCAGCGGGAAAGTCAAAATGACCGCCGCGGTCCGTGATGCGGTCTTTTGGCGGTCTCCGCCCGGCGGGCGGCGCCCGCCGCCCGCCAGGGTCGGAATGACCCCCTATATCTCATTTTGATATAGTATATGCAGAGCTAGCTTCCTACACCATTCATAATCATTTGGTGTAGTAGAAGAGTCAATGGAACCCTCAAGAACGAGTTGGCCACAGTCTGTTCTCCAACTGGTTTAAAGTTCCCTGATGCACTACAAGTGGTTTGAATAAACATCAGATGTACACCTGATTAAAAGGACTGGTTTGTCTCCCCATGAAGTGATCATGAGTAGAGCAATGGCTGTGGCTTATATACCTTCAGCTGCTTTAGTGTCAATAAGTGATGACGTTGTGCTAGATCACTGCAAAGGTCTGGATAGTATGGTGAAATCTTTCTCTCACCAGATAAATGTGTCAATGAAAGCAACAAAAGACATTGGGGGTCATTACAACATTGGCGGTAAAAGACGCTTACCGCAGTGCAGAAGAAAGCCAATACACCGCCGCGGCGGCGGCATTCCGCCACAGCTATTATGACACACATCTTGGATTCCGCCGAAATTCAGACACCCACACAACACCGCCACACCAAAGGTCAGTGATAAACTGGCGGAAACAAATCCTCCACCTCCATGCCAACAGAAACACGCCCATGCTATTACGATCCACGCAGCGGTCTTTCAACCGCGGTATTCCATTGGCGGTACACACAGCCGCGCTCAAAATACACACACATCTACAAAACACTGCCACATTGGACAATTAAAAAAACACACACCTGGCACACATACAAACAACACTCCCAGACACCCAATACAATATAAAACACACACCCACATCACCCACAAACCCCTACGACCAAAAATTAGAGACGAAGGCGACAGAGAGAGAGCACAACAATAGACAACCCCACTACACAGAGGCACACAACACCATCACCCACACAACATCCACGCACAAAACACCACACACCACTACACTCACCACAACCATCACCACATACACCACCCCACACATCACCCACACCACCCCATGTCACGCCAAAGACACCCCCGCTTCTCCGAGGAGGAGCTCAGGGTCATGGTGGAGGAAATCGTCCGGGTAGAGCCACAGCTATTTGGCTCACAAGTACAGCACACATCAATAGCCAGGAAGATGGAGTTATGGCGCAGAATCGTCGACAGGGTGAACGCCGTGGGACAGCACCCAAGAAATCGGGAGGACATCAGGAAGAGGTGGAACGACCTACGGGGGAAGGTGCGTTCAACAGTCTCCAGCGCAACATTGCGGTGCAGTGGACTGGCGGCAGACCCCCACCTCCTTCCCCACAACTAATAACATGGGAGGAGCAGGTCTTGACCATCTTGCATCCTGAGGACCTCGCAGGAGTCGGTGGAGGATGGGACACTGGTAAGTCAATTCTTAACTTTCATGTCCCCCACCCTACCTGCATGCTATCACACACCCCCACCCTCACCCCCTCCCATATCACTATAACTCCTCACTAATGTACCCATGACACAAACCACCCTTCCCAACACCAAGCCCTGAATGACACAACTAAGCATGGACACCCCTCACTAAAGCATGCCCACTGCACATACCCAGTACACCCCCAACCATCACCACACAACCCCACACACAGGAATGACTGCACTGGGGTACACAAACACCCACCCATTGCACACCATTACACACACACATGCATTAATCTAGCTCTTATGCCCCTGCAGGAACCCGAAGGACCGTCACCACACCAGAGGGTCCAGACAACACCACTCCACCCCCAGAAGAGGGCAGCTCTGCCCTACTGGATCCTGATGACCAGCCCGGACCATTGTGGGCCTCGGGACAGTCGGTTCCCCTTGCACAGGCACAGCCCAACACCAACCTTCCACCGTCTGGTAACACCAGCACAGCACCCACCCAGCGGACCAAACCCCCCTACCCAGGACAGGTCAATCAGCGGTGTGTCCACCACTACAGGGCACCCAGAGTAACCCACCACCCCAACAACAACAGGGACCGGGGGGCAGTGGTAGTGGGCACACGGTCCAGGGCACGGATGCACAGGAACACAGGGGAACTGGGAGGGCTGCTGTGCAACAGGGGGCGGACAGGCCAAGGGAACCCACTCTCCACGAGGCCCTCACCTCCATCATGGGAGCATACCACCACTCCCAGGAGACAATGGCGACGGTCCTGGACAAGCAGGACGAACTGTATTTGGGGTTCAGGGAGGAGCTCAGGACCATCAGCTCCGCCCTGGGCACCATCGTATGGGTGCTGAAGGACATACAGCAGACCTTGAGGGACACTGTGGCACTCCAAGGGGGCCCTGACACTAGCCAGGACGATGAACTGCCCACCACCTCCGCCGGCGCTAGTGGACAGGACGCCCCGCCACAGGACCACCACACCAGCACCCCACCCCCTGCAGACGGATAACCACCACGCAAGCAGTCCCTGAGATCCAGGAACAGGACAGAGCAAGATGGCAAGACCCCCGCCAGGAAATGAGACCACCCTCATTGTCCTCCCACTGTCCCACTTTGTTACCCTGTCCATACTTAAACTGCCCCAGCTCCACTTCCTATGCCCAGATGGGCAGTGCACCTGTGAGACTAATAGACTGGACTCTGCCATGGACATTCCTCCGCCATCACCCATCCTCATTTTACAACCCCCTCCCATTTCAGAGCACTTCAATAAACACCCTTGAAACACAAAACAATCTGGAGTCAATCTGTGATTTAGTAAAAATGTATTATCAATGACAGTGTCATAATGGGTGTACCATTTAAACGCTAACATACCTATGTCACACATCACAAGCCCTTGAAGGATGCAAGCAGTTGACACGTAGGTAACCACACCTGTGAAACCGTAATGGAAGGGTACAACTCAGTAACCAAATAGTGATTTAAATCGAAAAACAGGATAGAGGTAGACGTGTGAAAGTTAATGTAATGCTAATAATGAAAATTTTCTCACCTGTCTGTCACTGGAAATATTGCTGTATGACTGACTCCCTGTTGTCATTGTCTTCTTCCTCAGCTTCCTCCTCATCACTGTCTACAGGCTCCACAGGCTCCACAGCTGCTACAACACCATCATCAGGATCATCCTCCTGCAGAAAAGGCACCTGGTGTCGCAAAGCCAAATTATGGAGCATGGAGCAGGCGATGATGATGTCGCACACCTTCTTCGGTGAATAGAATAGGGATCCACCTGTCATATGCAGGCACCTGAACCTGGCCTTCAGGAGGCCGAAGGTGCGTTCGATCACCCTCCTAGTCCGCCCATGGGCCTCATTGTAACGTTCCTCTGCCCTGGCCCTGGGATTCCTCACTGAGGGTCAATAGCCAGGACAGATTGGGGTAACCAGAGTCCTCCAATAGCCATACACGGTGCCTCTGGAGTTGACCCATCATATCAGGGATGCTGCTATTCCGCAGGATGTAGGCATCATGCACAGAGCCAGGGAACATAGCATTTACCTGCGAGATGTACTGGTCTGCCAAACAGACCATCTGTACATTCATTGAATGATAACTCATCCGGTTCCTGTACACCTGTTCACTCCTGTTGGGGGGGACCAGAGCTACATGGGTCCCATCAATAGCACCTATGACGTTGGGGATATGTCCCAGGGCATAGAAGTCATCTTTCACTGTAGGCAAATCCTCCACCTGAGGGAAAATGATGTATCTCCTTACGTGTTTCAGCAGGGCAGCCAACACTCTGGACAAGACGTTGGAAAACATAGGCTGGGACATCCCTGATGCCATGGTCACTGTTGTCTGAAAAGAACCACTTGCAAGGAAATGGAGCACTGACAGCACCTGCACGTCAGGGGGGATTCCAGTCGGATGGCGGATTGGTGACATCAGGTCTGGCTCCATCTGGGTACATAGTTCATGGATTGTGCCACGGTCAAACCGGTAGGTTATGATGACGTGTCTCTCTTCCATTGTCAACAGGTCCACCAGCGTTCAGTACACCGGAGGATTCTGCCATCTTCTCATATGTCCCAGCAGACGGTGCCTACGAAGGACAACAGCAAAGAACCAGTCATTACTCCTCCAGGTATGTACCCACAGTCACACACAAGACTACACCACTCACAAAACCCTTCCTGTATGTGTGTTGAGTGTAGGCCTAGCTATGTGTGACGCAGTAGTAAATGAAGCCATGTGGGCCCCTGAAATGGCGGCTGCCTGACCTCTAAACTGGGACAATGGGATTGTGGGGTAACTGCGCTGGCGTTGCACACCGTCGCGGTAGGCGGTCGTAGACCGCGGCGCAGTGCTGCATTGGTTAACATTGGACTCTATGGGTCCCAGGAGCCAATGAACAGGTGCGCCAGCGGCGATGATGCGCACCTCCGCGGATGTCACAGCCGAGGACGTGACCGCCATTTTCTATCTCTTCAATCACTAGATACCTGACCTTCGACAGGAGAGGACCTATACTTCAAGTGCTGCTGTGACCTCGGTCTGGAAGTGACGATGGCTGCTGCGTCTGGGGAAAGGGCCCCTGCCTTCACTGCACAGGAGTTGGAGAAACTCTTGGATGGGGTCCTCCCCCAGTACACGCTACTCTACGGTCCTCCAGACCAACAGGTTAGTACACAGGGAGCACGTTGTATGGGCCAGGCCTTGGTGGAGAGGGCTGGTTGGAAGAGGGAAGGGGGCAGAGTTCATAGAACATTAATGCATGGGAATGAATGGGCCAAATGGCCAGAGTAGGGAGGGGGCCACTCACAACGACGGTGCAGTTGGTAATGACTGTTCCTCTTCCCTTGTGCATGTCATGTAGGTCAGCGCCCACCAGAAGAGGGACATATGGCGTGCCATCGCCAAGGAGGTCCGGACCCTGGGGGCCCACCAGAAACGGGGCACCCACTGCCTTAAGAGATGGGAGGACATTCGCCGCTGCAGCAAGAAGATGGCGGAGGCTCAGCTGGGGATGGCCTCCCAACGTGGGAGGGGTGCCTGTCGCACCATGACCCCCCTGATGTTCCGGATCCTGGCGGTGGCCTATCCGGAGTTGGATGGGCGCTTGAGGGCATCACAGCAGACACAAGGGGGTGAGTACAACCTCATTCTGCGGACTTTGCGTGCAGTGGAGGTGTCTGGGTGGGGGAGGTGGACTGTGGGTGTCCCTAGGCCAGGGCGTGTTCGGTAGGCAAGGCCCCTCCGTAATGTAGGCCATGTGGCACTCTATCCCACCTCAGCAGAGTGCCAAATCTAGGTATAGTTGCCCCTGTGGCATCCATGTGCGCAGATGTCCACCATTGCCATATACGCCATATCCCAGAAATTGCATGTGCTGAGGGCAGGAGCACGGCGTAATGCAGGGGGCAGCTGCGTTTGTCTTGTCCGCCAATGGTAGCGGTATGCCATGCACTAAAACTCTCATTCTTCTGTCTCCCCCCCTTTTTCTGCTCTCCCTGTCCTTTTGTACATCAGCATCAACAGGCGGAGGTACAGTGGCACAAGAGAACGAGGGAGCTGCATCCCACATGGCCATGGAGGGCCACACCACGGACTCTGAATGCACCAGTGGGACGGAGGGCGAGGGGAGCTTCACGTCGGCCACCGGATCACCAAGCAGCGACACGGACTCGTTCGACGATGTGGGCTACCTTGTGGTGGCGGCACCATCTGTGCCCCCCACCTCTACAGGTACAGCTGCCACCTCCCCTACCAGCGCCGCCCTCCCAGCAGCCCCCAGCGTTCGCCCCGTGCCCGCTCACCCAGGAGGGTGGGCATCACCTTCACCCCAGGCACCTCAGGCCCTGCCCCAGTCACCCCAGCTGCCCTCAGTGAGGAAGCCATTGACCTCCTCAGGTCACTCACTGTTGAGCAGTCTACCATTGTGAATGCCATCCAGGGTGTAGAACGAGAGTTGCAACACGGTAATGCATTCCTGGAGGGCATTCATTCTGGTCAGGCTGTCCTTCAGCGAACCCTGCAATCTCTGGCCTCAGCACTGATGGCAGCCATTGTCCCTGTGTCTAGCCTCCCCCCTCCAACTTCCTCCACCCAGACCCAATCTCCTGTACCCCAGCCCATCCCAAGCACACCTACAGACCAGCATGCACACAAGTCAACACACCCAAGTAGCTCAAGCAAACATAGGCACCACACACACCACAGGCACTCACGCAAGCCTCAGCCACATCCAGACACAGCAACATCCACTGCCTCCACTGTGTCCCCCTCCTCCTCTTCTCCCTCCTCCCTCCCAGACTCGTCTACACACACATCTGCATGCACCACATCTACAGGCACCATGAATCGCACCAGGACACCCAGCACCACAAGCCGCTCACCTGCACTCACCACCTCCACTGCCATTTACACGTCCCCTGTGTCCTCTCCCAGTGTGTCTGTGACGTCCCCTCCCAAAGTACACAAACACCGGCAATCACTCACCCAACATCCATCCACCTCACGCCAGCCTCCAGTACCTGCACCTGCACCCAAAACAGCTAAAGTGACACCTCCTACAACCACCTCCTCTTCCTCCACTCCCAGACCCCCTCCAGCTACCCATCCCAGTGTTCGTCAGAAACTGTCCCTCTGTAAAGTTGACCTTTTTGCCCCCCCCCCTCCAATTCATCAGTCCCGTCGTAGCGCCTCAGCCAAAAAGCCTCCAATACCAGTGGTGCCTGTTCAAGGTTGCACTTGCAGCCCACCCCCTGTAAAGGCTCTGAAATTGGAGAGTTGACGACGGGACCGTGTTAAGACTCCTGGTGGTAAAACAACTGACATGGGTTCCAAGGGGATTGGAGAGTCAGCTGTGACTCCACCAAAGGTGGGGAAGGGCCAGAGGAAGTCTCCCCAGCCTGTTGTGAGTGTCACGGCGGAGAAGTGCGCCATCATTTCCGGTGGTGGAGACACAACCGCCAGCACCGTCGTCACTGGTCCAGAGACCACCGCCAAAGTCACAGCCCAGGAGGGCCCAAGTATCGTCACTTGTCAGGAGACCACTGCCAGAGTCACAGCCCAGGAGGGCCCAAGTATCGTCACTGGTCTAGAGACCACCGCCAGAGTCACAGCCCAGGAGGGCCCAAGTATCGTCACTGGTCAGGAGACCACCGCCAGAGTCACAGCCCAGGAGGGTCCAAGTATCGTCACTGGTCAGGAGACCACCGCCGGAGTCACAGCCCAGGAGGGCCCAAGTATCATCACTGGTCAGAAGACCACCGCCAGAGTCACAGCCCAGGAGGGCCCAAGTGTCGTCACTGGTCCGGAGACCACCGCTGGAGTCACAGCCCAGGAGGGCCCAAGTATCGTCACTGGTCAGGAGACCACCGCCAGAGTCATTGCCCAGGAGGGCCCAAGTATTGTCACTGGTCAGGAGACCACCGCCACCGCCGGAGTCACAGCCCAGGAGGGCCCAAGTATCGTCACTGGTCAGGAGACCACCGCCAGAGTCATTGCCCAGGAGGGCCCAAGTATCGTCACTGGTCAGGAGACCACCGCCAGAGTCACAGCCCAGGAGGGCCCAAGTATCGTCACTGGTCCGGAGACCACCGCCAGAGTCACAGCCCAGGAGGGCCCAAGTATCGTCACTGGTCAGAAGACCACCGCCGGAGTCAGTGCCCTGGAGGGCCCCGCCTGCCACAGCCCCGCTGGGCAATGATGAAACGTCATGCCACACACCAATGTCCAGTGTAGAGAACGTAATGCCACACACCAATGTCCTTATCAGAACCGCCATGGCAAAGCACCGCTGAACAGTCCTGAACCGCCATGGCAAAGCACCGCTGAACAGGGCAAAGACCGCCATGTCAAGGCACCGCTGAACAGTCCTGAACCGCCATGGCAAAGCACCCCTGAACAGGGCAAAGACCGACATGTCAAGGCACCGCTGAACAGTCCTGAACCGCCATGGCAAAGCACCCCTGAACAGGGCAAAGACCGACATGTCAAGGCACTACTGAACAGGGCAAAGACCGCATGGCAAAGCACCGTTGAACAGTCCTGACCCGCCATGGCAAAGCACCGCTGAACAGGGCAAAGACCGAGATGTCAAGGCACCGCTGGACAGGGCAAAGACTGCCATGGCAAAGCACCGCTGAACAGTCCTGAACCATGGCAAAGCACCGCTGAACAGGGCAAAGACCACCATGTCAAGGCACCGCTGAACAGGGTAAAGACCGCCATGGCAAAGCACCGCTGAAAAGGGCAAAGACCGCCATGTCAAGGCACCGCTGAACAGTCCTGAACCACCATGGCAAAGCACCGCTGAACAGGGCAAAGACCGCCATGTCAAGGCCCCGCTGAACAGGGCAAAGACCGCCATGGCAAAGCACCGCCGAACAGTCCTGAACCGCCATGGCAAAGCACCGCTGAACAGGGCAAAGACCGCCAAGGCAAGGCACCGCTGCACAGGGCAAGCACCGGGTAGGAATGAATGGACCGCCACATCATGCATCCTTATCCCATGTGCAGCTGGTACAATGACAGGACACGACCTTTCACGGGGAGACTCATCCAGTCTGGGCACCAGTCCCCCCCAGTACCAGTAGAGACCTGCATCAACTTGAGAGACTGTGGCTTTGCACTCCCCAGGATGGTAGAGTGGGCAACCCACCCACTGTAGAGACTTGAGAGACTGTTGCTTTGCACTCCCCAGGATGACACAGTGGGAAACCTACCCACTGTAGAGACTTGTGTGACTGTGGCTTTGCAGTCCCCAGGATGGTACAGTGGGCAAACCACCCCCTGCAGAGACTTGTGAGACTGTGGCTTTGCACTCCCCAGGATGGCATAAATGGGCATGGAGCCCCGTCGTGGATCTGGCTTTGCACTCCTCCGGCTGAGGTGCCCCCCTTCCCTTCCCCCTGAGTTGCCTGTAGTATTTCTATCTGATGCCCCGGGTGTGTTCTCTCCGATTGTGGTCAGGTATCGTTTGTGGGCCTCGCCCATGCATTTTAGGACTGATGGTGCACGGACATTGTTATGTACATATCTGCACTACTTCTCGTCTTGTATATAATTATGACTGATTATCAAATATATATCTGTATATTTTTGTATGACATGTATATTGGCACATTACATTGTTTGACCGATTTTCGTTTTGTGTTTTCATTCTTCCGGGGGGATCGTGGGTTGTTACTGTGATTTTTTTGTGAATGCATTGGTGTGTATGTTGTAATATGCAAGGGTGGGGGTGTTTGGTGGGTGTCCCCCTAACATTTGCTTCCCCCCTCCCCCATGTCGTAAGTGCAGTACTCACCGTTGTCTTCGGCGCCTACGTAGCTGTTGGCCATAGAGGAGCAGAAACACAAGGGCAGGGAGTATCTCCATGGATTCCTCGTTCCTCGTGGGATATGTTCAGGTGATCGTTTTCCCATAGCAAAAGCTGTTTCCGCCGTGTTTTTATCCACGGTGAATCCGCCCCGGAAAAGGTGGCGGATTGGCGGGTTGTAATAGTGTGGGCAGTACATTGTCTCCCGCCTGTCTGTTGGCGGTGACCGCTGCGCTGCTTGTCTGTACCGCCGTGGCGGGCGAAGTGTTAAAGTGGCTGTCTTTGTTGGCGGTTTCCGCCAGGGTCATAATTCCCTTTTTTTGGCCGCCGGCCTGTTTGCGGTATTTCCGCTGCTTTAACACCGGGTTGTAATGACCCCCATTATGCTATCACCCAGGAGACTGGATAATGATTCGCAAACAGGTCAGGAAGAGCTGTATTGAAGAGCAAGGGTGTGATTTCTATCAGGTGATATTGACAACAAACACTTTGATAAAGTGTTCAGGAATCCCACAGTGGATCCACACTGCTCATACAAAAAGAGTGAAGGCATCAGAGGAGGAAGTGGGGAAAATAACCACTAGTTGACAGAGTCAAGTTCGCAGTGTGGATTTAAAAGGGATTACAAATGTTGAAAGTGTTGAAACTGGTGAAAATGGAGTAGTAAATATCTAGATTAGTGAAAGTGAGAGTTCTGGTGAAGAATCTGATATCTCTACCAGTGGTAATAGAGTCCAGTTTCAAAGCAGGGATCAGAGTGAAGACCTTTTACAAGGTCAAAGACATGAGCAGTGGCAAGAAGTAGTCTCTGATCCAAGCAATGAAAAGTTGCTGATGAAAATTCAAATTGCAAGAAACCCCAGAGGAAGAAAATAATTCACAGTGAGTTGTACTGATCAAGATTTAAGTTGATCATTGAGTGAAAAAAATAGATGAAAGAGAGAAAGCAGAAGAAAACAAGTCACTGAAAAGAACATGCAAGAGAAAACATTGTCAGCCAAAAAAACAGAGAGACTAAAGTAAAACAATAAAAATCATGAAATAATTGAACTGGTGTCAGAAAATAGTGGGAGTGAATCACCTGTTGGTATATAACCAGTGAAGAAGAGAACAACAAACAAAAAAATCTAAATCACCTGAATGGGCATATCTAGCTACACCACAGTATCAGAAGAAGAGGAGTTCCTGAAAGCTCACCCAGATGGCTTATCAATCCACAGATAATAACATAGGTGTGATACATGCTCACTTGAGAGATACTCAAATGCAGCCTAGGAACCACACTTATACTTAAGAGGCCATACCACAGATCAGTAGCACTGGGCACACATGTTCCCACAAATTCCATATTTAGAACGGTTGGTGAACGTGGGGAAATGGAACTGGGAATGAGACAGGCTAGAAGGCAGTCGGCTTGGGTCAAGGGAGCACAGTGCAAGAGGGTTTTTTTATATGGGGAAGACTCAATGTCAGATGTGGCTGTGGATAGAGAACCAGACATTATGGGTTCACTGGGATTCAGTTTCTGTTCAGACTCTGAATTTTCCATGTTCCATAGAATAACACTGTGCTTTATCCACTGTACAACCTGTTTAAATGCTTAAGAAAGAAACGTTTTGGAAAGAAAGAAGAATAGGAGGCAGAGGTCTGCAATCCAGTGAAATATTGTTAGTACAGTTTTGAAAGTTAGTTTGAAAGTGAATCAGAAGAAAAACCACCTTGAGGAATACATACTTTGAAATTTGAGTTTTGCCTATGTAAAAACCCTTTCAGAGGGGCACAGGGCTGGCAGGGGTTACTGGATCCTACCATGTGGGTTTGCTGCCTTTTACTCCTGATGTCCCAGGGTTCGACATTCTGTGAATTCTGAGCAAGTGGGCTAAGTACCCCTTCAGCACTTTACTCTCACTTGTAACATGATCAAGCAGGTCAAGGCTCCCTTGGAAGGGTGGAGGGCAGGTGAGGATACAGGGTATGAAGATAGGCTTGGGACTCCAAGTGTGCACAGCAATAATGCATTGTTCAGCCAAATACTCATTTTTATGACAAAAGAGAAGTATTTTATCCTCGCCACCACCCACAAAAAGGAAGAATGTGGCATTCACAAACAACTACACAGTCCCCCTGATGTTGTAAATGTTAAGGCTTCATTAGGTTGTTTACCGCATCCCACTCCATTCTTGCTTCTAGTGTAGTGGTTATGCCATTCACTAAAGGTGACATTCAGGCTAAGCCTTATTAGTAGTGAAAGTCTCAGAGTCCACTATGACTCTTGGCCTAATTTGGGTCTTGGCAAAGGGGACTACTCCATCTCAAATGTGACAGATATCCCATCCCCCTTATTACAATCCCATGATATCCTATAGAGACCGCGATAAGGTGGATGAGATGTCTGACACAATTGTTTCAGAGTATTCCCTCCTCCAAGAACTAAAGTTAGCAGTGTTCCAGCAATACAGCAAGTTCACCTGTGGCCAATTGACCTGAAATGAGTCTTACCCCCACCTCGCACGATTAAATCAACTGGAGCTCAAAAGCGCACCTTCGAAGAGTGGTGAGTTTGCTGCATGTGGCCTAGAGGAATGCAATTAACGGTTGAGGAGTCCTCAGATGTGTTTGCGTCTCCGCAGCAACTGGAGGTTCTTGGTGTCTACTCTTTGCAGGGTAATTCTCTAGTTCCTCCCACAAGGAGGTAGGGAGGTTGGTGATGATACCAAGCTCCTTGTGCAAATCCTTCATCCCGGGCTAATGCACAGGGTCCCACAGTGGCCTCACTCCTCTCGGTGTGTCAACTCCCACCAGGTCACACAATTTGTTGGTCTCAGCAACCTCCTCTAGCATATGAGGTCACTGTATCCTCAGAGTCCCAGGTTCCAGCCAATACACAGTTAAGTCCTCAGCAGTGGGGGCATGGTTTGGCCACAAGAGATTATGGCCACCTGACTACCAAGCTCTGCAGGACTGTGAGTGCTTGGGGGGGACAGCAGGACAGATGGGCAACTGGGGGAGCCTCACACCCTTCTTCCCCCCCCCCCAGATGACAGAGCTTACCAGTGGCTGGGACCAGAGGCCTCCCATAGATTGACAGCTCCATAGTGTGACGGAGCAGCCCACGGCCTAATCGGAGTGAATAGCCGCAGGCTCGATTTCAAGAGGGGCGTGGTCTGCCATCAGAGAAGTTGTCCGCCGGCTTGTCGAGCCCCCGCAGCCCAGTGAGTGCTTGAGGGTGGCAGCAAAACTGCCTGGCCACTGTGGGAGCCCCACCCTCCTCCTTCCCACTGGGCCACTGGACGACGGAGGTCACATCGGCAGGGACTGAGGGCCTCCGGCAGATTCACAGCTCTGCAGCATTACAAAGCATTGCAGAGCAGCCCTCGGCCTCATCAGAGCAAGCAGCTGCAGGCTCAATTTTCATTTCAAACACCTGCCTTGGGGACCACGGCAGCACGCACCATCAGAGGCCTGCTGGGGAGGCCTCCTGCGTGAGTACCGTGCCTTGCATAGTGCCAGAAGAGCTCACAGCCTGCGCTGTGGGAGCAGCTGCAAGCCTGTTTTCCAACATCCCTGTCATCTTTAAGTCATCCCCCCCACCTAAGGCCTCCAGGCTTCCAGGACTCTCAGTGGCCACACGTTCTAGGGCAATCCTTGCACCTGCCAGACAGCCACAATGTTCTGGATAATGACTGCAGGCACCAGTGGAGGCATTACCGGAGGGGTGCCTTGCATGCTTGACACATTGCTGTAAATTCATACAGTGCACGCATTCTGCTCTCCCTCCTCTGTATTACTACCTCTATCTCCCACCTAAAGGGGCCTATCGAACTGGAGGCAGCGTGGATGGCAAATGGCAGGACTTGTTTGACTTCTATCCACACCTCCCTCACTGTCTTTACCCGCAAGCCACCACCTCTGCCTGGGGTGGGCATCCTAGAGGAGATTGCTGGCCGAGAATTCTAGGAGATGCCGCATTGACCGCCTCGAGGTGGCGCACCCTAGCTCTGAGTTACCGGGGATGCATTTTGCATGGGGCACCTCTCCCTCCGCACCATGAGCACAAGACTTCCTCTTCTACTGCCACCCCCGACAGAATCCACCTGTACATGGAAATGCATTAGGGTACTACTCCCTTGCACCTCACTTCTCTCTTCCACCTTGAAGAGACGGTGCTGGCCTCTAATAGTAGCCAGGGACACCAGAGATGACTGCTCTTCTCTGGCACCTTTTCTATCATTGGCCTGTGGACCAACGGCCTCATCTCCAGGGTATGTGCCTGATGCTGTTGCGACCTCCGTTGTCTACATGATCCTCGATACAGGTGAGCCCTATTGCACTTTCTCTTCGCGGTTGGACAAGAACCGTTAGGCGATACTGCTACGCCCTACAGATCCGATATAGTTGGGATCCTTTGAACAGCATCCGGGCTCCCACTGATGCTGCTGATACTTTGACACTGGGCCTCTGGCTCTGGGCTCTATCGCCCCCCCAGGGACTTTAGATGCCCTCCTTTGCGGTGATGCCCTCTGGAAAATCGTCCTGCAAACCTACGCGTCAGCTACTCTTCTCGGAAGCTGTCTCACAACCATAGCTAATGTCCTCAACTGCTGTTACACCTGCCCCAGTTCAGCAGATGCCCCATTGGATTCATTCTCGGACACTGCCATGGAGCGTATACAGTAGGAAATATCTGCAGTAGGCCATCGTCTGGAAGCCATGGACTCCAAGATTACAGATCTCTCTGAAGACTCTAAGTCGATCCGTGCAGATATAGCGGCTTCCAGGACAAAGTCACAGAACTGGACCATCGTCTCACTACCCTCAAAAGTAAGATAATAACCCTGCTGGATAGAGATTCAGAACTATAGTTCCTTCGACATAAACTCACAGACCTGGAGGACAGGAGCAGGAGAGATAATGTCCGCTTTTTTGGCCTGGCAGAGAAAGAGGAGGGCTCTGATCTGAGGGCTTTCCTTAAGGACTTCCTTCCTACCCTCACGGGCCTTACTTTTTTTCCTATATCGGAATTTCAGCGAGCTCACAGGGTCGGCCCCCTCCACAAGAACAATGTCGAGAGGCCCTGTCCCATTATAGCGTGCTTCCTACGGCACGAACAGGTCCGCCAACTAATACTGGCAGCGAGGGCGCATGGCCCATATCACCACAACAGCCAAGAAATTCTTATTGCTGCAGACCTCTTCCATGAAACAAATGAAAAAAGGAAAGCAGTTCTTGCATTAAGGCCTTAGCTGCACCATCTGAACATTAACTTTGGGCTCTTCGAACCGGCCCGCATGTGAATAACAGTACATGGTAACTCTGGGGACTTTTTTGAGCCTACAGACTTACGTTCTTTCCTGGATGGCCTTTCTGCCCAACCCATGGACCATGAATCTGCAGACCTGCTGTCCAACCCCTCCACACTCAGTACCTCCACCTGACCCACACACACAGACCCTGGCGCCCTCCGCACCTACTTTGCACTGCAGAAA
Source organism: Pleurodeles waltl (assembly GCF_031143425.1). Taxonomy (NCBI): domain Eukaryota; kingdom Metazoa; phylum Chordata; class Amphibia; order Caudata; family Salamandridae; genus Pleurodeles; species Pleurodeles waltl. Next base: position 843,060,564 of record NC_090442.1, read on the forward strand.
AGGGGACGTTTTATGGATCGTCCACTGAGGTCTCAGAATGGCAGAGTCATGGCTCTACAGGCGGTGGCAGACATTACCCAAGATCTGCACAAGTCCCCCTTGGAGCCCCCGCCACCTGCCGACTGATATGTCTCCTGGGGCCGTTTGCTGGACCACCTGCAGGCTGTCACTGGACTTCCGAAATGACCATCCGCTGAGCGCTAACTATCATGCATATATTCCTCCACTATTTTGTCATTGCTATCACTGTTTTTGATATTGCTACTGTTATTGATATTTATGTTCTTGCTGTATGGGTTGCTTTGCTGGATCCCCGCTCGCTCTCTAGATCAAAGTCCTTAGGTCCAGTACGTAGTGGTTATCATGAATCGGCCGCTCTGTTTGCCCCACAACAATTGTTCAATAGTGAACTGTTCTCTTATGAGCAATGTTTGTCTTTATGTTTGAGGTTCTGTTATCCCACAAGGTACAGCACCCCTGCACCTTCCCGTTTCTGCTGTGCTGCTTCCCCTTCATGTCCTACACGACTGACGAACAAATAGAACCTTTACCACCCCACCCTATATTCTTGGGAATATGTTACTACTTCTGTGCCCCGATGCCTCTGTCCTCAACCAACATGTGTCTGAGGGTACATCTCAGCTGCTTAGGAGGCATCTCTGGGGAGCCACCCTTTCTGTCCTGGTCTGCCATCCATCTCTTTCCCTTCCCTGTCGTCCCCACCCCATTCCCTCCCGATTGGTCCTCTTCCTTTCCCTCTCCCACCCCCCCTCACTGACTCCCGGCTTTCCCACCTACTTTCTGGTGCTGTAGTACTCTTTTCTTCCTTCAGCTCCTTGCCTGCCCCTCCCCTCGTGCTCAACCACAGCGGGTCTCACAGGCTTATATCCCTGCTTTAACAGAGTTTGGCCCACAAAGGGTGCCCCTCTTGCCCCCATAGCGAACTTAGATTACTTCTTTCTCACCCTCTGAGAGACTTCTAACTAATTACCCTCTTTCCTCTCTGTCTCTTTCTTTTTCACTATCTCCTCTTCCCTTCTCTTTTCACTCTTTCCCTTCTTCTCTTTCTCTTCTTTGACTGGTTTCTATCTCCTGAGTGTGACCGCAGATCCCTTCCCTGCCTTCCCTTACCACCCCGTCTATTTTTCTCTTTGCCACTTACTCTGACATAGGAAGTCCGAGTCACCTCCCTGTGTTTTCTAGACCCAGAAGTACCTTTTTTACTCTTGCAGACCCCTATGATGGTCCCTGGAATGGGCACCACCCTGCCATTGACGACAGTATTGTGGAATGTTCATGATTTCATGCACTATATCAAAAGAAAGGAGGTCCTCTCTTATTTATGATCCAAACGTACAGATATTGCCCTCCTGCAAGAAACACATCTATCTCTCTTGGAATCCGAAAAACTGCAGTGTGACTGGGTGAGCAGAGTGCTTTATAGTGGTAGCCCATTGTCCACGTCGGGAGGCTCTGGCTCCGTGCACAAATGTGGGGTTGTGATTCTTCGTCGCCATTCCTTACAGTTTAAGGTGCTCCAATCATGGTTCCCACCCGGATGATCAATATTCTTACCAAACTCAAACATGGACGTCGCACACTTTGCATTGGGTCCATGTACACCCCTACAGACTCGAAACATTCCTTCTTTCTTCGTTTATACCGCCTCTTGACAGAGATCAGAGCCTCCCAATACCTCCTGGGTGGAGATTGGAACTTGGCCCAAGACCCGATTCTTGATAGAACGGGCAGCTTGGACATCGGCAATAACATGGACAAAGCACTGTGGGGAGATGTAATATTGAAACCACTGGGTGGTAGATCATTAGCGCCTCACACATCTGATTCACTGGAAGTACACCTTTATATCACCAGATCATGAGACACAGTCCCGGCTGGACTACTTCCTTATCTCTCATACGCTGGTCCCCATGCTCAGAGAATCCCGCATACTGGAAGCAGCGATCTCCGACCATGCCTTAGTTTGGCGCTAGACCTGGGCCTTGCTTCTCGCGGCCGCAAACCATAGCGCCTAAACACATCACGCTATAATACGCCACAAGGCAAAGATCAACTGCGTGCCCACGTCTCTGCCTACATAACTGACAATAAAAGTTCAGTCTCTTCTCCTCAGGTCTTCTGAGCTGCGGCAAAGGCGACAATCAGAGGGCAACTTATGAAAGACACAGCCCTCGCTAACGCCCAGAGATGCTCTCGCCAACGAGAACTGGAAGGACTTATAACAACATATACCGCAACTATACTGTGACTCCCTCCCCGGCCACGCGCTGTCGTCTCGAGAAGGCAAAGATGGAGTTCAATGCTTTATATACATCCCAGGGAGTGTATGCACTACAGAGGATAAAGGGCAGACACTATAAGCATGATGAAAAGGCAGGTCAATTGCTAGTGACCCAGCTAGGCCAGCGGGAGGCAGTGCTTGCCATCCCTGCCATTTGGGATGCTGACGGGACGCTCCTCACACACCCACAGGATATAGCTGATACACTCGGACGCTTCTATAAGGCCCTGTATATCCCCGAAACGGGAGCAGATCATGACAGACTTTCTGCATTTTTTTAGGAGGCCTGGATTCCTAGTCTTACCAAGGAGGGCAGAGAGCTACTGGGAGACAAGATTAGCAAGGAGGAGATACTGCATGCTGTATCAAATCTACCCTACCACAAACCTCCAGGGGAGGATAGATTCCCAGTGGAATATTACAAATGGACAAGAGCAGATACGGTGGACTCCCTCTATGAAACCTTTCAGGGTGCGGAAAACACTATGCGCTGGCACTACACCTTTCACAGCTGGCCTTCATGCTTCTGGGTGTATCAGACCCACCCCTGTGGGTCAAGGCAGAACAAGTACTCTTGAATATGCCACCGGGCCTGGATCTGCTTTATGGTTCTAGAGCCCCCCCAGCCACAACCTGCTCAACCAGTTGTACAGACCTTGCTGCACTCTTGGCGTCGGGCTCACCGCCTACTGGGAGTGGATCCATGGATTCATACACATGTGCCACTCTGGGGCAATGCCGGTTTACTAATAGGGGGAAAGTGGTTGACTGGTAGGTTTGGCAGGCTAAGGGCATCCTATCTATTGATCAACTCTTAGATAATGGGACTCTGAAATCGTTTCTGGTTCTGCAAGCTCAGTTTGGGCTCCCTGACCAATGCTCTTAGCAACACCGACAGCTCTCACACTGTCTCTGGAGCTGATTGGGGACCAGCCCGTGAACCCTGCAGTATTCACTGGTGCTTGAGTATTTATGAACGTGGGGTTCCTCCCGAGGAGTGATGTCAGGGCTGCACAATCTACTGAATAGCCAGTTATTCTCCCTTCCCCTTCTAACCTCCCTTAAGGCCAGATGACAAACCCAATTGCAGGTATATTATGATATGGAAGAGTGGACTGACCTATTGGAAGCACGGGAGCGGGGGGCTCGAGAGGCAAGAATGACATTTTGCCTTTTCAAGACTTTACACAACTGGTGCTGGATGCTCCAGAAGCTTAGAGCAGCTGGACTATTGCCCCGTGTGACTTGCTGGCCCTGCCCCCACCCGTGTTGCGACTTACTACATAATAATATGTGACTGTTCAAATATACAACCATACTGAGAGGCAGTTGGGGTCACATTGAGTGAAATCCTACCATTGCCGCCCTCTCTCTCCAAAACCCTGCTTCTTTTGCATGACACTGGCGATATCCAAGGCATGTTCCGTATTCAACTCCGTCTCTTCCACACATCGCTGACAATGGCTAAGCTTTGTATTTTTCTACTGTGGCGTGCTCCAATGCCCCCCTCACACGACTAATTACTGTCAGCAATGTTCCAAACAGCTGCCCATGAACGTATCATTTACAACCTACAAGATAGGACAGAGGTATTCCTACAAACATGGGCCCCCTTTCTCTGACTAGCGAATAATGAAACCTCCCACTCATTCCTCTATTTCCTCCACCCCCACCCTTCCCCACCCGACCCCTCTGCCGGTCGTGCTCGCTCACCCTCTCTTTCTCTCTCTTCCTCCTTCTCTCTCTCTCGCTTTCTCATCCTCATGCTATTTCTCTCTATTGCTCCTTCTTGCTGGACCCTCCTTCTTACCTCCCTTTCTCTTCTTCTCCCTCCCTCTCTCTCTCTCTCTCTCTCTCCACCTCTTTCCTTTTTATACCTATCCTTGCCTTTCTTACTTACGCCCCCTCCCCTCCCCTTCTCTATCCCTCTTTATCCCTTCTACACACATGACCATTTCCTCTGTCTCTATAATGAGATGTCAGCTCCTAGCACTTGATATTATCCCTCTGACACCTTCACCCCCTTCGTTGTGCTGTTAAATCTCACTGCAAGACACATATAAACAGGGTCTTGGACCTGTTATTGATGCCCACCACCTCTCCCATTAGGCAAGCAAACACGTGATCCCTCTGACCTACTGTTCCTATGAGTTTTGGCATTGATCCCAGCTCTGTGCCACCACCTGTGGTCAGCTTTTTCTCCTCCTAATACATGGACTTCCCCACGGCTGCCAAAGTTGGGGGCCTTGCCCATGCCCCCATATAAGCTCATACCGCTCAGTTCTTATAACATTATGACACTGCAGTTTCTTGCTGAGGTTCAGACTACTGTTTACGGTCTGGGCATTTTGCTACTGGAGGAGGCTTGTTGTTCTTCTCCCTCATTTTGCTCTTTTACTATGCTCTTGTGTAATGTCAAATGTCATGCATAACACTGTTTTCTTGTTTATAATTTTCAATAAAGCGTAAAACCAAACAAAAAAAGTCCTCAGCACTGGTACCTCCTAGCAAATGGAGTCGCAGCTACCTACCGTACACAGGGTACACATGGGCTATGGCCATTTCTGCATGGCACTATTCTCACTGTGGCGCCTCCTGGCATATGGGGTTGCAATGCCCTACCCCACATGGGCAATGGACTTTTTTGCTTGGCAGTATTCTCACTGTGGCACCTCCTAGCATACTGGGTTGCAGCCCTTTACCCCACACGGGCAATAGCCCTTTCTACATGGCAGTAATCTCACTGTGGATCCTCCCAGCATAGGGGGTCACCGCTACCCCCCTACGTAGGGGCTCTGGCAAGATCCCCTTCTTACAGTCCATTTACAGACACCAAATGTGATTTAGGGTCTGAGTCTTTGAAGTTTATGTTGGGGTTTTGTTTCTTTTGAAGTGCCCGCCCCTTTGCTGTCTTATTCCTCTTGAAAAAAGTCTGTCAGAGCAGGGGTGACTCCAAAACTGATAGCACCACAAGCCATGGGCGCGATTAGAGTTCACACCTGGATGTCAGCCACTGTGATATGTTGTAGGAAAGTGCCCCTTTTTGACATGGTTAAACCCTACTTTTTACCTGGTATCTGATGTAATTTTGACCGAAAGTGCACTGGGTTCCGGTTAACCGGGTCCCCAGTGCTAGATCTCATTCCCCAAAACTGCACAGTTGTTCCCCAATTGGCAAAACCTTTATCTCCCTCTGTAAGTCCCTAATAAATGGTACTCCTACTACCTAGGGCCTGGGGTAGTAAAGAGGGTCCCTAAGGGCTGCAACATGAATTGTGCCACCCTTAAAGGGAGCCGTCACCAAGCACATGACAGGCTGCATTTGCAGGCTGCATGTCTTGGTGCAGACAAAACTGAAAACACAACATGGTACACAGCCTGTAAGCCATGTCCCCTAACACTGCATGCAATATATGTAAGTCATCCGTCTAGCAGGCATTACAGCCATAAGGTAGGGTTAATTATATTACATGTGAGGGCATATCTGCATAAGCAGAAATGCCCCTGCTATGTCTTCATCGATTCTCAGACACAGTCACCTTAGCCACATTTCTGACCCCCTAGGTGAAAGCCAGTGCTCCTGGGGTCCAGAGACAAAAGCTTGCACTCGGTGGGGGTGGTGACACCTTCCCCAGGCAGGATGGACATTCCTGGGCAGGAAGCTTCAAAGACCTAGCGGCCTTTGTGATGCAACACAGGTCTCTCCAAATAGTGGGGATGACCAACCACCCTGCCGTGAGACCACGTTTGGTGGGAAGATAGGTGGGAAAATTAGGCAGATTAGGAGGTGTGCACACTTCATGCCAGTCCCACCCCTAAGGTGGGTGAGCTGAAGTGGACTCCACTTTTTCAATTTCTCTATCATGGTTTGGAAGGAATTAGGTGACTACGGTCAGGGTTATGCCCACTTTCCAAAGGAAGTGGTCATAGAGAGGCTGTAGTCACAATAAAAGTGGACAATGCATTGGCTGCCACCTGGCACTCTCTGTAAAGCCCCTAAATTAAGTATTTAGGTGGCAGCCCTGACCCCTAGAACTCAGATTCTGAAGACCTAAGAAGAAAAGGACAAAAGAAGAGATGCACCTTCAGAAGAGGAGAAGGCAACTTAGTAACAACCCCGCCGGCCTCTCTGCACTCCTCTATGGACTCTGTACCAGAAGACGCCTCATCCTGCAGCAGGGCCTCCAGAAACCTTTGAGTACTGCCTGCCTTCGAAACAAGACTCAAGTATCTTGTGAACAGCCACCCTGCTCTCCAACCACCTCCAAGGAAAGTACTCTGTAGGCCTCCGGAACCACAAAGACCTGACTCAAGTGGGAGTGGACATCCAGTGCCAGCAAGGTTCCCCTGTTGTCCAGAGTTCGAGTCCATCATGGTTTCACCCCTCCTGGACTACCTGAAGTCACCGGCAGCCTCTGCATGCAGGCTCCCTCTCCTGCAGCCTCTGAGGTGAGAGAAACCCAACACCTAAAACAACCACTGCACCAGACACCACCTGCCCGAGTTGAAGTGGACCCCTGGTGTCAATTATGTTTTCCAGCTGTCCTGAGCTCTAGTCCACTGTGGGTTCACCCCTCCTAGGCCCCACGATGACACCTGCAGCCTCGGACCACAAGGACCCCAACCGTAAGTGCTCTGGGACAAGGAAACCAGATGCCAAAGGACACCCTGCATCCATCACCGCTGGGCCAGAGCCGTACCTACATCCCTGAGCACCCCACTTTTGCAACTTACCTGTTGGTTGTCCCCGAATGGTCCCCCAGCAAGAGCCTGCTGCCTGAATTCAAGGACTCCTATCCCTGTTGAAATACTTTGTGTACCTGACTGATACTGCACCTCTAAACCTGGCCGACCCAGTGCTGCCAGGAGTGACCTGTTGGTGTGGTCCTGACCTTTGCTCAGTACTCAGCTTATGTCTACAAGACTGGTCCTGTGAAGCGTTGTAAAGTGCTTGTTTGCTGAATGTGTTTTCCTTCCATAGGCTAACATTGAAGAACTCTGATATTGCACTGTGTCGTTTTTTGCAAGTAAAAAGGATTTTTGCTTAAAACTTTACTTACCTTTAACAAAGTTCTTGGGTTTAAAGTACATTAAAAAGTGTTATTTTTCTAAATCGGTCTTGGATGTATTCTTAGTGTGTCTCATTTATTGCCTCTGTGAGTACAACAAATACTTGCCACAACTCTCTGATAAACCTAACTGCTCGCTCACACTACCACACAATAGAGCAGCTATTTAGTCCTAGCTATCTATAAGTCCTATCTACGTCTGCCTCTGCAAACCAACTGGGGATCCACTCGACTCACTGCATGGTGTATTTCTTTGTAGGGCACCATTTAGAGAGCCAGCTTCCAACATTGGTGGAACTGTGGTGGGGTCTGTGACTGTGCATTTGCTGATACCACTTGGGCAATAAGTGACTACACAAGTAAATCCAAAAATTGCCTTTAGATAAACTGCATTTTTTAACTGGGTATTTTTTTCCAAATTCTTAAAAGTAACTGTTAGGGCCCTGGTTAGGTCCCTGTAGTTTAACAGTTTAAAAACTTTAAAAACATACTTTAGTTAGGACTTTGAAATCTGTGTTAGGGTTTTTTTCTAGCTCCAAAAAGGTCCCAACTTTGGTGTAATAATGAGTACCTCAGAGGGTGTGGATAAGGAGCTCAATCTTACCCTTTAGCATTTTCATAAGCAGATAAGAGCCCTCTGCATAGGGTACAAAATTAAAACAGACTCAAATCCTACTACAGTAAAACCCAGAAATTGTTGCAGAATATGAGCAGGCCCATTCTACTGATGGAGCCACTGGCCCTGTGGATCAGGACAGCTCAACTGAGGAGGAGGATCTGGATCCTCCACCACTTGAAAGAGAGGACAACCCCATGGACAACCCAGGTGTCTAGTGCACCTCCCTCTAGTGACGATGTCGCAGGAAGCTCAAGGTCCAGCAAAGAAGTCTCTGAAGATGACATTATTTTAGAGAGATCAGCTCGAAGAATTGCCCTGGAGGACAGGATACTGGCCATACAAAGGGAATGAACAGATATGGGTTTAGCACCCATAAATGGTGGCAGCAACTTTTTAACTAGGCACAGAGAAGGACACCCTGATACTAAAACCTTCAAAGAGATTGTCCCCAAATATGAGGATGGTGAAGATGTCACCAAGTTGTTCACAGTCTTTGAGAGGGCCTGTGTTTCCAGAGAGCTTAGCAAACAGCATTGGGGCACTCTCCTTCCGGACATGTCCTGAGGAAACTGCAGGGATAGACTCCTGACACTGAATAAGGCAGATGCTAGGTCCTATGACCTCATGAAGGACACCTTGATTGAGGGCTTTGGGCTTACTTCAAAAGAGTAAAGATTCAAGTTCAGGAAGTCAGTCCTGGGTAGATCTTGTAGACTTTTCAGTAAAGACACTAAGCAGGTGGTTAAAAAGTAACAATGTGCATGATTATGAATGTCTCTAAAATGTATTGATGAAAGAGCATCTGTTGAGTAATTGTGTGAAGGAGAAGTTACATCAGTACCCGGTAGACCTAGGTCCACTTTCTCCTCATGAATTAGGGAAGAAGGAAGACCACAGGGTTGAGGCAAGGCTGACCAAAACATCCACTGGTGGGGGAGACCACAAAAAGGAGGGCAAAAAGCCCTTGCGCCCTCACCTCCCCAAAGGAAAAAGGGTAACCAGATCAAAGATAGAAGCAAAGAGTCTTTTAAAGGCCCCCAAAAACCTGAACAGGGGGGCAGGACCTGAGACTCCTCACACTCCAAGGGTGGATACAAAGGAAACAAACTGTGATACCAAAAAGGCTGGGTACTATGACTGCAAGGCTCTTGGACGCCAAACTGGAGACCCTGCCTGTCCCTACAAAAAGAATGCCTATAGTGCACCTGCAGTAAGTGCAGGGATAAGTCTCCAGATGGGATTCCAGGTAGGCCCTAACCATGTCAGTGAGCCTACTAAGGCAACTCTAGTCTCAGAGGGTAGGGTAGATGTAACTGTCCTGGCTGTCTTGCCCAGTAATCTGGAGAGATACAGACAACAATGGTGTCTTCAGATCAATACTTGACTGTTGAGACCTATAGAGTTATCAATGCTGATAACCAGGCGAAGATGCACTCCATGACAATGGTAGCCTCAGAATGGGGCGGAGTTACTGACCAGAAGAAGTTGGTGGTATCTCCTGCAAACCCTGTACAATGTCTGCTAGGCAATGATCTGGAGTCCTCAGCATGGGTTGATGCCAAAAGAAAGACCCATGAAGCTATGCTGAGTATACCTGAATGGGTGTGAATCAAAACCAGAGCACAAAGCAAAGTCCATGGTGAAAAAGTAGAGTTGGAGTCTGGAATAATAGCCCAACCTACCAAGAGTAAGAGCAAGAAGTCTGGGAAAAGACCTGTCAAACCAGTGAGAACTGAGCCCCAGGTGCTTGGGCCTTACACGGCAGAGCTCTTGGTCCCAGGAGGACCATCCAGGTAGGATCTTTGTAGGGACAGAGGAGCTGCCCTACTCTTGAAGGCCAGTGACAGCAAACTACTGATCAGGAGAAGGGATATGTCAGTGGCTCCCACAGGACCTACTGGAAAGAGGGACTTCTTTCCACTGAAGCCAGAGACCCCACACCTGGTGCCACTAGGAGAGTGGTAGTGCCTCAGCAGTGTAGAGAATTTCTCCTCACTTTGGCCCATGATTTCTCCCTAGCTGAGCATCTTGGCCACGTTAAAACATGGAATAGGTTTTTGAACCACTACTACTGGCTAGGTATGTCCCATAAGGAGAAGGAGTTTTGTAACTCCTGTGCCACTTGTCAAGTCAGTGGCAAGACAAATCGACACCCAAAGGCTCTCTTAGTTCTACTTCCAGTGGTTAGGGTTCCGTTTGAAAGGGTAAGGATTGACATTGTTAGTCCCCTTGACCCTCCAACTGAATCAGGAAACAGATTCATACTGGTTGTAGTAGATTGTGCAACCAGGTATCCTGAAGCAATTCCCCTGCGGACTACTACTGCCTCTGCAGTAGCTAGGGCCCTCAGTGATATCTTGACCAGAGTGGACTTTCCAGAGGAGGTGGTATTAGACAGAGGCACACGCTTCATGTCTGGCTCCTTGAAACACGTGTGGGCTGAATGTCGTGAGACCTATATATTCACTACCCCATACTGCTCACAAACCAATGGCCTTGTTGAGAGATTCAACAAGTCTTTAGAAGGTACGAATGGTGGGCTCCCTGAAAAACTCAGAAGGAGATGGGATGTCTTAATTCCAAGCCTGTTTTTCGCTTAAAGGGAAGTGCCACAGTAGGGAGTAGGTATTTCTCCCTTTGAACTTGTAATGAATGAAGGAATGATGTATTGTACAGACAATCAAATCCAATACAAATAAACAAAAAGGCAAAAAAATATCAAAAATACAAATACAATCAAAACCTGAATTCTTGCTAAAAACACACCTTGATTTAAACATGCATGACATTAAAATAGGACATTCCTGCCTGGAAATGTAAAAGAATCCTGAGATATAAAAATAAAACGAACCACCAAGCCCAGAACCCCACATAATACATAAAAATACAAAATACATAAGGCACAAGCCCTAAAGTGAGTGGTGCATTAAATAATAATTACACTAAATACCAACATATACCATTGGAACTCCTCAACCTGACCAATAATGGGCAGTATGGCAAGAGCAAGGGCAAATTTCCAATTATGCTTATCCATTGCTCGCAGTGCCACTGAATTTAGTGCAATTATAATGAATTTAATCGATAACACATTTAGCATTGAGTTGGCTTTGTCCGGAGACTGGATGATAGCCTGTCGACAGGAGCGAATTCCCAGTTCGTTCCATTTGCTCCAAAGCAGAAATCTACGCTCCTTTAGTAAGGCTGGGCACAGACAAACCACATGATCAATAGTTTTGTCTGCATTACTACAGCCTCTGCATGTCACACCTACCCCAGGAGATAACTGCCATTGGGGTAGATGTTTCGAAAAAAAACAATCGCCCATCCTTGAGGCCATAAGGGCCTTTTTCAACCAAAACACATAAGAACAGGAAAAAAGCCAGAAGACGTACCTGGCTTAAAAGATTCAATTACTGCCCGGGCATGCTTCCGTTGAACAAGGAGGGAAAAATCTGAGTGATACGAATAGATTTGAATAAACCTTTTTACATCTAGTTTAAGCAGAGAATAGGGGGGATTACTTGCCCAAAGATCGCCAGCACCTAGTCGGCATTTGCATTCAACCAAAAAATTAGAGTAAGAATCCTTCGATTTTGACTCACTGATTTCATGCCACAAGATTGCCTCCAAGTGACCATCCGTGGCCTGACGCAGCTTATGACAAATAAGTTTACAGCTTTTATAATAGCAACTAGAGCCTGAATGTTCTTTCCTTCCAAAGGAGACCACTTTTGTTTTAAGCAAATTAACTTCCAATTGATTCACGGAAGTATAAGTTGCAAGTCGGTTAAGCAGCTGTTGAAGGACAATCTTGGTGTAACTGAATAATGCAAGATCATCAGCATAAAGCAGATGACTAAGCCTAAGGCTGGCAGTCTTGGGAAGATGAGAATTAACAGCGTCAAGAGACGTTGACATGTCTGCGATGAACAGATTAAAAAGAAGGGGAGCAAGCACACAGCCCTGTTTCACACCACGGGTGGTGGGAATTTTTCTAGAAAGGGAGCACCCATCACCGAGCTTAATACGGTCCCAGGTATTTGTATGGAGTTCTATAATAGCACCCAGGAGTACTGGAGGGATGCCCCAGTTTTCTAGTTTAGCCCACAGGGCACTTCGGGGCATCCGGTCGAATGCCGCCTTAAAATCCACAAAACAACAATTCAACGTCAAGCCTGACAGAATCACCCTGTCGATTAAAATAGAAAGTGCTAATAAATTAGTCAAAGTGCCTGAGCCAGCAGAAAACCCTGTTTGGACAATGGGAATTAAAGCCTTTGATTCAGCCCAGGCACGAAGATCTTGCAACAAAAGGCTAGCATAGAACTTGGCCTCGTTGTCCAGCAGGGCTATCATCATAAAATTGGCGGGGTCTGACCTTGAACCACTTTTATATAGAGAATGAAGGATGGCACCATGCCAGGACTCAGGAATTATTGAAGTCAAGAGGCAGTGCTCAAGCAGATGGGCAAAATGGTTGAATGGTTGGCCCAAAAGAGAGGCTCCTGTTTGAACAGTGCCTGTGGAAGGCCATTGGGACCGGGGCTCCAAATTGCTTAGCCCTCGAGATGATATGAGGGAGACATAGTTGAAAGGCCTTCTTCACTCCCTGCGAGGGAATTGAAGACCCTGTAAGCAAGGGACACATTTTAAACAAAGCAGGAGTAGAGCTATAAGCCCCCTCACCCAACAGTTTCCTATCCTGCTCGCTAGCGGAGAAGTGGGTAGTCAAGTAAGACGTCCAGACTCCTTCTGAAATGTTTACAGCACAAGTGGCCATTTGGTTGCTATTAAAATTGTCTATAAGAGACCAACATTTCGTAGAATTTGGATCTTTACTTACACTTAAAAGTTTAACCCAAAACTGATTAAGAAAGGCCTGATGGTCATCGTAAACAGCCTTCCTATAATCTTTCCTCAGTTGTTTGTATTTAGTAAATAAGCACTCAGAATTGGGGCCTTTTCTAATTGCCTTTTCTAGTCATTTGCACGCTTTCTTTAGATTCCTGGTTTCCCTAGAAATTACAAAAGACCGGGGTGGGGAGCAATTACGCGCAGGTTGATGAAACCTTGACCATAAAAGGCAAGAAAGTTTAACCCATAACTTAATTGGGGACACACAACCTGATCCCTCAGAATCCAAAAAGTTAATACATTCAGTCAATACTATGCCGCCAATAGAAGCATTCCATTTTATACGCTTTAGTGACTCGGAGCAGACACCGCCACCCACTGCTCGCATGACATCGTGCACAGGAAATTTAGATTTGATGGATACAATTTGTGGACAATGATCACTCTCACTCCGGGAAGAAATCAGAAACCTTTTGATGAAAGGAAACAGTTTAATATTGCAAATGGTGTAATCCAAATAGGAGTGGGATTGACCATCTGATCTTGTCCTCTAGGGGGGTGGGGGGACTGAGGGCATCGTCATGTAAACAGCCATTCAGAACTTTAAAGCCCATGCTGTTAAGGTGCATTACTAAGTACTCTTCCGATGGGCAATGCAGACAACCCTGAGGCCTCAGTTGTTCAGGAATTGACTGGTGATTACAGAGATCGGGACCCTCAAGAGCCTCCATTGTATCCTGAAAGAGGTTTGTATTAAAATCACCAGTTATAAGGTAATTAGCACATGGGTATTCCCCAACTAAGTTGCCCACAATCTGCATCAATCGAGCCAACCTGCTCCTTTTTACCTTTGTTCCGGGAGCAATGTAGACATTAATTACTATGAGAGTTTGCTGCGCGATCCCATTCTTGATGACAATCCCCTGGATCCAGTTATCATCCCAAACCAGTGGCAAAATACTCCCATTTAGTTTAACAGTTACATAAGTGGCCAATCCTCCCTTGGCACGGCATTCTTGCTCGTTCTATGGGCAGGGTTCCATATTTCTGAATACCCTGGCAACGGACATCTGGGCTTAGCCCAGGTTTCCTGAAGGGTGATTACATCATAACTGTCCAAAAATGATAAAAGGTCAGCCGAGGTGAACTTGTGCACAACCCCGTTGAGCATAAGGACATACATCCAGGTGTTTGCACAGAACCACCCACCCATAGAGGTCAATGGGGACGCCCATGCAAAAGGTTAGAGGGCAGCCAATCCCAATTAGAGGACCCCTGGGAACAAGAACCAGTGCGAGGAGCACCATTGAAAGTAGAAGTGCCACCTAGGGCACTTTTCAAAATTGAAAAGGGCTTCAATACTGTGGGAGCCATTGAACATTGGGATTCTGATCGTAACACAGGATAACCAGACTCCTTATAGGGAATAATTGCAATGCCCCACGAGAGAAATAGATCTCTCTTAGAAAAAATAGACTGAGTTGTTGAGGCAGAAAATAGCTAAACCAAGGTGGAGTCCCTTGGGTAGGGCCCCCTTGAGTCCAGAAACTCAATAAATGCAATGTCCTTAGAACCAATGTTGTTAAGATCCGAGGTGGTGTTAAAGAGTCTTCAAATGTTCCCCCTATTCAGTATGTCATGAGGGCCCCTGGAGCGATATTCTGGGATGAACACAAGTTTAAAAGTTGTGCATTCCAGTGGAGCCATAGAGGGACGCAGGGGGAATGAAGGCTGTAACTGTTCCGCTGCATTGAATGGGCCCACAGGGCCCCCCAAGGCGGGAATATCAGCAGAAACGGACCGAAAGCTTGACGGCAAAATTACAGGAAGGCTGCTTTTGTTGTCAGAAGGCAGCTTGAGGGAATTGGAAGAGACAAAACCCAGAATATCACCATCGGTATCCCCATAAACAATTTTAGATTCGAACAGTGTGGCAGCGGGGCGAGCAGGTACTCCACTACTTTCAAGTTCAAGAAGAGGAGAGATCTTGGAATCACAATTGGCCAAAATGACATGCTCCAAGACTCCAGTGGCAACTGGCCAAGGGAGATTGATAGAGGTTGCGCTCTTGACTGGAAAGAAGTAATCGTCCAATGTTTTTGATTGAATAGGCTCCTGAGCCAGGGTGGGAGCTTGAATTCAGCAAGGGCACCGGGGGTGCAGGAGCTGAAGATAGCCTCTTGATTTCACATAGAACCTAACTTAAAAAAGTGGGCAGGGATGAAAGGCTTTCAATGATTGGAGAGCAGCAGCATGTTAGTTGCACAAAGTTAGAGCTTGTCTGTGCTCTAATGATTAGCTGGTTGAGGTTTTCTATTTTTTTATCAATACTAGCTACATAAGAGGCCAGTGTATTCAGCAAATTGACTTGGATGTCCAGCTTGTCAGAGTGATAGTTCAGAGCCAGCACAGTGGATTAGAGAGTTTGCAAAAGCTGAGACCAGGCAGAGCCAGTTACCGTGATCATAGAGGAGGGCACAGGGTCGGATTCCCTGTCAGCACCTCCCATGGAATCAGATTGAAGACAGGAAAGGTCAAAGAGCGATTGGTCATTGAGCTCACCTTTAATGAACTCAGTTTGAGGGCTAGGGGCAGCCCTGCTGGAAGATCTTACTGGTAACATTGGATGAATGTTGCCGCTTGAACTACGGGTCCATTGAGCTACCGGGAGGCTGTATGGCGGGGGAATGCTGTGATCCTGTGAGGAATCGTGGCAGCTCGCAGCCAGCCAATACTGCCTGTCCTGCTGATGGAAAACAGCTGGAGAGGCCGCTAAAGAAGACACCCACTCTCCTACATTGAAGGAATGGTCACTGGAAATAATTGGTGAAAGTTCGTGTTTCGACAAAAGTGCGGCCGGCTGGCCTTGGTGGGATGAAAAACGGCTCACTTCATCCTGAGATGCTAGCTGGGAAAAAGCGGGTGAAGCTGGGAGATGAACTTGTGCCGCTGTTGTCAAATAACCTCGAGCAATGGGTAAAACATCAGTGACTACAGGCTCCATGGGGACACCCCGGCCTGGCGCCGGCTCAATCTCCCCATCGTTTGCCAAAAGTTCCAGCGTAGGTTTTTTTTTAAAGAAGAGAAGACTCGCGGAGTTTCGAGGAACATGGATACGGCGTGTGAACAACGGAAAGTTGATACTTCAAAGTTGCTGAACTAAGTGGATCAATAGCCGGTGGAGGAGGGGCCGCTGTAATTACAGTGGGTGAAAGGGAATGAATCCACTTTTCGGGGGCTGATGGTGAATGCGGGGTGGCATTGCCCACATCGTCACCACGGCAGCATTTCTTACACTTTTGAGGATTGGCGTGCTCCTTCCTTACTTTACCAGACCTCATAGTGAGACAAGCTCAAAAAGTCCTTCTTTCAAATATGGGGAAGCTCAGGGAAGGAAATAATGTTGCTCAGCGTAAATAATTTCTTAAGGGGGTGCTTGCGGCACTTGTTGAGGGATATCTGTGCTCCACTTGAAGGCTTGCCGGCTTAAAATGAAGAAAAGGAGTAAAGGAGACCTGTTGAGTTGGATTGAGCGAAAAGGGCAGGAGAAGGCAGGAAGAGCAAGGCAACACGGTCCAGACAAGCCGCACTGGCCTAACGCCAGCCGCCTCCATCAGAAACCGGTTGCCTACAGCCTAAGCTTCAGTTTGTACGCTCCCCGACACCCTCACTTGGCCCTGCTTGCAAGATGCTAAACACTTGCCTTAGACCACCGTCTCCAGTGTAGCTCCAGTCTAGGCAGTCCTGAGAAGTCCTAAAGAGATTGATATTGGCACAGGCCCAGAATTCTCTCATGCAGCCCCCAGCAAGGCGCCGTCTGTCGTGGAATGGCTGACCCAGCAAAGAGGTCCTCGCATGGCCCACCAGGACCTGGAGCCAGCGCCAGCAACAGCTGTGACCGTCCAAGGAGAACCTGAGGCAAGCCGAGCGGGGGAGCAGGGGAGCAGGAAGGAAGTTCAGTCTCTGCTCAGCCAGACAACTGCATTGCTGCGCCACTGCACGGTTGTAGCGTCCGCCCCAGAGGCGGCTGCTCCAGCGAGGACGGGACCGGGGCCAGAGACCAAAAGCCAGACACCACAGGGGGAGACCAAGGGGGTCCGGGAGGCGTAGATGTAGAAAGGCCCCTTGGACGGGGGTCCTCATGTGGGGGGCTGCTTGCTGCAGTTCTCTGCAGTTCGCAGTTCACTGCTTCCGCTGAGCACCAGCAGCTCTGGCGGCGACTCCGGCAGCAGAGAGCGAGCTCTGAAACTCCACCTCCTACACAGCGTGCAAGAATGACATACAAGCGTGACGTCTCTTCTCTCTATGCACTTTGAACTTCTGTTTTGACATCCTGTAAGGGGGTCACTTTGGCCCTCATTAGGACCTTGGTGACAAATGCCGCCTACCGCCACGGCTATGGCCACCAACATACCGTTGCCGTGGCCACGGACCGTCCATGGCAGTATGACCATAGACGGAATTTCGCCAGAAGGCTGGCGGAATTCCGTCTACGGTCATGGCGGCAGATGGCGGTAAGGTGGCGCTGCTGCCAGCAGCAGCGCCACGCCAGCAAAACACTGCCTACCATATCATGTCCATGATGCGGTCGTACGGTGTTTTGCTGGCGGGTTCTGCTGCTGGCAGCAGCGCCGCATCCCGTCTCCTGCCGGAGAACCCCTGCAAGCAGGTAAGTCGGAGAACTGCAAGCAGGTAAGTCGGGTTCTCCGACAGGAGAGGGGAGTGGGGGGTGTTGTGTGCGTGTGTGGGGGGGTGTGTGACTGTGTGTAAATGCGTGAATGCCTGTGTAATGCGTGTGTGCATGAGTGGGTGTGAGTGTACATGCATGTTGTGTCGTGAGATTGCGTGTGTGCCTGGATGTATGTTTGTGAGTGTTGCTGTGAGTGTGTATGAATGTGTGGGTGAATGTGTGTATACGTGTGTGTATGGGTGTGTATGTATGTGTGTGTAAATGTGCAAGGGGGGTCGGGAGAGGGAGGGGGAGGATGGTGGAGGATCCTGGGGAGGGAGGCGGTGGAGACCCATATCAGTGCCAGGGAACGAATTCCCTGGCACTGATAGTGCCTACCGCCATGATTTCAGTGGCAGAACAGAAACCACTGAAACCATGGCAGTGGGCGGGGTTATAATGCCATGGGCAGCCTAGTTCCGGCCGCAGGGCTGGAGACTGAAGTCTCCAGCCCAGCAGTCACTACCTCCGTGGCAGTCGGTGTGGTACATTGGCAGTTTGGCTTTCGCCAAACCGCCAATGCCATAATAGTGGAGGTAGGTACCGCCAGCCTGTTGGCCGTAATACCTCCACTATACCAACGACCGCTGTGGTCATAATTACCCCCCTTGTCTTGTGAAGGAGGGATGGGAGACACCTCTCAGATAACCTAAACAGGATATTGTGGACTATGTACTTGGCCTTCACTCCAGAATGGCTGAGTACATGGAAAAATCAATTAAAAACCTAGAGGCCAGCCATGAGCTCCAGAAGCTCTGGTATGACCAGAAAGCTGCACTGGTGGAGATCCAACTAGGGCAGAAGGTTTTGGTTTTGGACCCTGTGGCCTAGGGCCCTCTAAGAGAAGTGGAGTGGGCCCTACCCTACCCTAGAGAGAAAGGGGGAAGTCACCTACCTGGTGGACTTTGGCTCTTTCAGGAACCCCAAAAGTGTTCTCTATATCTATCTTCTTAAACCCTATCACAAAAAGCTAAAATGACCATGCTTATGGTCACTGATGAGGGTCAGGAAGCTGAGAGTGAACCTCTCCCTGATCTCCTCTCCAGCAACCCCAAAGAGGGCTTAGTTGAAGGAATGGTCTTTTCAGACACCCTCACTGATCAAGAGCAGACTGACTGTGAGCAAGTCTTGCATCAGTATGCTGATCCCGTCTCTTTCACCCCTGGTCTGACTACCTGGTGTACAGATGATCTGAACACTTGGATAGCTTACCTGTCAAGAATAAAGTCTATAAAGAGTCTGATCATGTCAAAGAAAACATAAAAGCTGGAGTAAGCAAGATGTTGGAATTGGGAGTCACTTAGCACTCTGAGTGTCCCTAGGTCAGCCCAGTTGTCCCCAAGCCTCATTCTCAGCGTGGAAAAAAAGAAATGTGGTTTTGTGTGGACTTTAGAGGCCTCAATGCTTTGACCAAAACAGATGCCCACTCAATTCCTAGGTCTGACCAAATGATTGACAGGTTAGGGAAAGCCAAATATCTCAGTACTTTTGATCTCACACTAGGGTACTGGCAGAGCCCTTTGAATTGAAGAATGCCCCTGCCACCTTCCAACACTTGGCGAATAAAGTCCTTACTGGGTTAGAAGACTTTAGTGCAGCATATCTTGATGATATTGCTGTCTTTAGCTTCACTCACACACACACACAAACATGCTTACACATACACACACATTCACACATACACACAGTCTCTCTCACATAAACACACTCTCACCAGCAAGTACACACACAGCATCCATTTAAAAGCAATTTTTACTTACCTTACCTCAGCTACTAGGTAAGGTCATATTCCAGCTAAGTGCACTTCATTATTTATTACACTAATAGTGAATAATGTAATATTATTTACTGTTTGGTGTCCCTGTGTACTGGCAATGATGTTGCCACCTCTGAGGCCAGGGATCGCAGAGGCAATGCCAGGGGTCGCAAAGGGCAAGCCAGGGGTTTCAGCTGCAACCTCTGGCGACCCCTAATTGACGGCCATGAAGAGGAAGAGAAGATGCGCTCACGGATCAAGAGAACAACGGAAGCAAGAAAGAGTATCATGAATACCAAAGCTTGAAGGTCAAAGGGCGTGTGATATCACTTTCCTCTATCCCTGGCATTTTGGTGAATTGACGTCCATTTCTCTCTCTCTCTCTCTCTCTCTCTCTCTCTCTCTCTCTCTCTCTCTCTCTCTCTCTCTCTCTCTCTCTCTCTCTCTCTCTCTCTCTCTCTCTCTCTCTCTCTCTCTCTCTCTCTCTCTCTCTCTCTCTCTCTCTCTCTCTCTCTCTCTCTCTCTCTCTCTCTCTCTCTCTCTCTCTCTCTCTCTCTCTCTCTCTCTCTCTCTCTCTCTCTCTCTCTCAGGAGCCAGAACTCCAAATTTAGATTATTGGTACCACTCGGGGATGGGCTCTAACATTATTTCTTTGCAAGGTATGGATGTCTAGAGATGTAAAATATGTGATAGCAAGTCATCACTCTTTGCCTTTTGGCTGATATTATTGGATTATCAACTGTAGCTGAAAAAAAGAATGGTTTTCATACTTTTGATAAACAGCACCCAAATTCATCATAATATGTGGAAAAATAAATCTAATTCCACCAGATTGGTTAAATTCAATATAATTTAAAAATAATTATGATTATTAAGTGTAGTAGTAACAATATAGTCCTTAAATACCAATAAAACTTCAGTGTATTCCTTATATATTGATATAGTTGATATGCATAGTTTTCACTTACAATTTCAAATAATAATAGTTGTCACACCTTACATAGGCAAGGTATGTCATAAGTGAACGTAAACACAATTTTATCATTTACATCCGTCCTCATCATCTTCTCCTGAATAGGTATCATCATTCTCTGAGTCTGATTTTCACATGTGTGAAGCCTGCACGTCAGTGCACTTGATGTCATTTAGACAGCAGGCACATGCTGGCAGTTTGCAGTTCCTTATGCAGTTGCAAACTAGTAGATCTAACACAGCCTGAGGTGCTGGCTGCCCTTCCATCATGTCTACTACCAGTTGCCCTGCTCCCAGTGCTTAATTTGTGCTTGTTGTTTCCAATGTAGGGCACCGGCCCTTATTTTTGAGGGCCAGCACTTATTTTTCTGCCTCAAGCATTTACTGCAAGCAAAAGACACATATAGGAAAGACAGAGGAAGAGAAAAATGAAAAAATATCACAATGGGAGAAAGCAGAAAGCTGCAAGAGTGAGCTGAAGGGGCAAGGAGAGGCTGTAAATGTATTGAAGCAGGCTGAGATGGATTCAGGATTACTCTTCCTCAGTATTCCGTGTTCACACATTTAATTGCAGCAGCTGCATGTTTAAGAGGAGGGCTTTGGGCACAGGCACATTTTTTTTTTTTTTTACAAATTAGGCACTGTCTGCTCCCTTGTGTTTTTCCAACTTCTACCCTCACCCAATTGAATTAGGTGTCTGTGGATCATTCAGAACACATCTCTTGCTTATAGAGGCTTGATAATTCGCATGTTTGGCATGTTTCTTCAGACAGTCCCTGCAAGGTGGAAGCTGATGTCTTACTATCTTACCCTTCTTTGCGCAGAACAGGTGATATCTCAAGTCATTCATGTGATGAACAGATGATTTTGGTGCATAAAGCAAGCACGAGAATTGCTCCAATTTGTCCATTAGTTCTGCAGAGAGATCCCATTTGTCTCTGAGTTGTGAAAATGTTTCCTGTGTATGTCTGTTGGCAAACAGGATTCTGAATGCAGTTACTTTTCCTCTTCCCACAAATGCGTTTACTGTGTCACATCCGATAAACGTATGGAGACCTATCAAAACTCGACAAATATTTTCACCAAGAATTGAAGCAATTTTCCCGATGTCAAGGACTCGCATGTGTATTTTAGTACCACATTTCAGAAACAATTTAGCCACGATTCTCTCATGGTATCCCAAACACATAATAAACACATGGGTGCATTTGAGCTCATCATTACTGCCTCATGACCTTCATTAGCAGCGTGTGCAGCATGTAGCAACAAGTCTGCTTCTTCCTGTGTACTATTGAGACTGGGCACTTTTGCCAAATACAATGATTCCCTTAACAGTTCTGACTGCTTCACAATTTCAGGAACAGTTGTTAACTCAGTGGCAGGAGCGTTAATGGTGGGCAAGTAGCCAATGGAATCCTGTGATACACTAACTAGGTCTCTAGTACTGATGTCAAATCCTGTCCAATTTGGTATTATCTGCACAAGGCTCGTTTCTTGTCCTGTAACAATCCAGATTATGTTTTTATTTTGTGCAAGCTTCAATCAGGCAACACATTCAGGCAATATTTCAGTACTTGTCATCAATGGCTGAGGCCCAAATGATTTCCCAGAAACATACATGAACAGTTCTTCAGTATTTGTGGTGGTCAATGTTCTTTGCTTTTGTTTCTCAAAGCTTGGGAGAGGAGCTTTAAAATGTTGTGGTCCAAGCAACTTTGACTACACAGCTAAACCATTGCCTCAATGAGTTGTCCCCTTACCAGTAAGAGTCTCTTCCAGTCTATCAGTGTTATCCCGTGCTAAGTTAGAGAAGACATGAGGCTGAATGTCAGCTGGATGAACAATTAGCTCATTTAAGGTAGCAGCAAGTATCTGAGGACACAAGGTACTATCATTTTCTTCCAGTTGTGAGCATGAAACTCCATGACCAAGTATGTTTAGAGTGCAAATGATTTCAACATTGCCTGGCAGCGTTTTAACAGCATATGGCAACAACAATTCCTTGGGGGGTCATTTGTGACTGCATATATAATGTCCTGACTGAATGATTGCATTCGTGAGGCAACCCTTTTGGACGGCTTTGTGTTTTCTGGATCTCCAGTCAGAAGTACTAATAGGAATCGTTTAAGGTAAGTAGGAACTGTAAATGGATCTTTATCCGCGTCTGATGGATGATATGGCCATGACGTTGATGTAAATTGTTTTAATCATTGTTCTTATGTGCGATGATGTTTGAGCAATTAACGTGTTCATGTCTGTTGCTTTAACCTTCAGAACTGATAATTATCTTTTCAAACTCTGTTTTCTGTTTTCTCTTACAACTTCCTGTAGCATTACACTACCAGGTTGGGCCAATAATTTTCCTTGGTTGTCTGTGAATACGTGGAAACTGTCACCGAACTCGGAGTCCAATCTTCTTTTAATATGCTTCTTGGTTGATTCATCTATTCCCTGTATCCCTCTGCGTGTCCTGAGGGTTTGAAGCCTTTCTGTGAGAGTCTTCACACGCATTACCTTTTTGTTAGGAATAATCACAGTTCTAATGTATTGAAATAGTTCATCATATGCTTCATCTCTCATATTTTTTTTAGTGATCATCGTTTTGAATGCTAGATGCTTGATCTTGCTCTTTTGCTTTAACCCTTGTATAGTTCCTATGACAATATGTATGATAATGGGCTTCTGCAGCCACTGTGTCCCTAATACCAACTACTAAGATATTTTAATCACAATTAATGGTTGCACACTTTTGAAGCCTTTTGTTAACTCTAAGCTCCCCGGTCTTGATTCATTTCTCACACTTTGATGTTCTTTTGTAGCATTTTATCTTTCACAAAATATACATTCTTCAGCACACTTGACTGACTTTAATGATGTTCTTCTGATTAAGTGTTCACTTGTGCACTCACTTGTTCCAGCATCATCTCTGTCAGTTACCTCAGCTTTGTGCTTATTAGTCTGTAAATCTGTCTTCATAGTAAACAGGCTCCTGCACTTCCTGCAGTGGAATACTTGGGAAACTGTGTTGCTTTCCACATTTCTCGCAATGTCTAACAGTGGAATGTGATTCTTTACTTGAGCTACCTCTGACGTTTTCCATAATGAGTAGTCCTGCAGGCTTGTCAGCATAACTCCATGTTGGACATTTGACCATAAAGGAATTATACACTAGGGATCAGAGTGACAGGAGTAAATAATTAAAAAATAAATAAACTGTAATTGATGTACTTAATATGATCATAATTACTATTATGATTATTATCAATTTATACAATCACATTTACTGTAATTGTAATTTTTAATAAAAAAAATTCACAATAATAGAAATTATGGAAAAATGTCCATTTGCATTAAGGTATCTTGAGAGTGGAGTGGTAAATCACAAAAGGCAAAGAGTTGTGACTTGCTATCACATATTTTCCACTTCAAGGTGGCCATACCTTGCCAATAAACCATATTAGAACCCATCCCTCCAGTGGTACAGATAATATGGTTGGCTCAAGGCCTTCTTAGCTTGTTTGTTTTAGGAGTCATAGCAACAGCTAAATGCTCTTCCACAGCCTACTACTCTGGCGCATTAAACATGCCAAAATAAATCAAAATGTGAAAATGCACTTACCACTTTGAGTATATCTCTTTTCTGGTTTCAATTAAAAGATTCGGTGACACTAGTGTGAGCAGGCACTGCGGCAAACAAAAGTTCTCTCCAGAAAACTTATGCAGGTTGGTAGGAACATTTCAGCATTTCTATAAACGTTTTGAATGAAGTGCAGCGCTGAAGGAGCTTTTTTCTACACCTTTGTAGCTAACCAGATTCTAGCACCGCCATCTATATTTCCAGTGTCAAAGATATTAGGTGCACTTGGCTTGATTAGACTATGGCCCTCATTATGACATTGGTGGTAAATACCAAATACCACTGCGCTGACTGCTGCCAACATACCACCGCGTTGGTGAACATCCGTCCACCAGATTATGACCCACACACACAAAACCGACAGAAAACAGTCACAACCAAAAATTCGCCAGACCCACTGAATGTGATAAACTGTTGGTAGTACTACCCATACCGTTACGCCACCAAAAACAACGCCCTCCAAATAATGACCCATGAAACACCACAACGGACATTCAATGGTGGTAAACCATTGGCGGTGAACACCAGCTCAGCGGTTATGGCCACTCAAAAACAAAATAAGATAACATTGTCCAGAACCAAAAACCCACACGTTACACAAATACACACACACCACACACCAACCGCACTATAAAACCCCCCACATCACCCACAACCCTTTGCAAACACGAGAAGACTGCTACACTTTGGCATGCTAATCCCAGAGGGAACAGCACACACATATCACAACTACCAATGCATCCATCACACACCACACACCCCACCACTTCACACTTCACCCTCTGCACAACACGCTCCACACAACACCCATGTCCCCACAAAGGCACCCCCGGTTCACTGATGAGGAGTTGCGGGTCATGGTGGAGGAAATAGTCAGGGTAGAGCCACAGCTGTTTGGAGCACTTGTACAGCAGATCTCCATTGCCAGGAAGACGGAGTTATGGCGGATAATCGAGGACAGGGTGAACGCTGTGGGACAACATCCACGCACAAGGGACGACATGAGGAAGAGGTGGAACGACCTATGGGGGAAGGTGCGTTCTATTGCGGCAAGACACCTGCTCACCATCAGAAGCACTGGTGGTGGACCTCCATCTCCTCCCCCACTGACAGCAAGGGAGGAGCAAGTCTTGGCAATACTGCATCCTGAGGGACTCACTGGAGTAGCCGGAGGACTGGACACTGGTGAGTCAATGTTTACTACCTATCACCCCTCCATATCTGCATGCCACCACAACCCCTCACCCTGACTCCCATCCCACCACTCCATCCCACACAGTGCACCACCCCAATTACCAAACCTAAATGTCAAGTCCTGCATGACTTACCCACTGCATGTACATCACTTCCAGCTCTGCATGCAATCCCACTACCAATGCATGCACAGCATGGAGAACTAACAATCCCACAATCCATCACCATACATAACCAAAGGTGGAAGGACAACAGCAATAACACAGTGAAAGCTAGTAATGTGGAAGATGTCACAGACATGTAGCACAATACATCACTTACATCCCCACAGGTGCCCCAGCCAATGTCAGCTGCGAGGAGGTGCACGGCTACCCAGTCCCCCACCAGAAGATGCACCCAGTGATGACAGCATCTCAGGAGCTCTGGATCTGGATGAACTGCCTGGCCCATCTGGGACCAATGGTCAGTCGGCTACCCCATCCTACAGCCAGTCCACAACAGAGACCCCCCTCAGAATCTAACACCACAGCAGCCAGCCAATGCCCCCACACCTCTGTCCCCCAGAACACATGTCAGTCGGAGTGGGCACACCATTCTGGGGACAAAGGTACAGGGGGTCAGAGACACTCGGAGGACAGCTGTGCGCCAAGGGGAGGACAGGCCCAGGGAACCCACTGCCCATGAGGCACTTACAAATGTCCTGGGGGCATACCAACAATCCCAGGACAGGATTGGTCAGGTGATCAACATCACGCAGGAGAACCAGCGGCTGCAGGGGGTACACCACCAGGAGGTCATGCAGCAGTTGCAGGGACTAAATGCCAACATGGCCTCAATTGTAAGGGTGCCGGGTTACATGAACAACATCATGCAGGAGGACAGATAACACCAGCGGGCCACTTCCACTAGCCAGTCCACCCAGCAGCCATCAACATCTGCTGCAGCTAGTGGACAGGAGGCCCTGCCACAGGACCCACAGGCCACCAGCACCCCTCCCCATGCAGAAGGTGAACTACCCTGCAAACTTTCCAGGAAATGAGCCTCTCCTGAATGCCCCCCATGTGTCCCACTGTGTCACCTTGTCTACTTTGAACTGCCACTGATCCTGTTCCTATGTCCCCTTGGACACTGGACCTGTGCAACAAACAGACTGACCCACTACACTGAACTTTTCCCAAACATCAACCCACTCTATTACACTTTGCATTGTATACCTGAATAATTAATAAACACCCTTGGACACAACTTGAGTAATAGTGCCTTATCTGAAGTAAATGTGCAATCTATTGAACTGTATTGAACTGCATGATCCAGTGCAAATGTCCAGTAATATGCTGATCCATCCTACATATGTGTCTCATCAGTCTGTACACATCACAGCACTACACTGTTGTAACCACACCAACATCTGCAAAAAGGGAAGGCATAGGTGACAGTCATTTGGGATGCAAAGGTAGTGACTGACATTACCCTACAGCCACACAGCACAACACTGAAATGGAGAAATGTTTAGTACAGCAGTCTTACCTAAGTGCAATTGAAAGTACTGCTGAATCATATGTGTTTTGTTGTCCACATCCCTCTCCTCTTCCTCCTCATCACTATCCTGATTGTCACCAGCTGCTACAGGTGCATTGTCACCCTCCTCCTCCTGCCGATAGGGCACATGGCATCTGAGTGCAAATTGTGCAACATGCAGCACACAACAACAATCTTGCAGGCCTTCTCAGGGGAGTAGCGTAGGGATTCGCCTGTCAGATGGAGGCATCTGAACCTGGTCTTCAAGAGACCGAAGGGCCTCTCAACAATCCTCCTGGTATGCCCATGAGCATCATTGTACCTATTCTCAGCCCCTGTTTTCAGATTACTAATAGGGGCAAGAGCCAGGACAGGTTTGGGTAGCCGGAGTCACCTGGAAGAAGTGAGGGACACACATTAGCCTTGCACAATGGCATGGGGTATGACTCCTGAAGGCATACACTGACACGCATTGGGTGGGGACTCAGGCTCACCTATAAGCCACACTCTCTTCCTCTGTAGTTGTGCCATCAGCTGTGGGACACTGCTATTCCTCAGGACAAAGGCACCATGCACCGACCCAGGATACTTGGCAGTGACGTGGGATTTGTACTGGTCAGCAAAGGCACCCCATTTGGACATTAAGGGGGTCATTACAACCCTGGCGGACGGTGTTAAAGGTGCGGCAATACCGCAAACAGGCCGGCGGACCAAAAAAGGGAATTATGACCCTGGCGGAAACCGCCAACAAAGAAAGCCACTTTAACACACCGCCAGCCACGGTGGTACAGATAAGCAGCGCGGCGGTCACCGCCAACAGACAGGCGGACAATGTACGGCCCATAGTATCACAACCCGCCAATCCGCCACCTTTTCCGGGGCGGATTCACCGTGGATAAAAGCACGGCAGAAACAGTTACTGCAATGGGAAAACGCTCACCTCAACACATCCCACGAGGAACGAGGACTCCATGGACCCCGAATTGCACATTCTTCTGGCCCTTGTATTCCTACTCATCTACGAAGACCAACAGCAGCGCGGCTGAAGACAACGGTGAGTACAGCACCTACGACATGGGGGAGAGGGGAGGCAAAAGTTAGGGGGACACCCACGAAACACTCCAACCCCCACCCTCATATATTACAACATACACACCAATGCATCCAAAAAAATCACGGTAACATCCCACAATCCCCCCGGAAGAATGCAAAGACAAAGCAAAATCTGTTCAAACATTGTAATGTATCAATATACATGTCTGTCAAAAATATACAGATATATAAGAAAATCAGCCAGAAATATATACATTACGAGAAGTAGTGCAGATATGCACATAGCAATGTCCGTGCACCACTAGTCCAAAAATGCATGGGCGAGGCCCACAAAAGATACCTGTACACTGCTGGGGCATCAGATAGAAATACTACAGGCACCTCAGGGGGAAGGGAAGGGGGGGCACCTCAGCCGGATGACTGCAAGGCCAGATCCACGACGGGGCTCCATGCCCATTGATGTATCCTGGGGAGTGCAAAGCCACAGTCTCACAAGTCTCTACAGTGGGTGGGTTGCCCACAGTACCATCCTGGGGAGTGCAAAGCCACAGTCTCACAAGTCTCTACAGTGGGTGGCTTGCCCACTGTACCATCCTGGGGAGTGCAAAGCCACAGTCTCTCAAGTCTCTACAGTGGGTGGGTTGCCCACTGCCATATCCTGGGGAGTGCAAAGCCACAGTCTCTCAAGTAGATAACATCCGCCAGTGTCTCTGGAGGGGAACTGGTGGCCAGACTGGATCAGTCTCCCCGTGAAAGTTCCTGTCCCGTCACTGTCCCAGATGCACATTGGATAAGGATGCTTGATGTGGCGGTCTTTACATTCTTACTCGGTGCATGCCCTGTTCAGCGGTGCTTTGCCATGGCGGTGTCTGGACTGTTCAGCGGTGCTTTGCCATGGCTGTTCTGGACTGTTCAGCGGTGCTTTGCCTTGGCGGTCTCTGGACTGTTCAGCGGTGCTTTGCCATGGCGGTCTCTGGACTGTTCAGCGGTGCTTTGCTATGGCGGTTCTGGACTGTTCAGCGGTGCTTTGCCATGGCGGTCTCTGGACTGCTCAGCGGTGCTTTGCCATGGCGGTTCTGGACTGTTCAGCGGTGCTTTGCCATGGTGGTTCTGGACTGTTCAGCGGTGCTTTGCCATGGCGGTCTCTGGACTGTTCAGCGGTGCTTTGCCATGGCGGTCTCTGGACTGTTCAGCGGTGCTTTGCCATGGCGGTTCTGGACTGTTCAGCGGTGCTTTTCCATGGCGGTGCTTGCCCTGTTCAGCAGTGCTTTGCCATGGCGGCGTCTGGACTGTTCAGCAGTGCTTTGCCATGGCGGTGTCTGGACTGTTCAGCAGCGGTATGCCATGGCGATCTCTGGACTGATCAGCGGTGCTTTGCCATGGCGGTCTCTGGAACGGGCATTGGTGTGTGGCATGACGATCCCTAGACTGGGCATTGGTGTGTGGCATGATGTTCCATGGACTGGCATTGGTGTGTGGCATGACGATACCCAGACTGGGCATTGGTGTGTGGCATGACGTTCCCTCATAGCGCACCGGGGCTGTGGCAGCCGGGTCCCTCCTGGGCACTGACTCCGGCGGTGGTCTCCTGGCCAGTGACGATACTTTGGCCCTCCTGGGCACTGACTCCGGCGGTGGTCTCCTGACCAGTGACGATACTTGGGCCCTCCTGGGCAATGACTCCGGCGGTGGCGGTGGTCTCCTGACCAGTGACGACGGTGCTGGCGGTGGCGTCTCGACCGCCGGGAATGATGCCGCCCTTCTCCGCCATGAGACTCACAACAGGCTGGGCAGACTTCCTCTGGCCCTTCCCCACCTTTGGTGGAGTCACAGCTGACTCTCCAATCCCCTTGGGACCCCTGTGAGTTGTTTTCCCACCAGGAGTCTTCACATGGTCCCATCGTCGACTTTCCAATTTTAGAGCCTTTACAGGGGGTGGGCTGCCAGTACCTTGGCTCCGGGTCATACTGCCTGCCCTGGAGGCCGGTGCACTCCACCTACCTTGAACAGGCACCACTGGTATTGGAGGCTTTTTGGCTGAGGCGCTACGATGGGACTGAAGAATTGGAGGGGCGGTGGGGGCAAAAAGGTCAACTTTACACAGGGACAGTTTCTGACAAACACTTGGATGGGGAGTTAGAGGGGGTCTGGGAGTGGAGGAAGAGGAGGAGGTTGTAGGAGGTGTCACTTTAGGTGTTTTGGGTGCAGGTGCAGGTACTGGAGGCTGTCGTGAGGTGGATGGATGTTGGGTGTGTGGTTGCCGGCGTTTGTGTACTTTGGGAGGGGACGTCACAGACACACTGGGAGAGGACACAGGGGACGTGTAAATGGCAGTGGAGGTGGTGAGTGCAGGTGAGCAGCTTGTGGTGCTGGGTGTCCTGGTGCGATTCCTGGTGCCTGTAGATGTGGTGCATGCAGGTGTGTGTGTAGACGAGACTGGGAGGGAGGAGGGAGAAGAGGAGGAGGGGGACACAGTGGAGGCAGTGGATGTTTCTGTGTCTGTATGTGGGTGAGGCTTGCGTGAGTGCCTGTGGGTTGTGTGGTGCCTATGTTTGGTTGAGCTACTTGTGTGTGCTGACTTGTGTGCATGCTGGTCTGCAGGTGTGCTTGGGATGGGCTGGGGTACAGGGGATTGGGTCTGGGTGGAGGAGGTTGGAGGGGGAGGCTAGACACAGGGACAATGGCTGCCATCAGTGCTGAAGCCAGAGATTGCAGGGTTCGCTGAAGGACAGCCTGACCAGAATGAATGCCCTCCAGGAATGCATTACCGTGTTGCAACTCTCGTTCTACACCGTGGATGGCATTCACAATGGAAGACTGCCCAACAGTGAGTGACCTGAGGAGGTCAATGGCCTCCTCACTGAGGGCAGCAGGGGTGACTGGGGCAGGGCCTGAGGTGCCTGGGGCGAAGGTGATGCCCAACCTCCTGGGTGAGCGGGCACGGGGCAAACGCTGAGGGGCTGCTGGGAGGGCGGTGCTGGTAGGGGAGGTGGAGGCTGTACCTGTAGAAGTGGGGCGCACAGATGGTGCCGCCACCACAAGGGAGCCCCCATCGGCGGACGAGTCCGTGTCGCTGGTTGGTGATCCGGTGGCCGACGTGAAGCTCCCCTCGCCCTCCGTCCCACTGGTGCATTCTGAGTCCGTGGTGTGGCCCTCCATGGCCATGTGGGATGCAGCTCCCTCATGCTCCGATGCCACTGTACCTTTGCCTGATGATGCTGATGCACAAAAGAACAGGGAGAGCACAAAAAGGGGGGGGGGGAATGACAGAAGAAGAACAGGTTGAGTGCATGGCATACCGCTACCGTTGGCAGACAAGACAGACACAGCAGCCCCCTGCATTACGCCGTGCTCCTGGCCTCTGCATATGCAATTCCTGGGATATGGCCTACATCGCTATGGTGGACATCTGCACACATGGATGCCACAGGGGCAACTATACCTGTACTTGGCACTGTACTGAGGTGGGTTAGAGTGCCACATGGGCTGCATTACAGAGGGGCGTAGTCTACGCATTTCTGGCTGGCCTAGGTACACCCACAGCCCTCCTCCCCCACCCAGACCCCTCTACTGCGCACAAGGTCTGCAGAATGAGGTTGTACTCACCCCCTTGTGTCTGCTGTGATGTCCTCAAGCGCCCATCCAACTCCGGGTAGGCCACCGCCAGGATCCGGAACATCAGGGGGGTCATAATGCGACGGGCACCCCTCCCACGTTGGGAGGCCATCCCCAGCTGAGCCTCCGCCGTCTTCTTGCTGCAGCGGCGAATGTCCTCCCATCTTTTACGGCAGTGGGTGCCCCGTCTCTGGTGGGCCCCCAGGGTCCGGACGTCCTTGGCGATGGCACGCCAAATGTCCCTCTTCTGGTGGGCGCTGACCTACATGACATGCACAAGGGAAGAAGAGAAGTCATTACCAACTGCACCGTCAATGTGAGTGGACCCCCTCCCTACTCTAGCCATGTGGCCCATTCATTGACATGCATTAATGTTGCCTGAACTCTGCCCCCTTCCCTCTTCCACCCAGCCCTCTCCACCCAGGCCTAGCCCATACAACGTGCTCCCTGTGTACTAACCTGTTGATCTGGAGGACCGTAGAGTAGCGTGTACTGGGGGAGGACCCCGTCTACCAGTTTCTCCAACTCCTGAGCAGTGAAGGCAGGGGCCCTTTCCCCAGACGCAGCAGCCATTGTCGCTTCCAGACCGAGGTCACAGCAACACTTGCAGTGTAGGTCCTCTCCTGTTGAAGGTCAGGTATCTAGTGATTAAACAGATAGAAAATGGCGGTGACGTCCGCGGCGGTGACGTCCGCGGCGGTGCGTATCATCACTGCCGGCGCACCTGTTCATTGGCTCCTGGGACCCATAGGGTCCTTTGTGAACCAATGCAGCATTGCGCCGCGGTCTACGACCGCCTACCGCTACGAAGTGCAACACCAGCGCAGTTACCCCACAATCCCATTGTCCCAGTGTAGAGGTCAGGCAGCCGCCATTTCAGGGGCCCACATGGCTTCATTTAATTCTGTGTCACACATAGCTAGGCCTACACTCAACACACATACAGGAAGGGTTTTGTGTGTGGTGTCGTGTTCTGTGTAACTGTGGGAACCTGGATGAAAATTGACTTTATCGTCGCTCTTGTCTTCCGTAGGCGCTGTCAGCTGGGACATGTGAGAAGATGGCAGAATACTCCGGTGTACCGACCGCTGGTGGACCTGTTGACAATGGAAGAGCGACATGTCATCGTCACCTCCAGGTTTGACCGTGCCACAATCCAGGAACTATGTACCCAGTTGGAGCCAGACCTGATGTCACCAATCCGCCATCCCACAGGAATCCCCCCTGAAGTGCAGGTGCTGTCAGTGCTCCATTTCCCTGCAAGTGACTCTTTTCAGACAACAGTGGCCATGGCATCAGGGATGTCCCAGCCTATGTTTTCCAACGTCTTGTCCAGAGTGTTGTCTGCCCTGCTGAAACACGTAAGGAGATACATCATTTTCCCTCAGGTGGAGGATTTGCCTACTGTTAAAGATGACTTCTATGCCCTTGGACATATCCCCAACATCATAGGTGCCATTGATGGGACCCATGTAGCTCTGGTCCCCCCCACAGGAGTGGACAGGTGTACAGAAACAGGAAGAGTTATCATTCTATGAATGTACAGATGGTCTGTTTGGCAGACCAGTACATCTCCCAGGTTAATGCTATGTTCCCTGGCTCTGTGCATGACGCCTACATCCTGCGGAATAGCAGCATCCCTGATATGATGGGTCAACTTCAGAGGCACCGTGTATGGCTATTAGGGGACTCTGGTTACCCCAACCTTTCCTGGCTACTGACCCCAGTGAGGAATCCCAGGACCAGGGCAGAGGAACGCTACAATGAGGCCCATTGGCGGACTAGGAGGGTGATCGAACGCACCTTCGGCCTCCTTAAGGCCAGGTTCAGGTGCCTCCATATGACAGGTGGTTCCCTATTCTACTCACCGAAGAAGGTGTGCCAGATCATCATCGCCTGCTCAATGCTTCATAATTTGGCTTTACGACGCCAGGTGCCTTTTCTGCAGGAGTATGGTCCAGATGACGGTGTTGCGGCAGCTGTGGAGCCTGTGGAGCCTGGGGACAGTGATGAGGAGGAAGCTGAGGAAGAAGACAACGACAACAGGGAGTCAGTCATACAGCAATATTTACATTACATTCACTGTCACACGTCTTCCTCTATCCTGTGTGTAATTACTTGGGATTATTTGGTAATTGAGTTGTTTCTTTCCATTACGGTTTCACAGGTGTGGTTACCAACGTGTGTCATCTACTTGCATCCTTCAAGGACTTTTGATGTGTGACATTGGTATGTTGCTTTAACATCTCACAACGCATTTTCACACTGTCATTGATATTACATTTTAACAAATCATAGACTGACTCCAGATTGTTTTGTGTTTCAAGGGTGTTTAATGCAGTGCTCAGAATTGGGAGGGGGTTGTTAAATGGTGATGGGTGATGGTGGAGGAATGTCCATGGCAGAGTCCAGTCTATTAGTCTCACAGGTGCACTGCCCATCTGGGCATAGGAAGAGGAGCTGGGGCAGTTCAAGTATGGACAGGGTAACAAAGTGGGGCAGTGGGGGGACAATCAATGTGGTCTCTTCCTGGCGGGGGTCTTGCCATCTTGCTCTGTCCTGTTCCTGGATCTCAGGGACCGCTTGCGTGGTGGTTGTCCGTCTGCAGGGGGTGGGGTGCTGGTGTGGTGGTCCTGTGGCGGGGCATCCTGTCCACTAGCGCCGGCGTAGGTGGTGGGCAGTTTATCGTCCATGCTAGTGTCAGGGGCCCCTTGGAGTGCCACGGTGTCCCTCAGGGTCTGCTCTATGTCCTTCAGCACCCCTACGATGGTGCCCAGGGCGGAGCTGATGGTCCTGAGCTCCTCCCTGAACCCCAAATACTGGTCCTCCTGCAGGCGCTGGGTCTCCTGAAACTTGACCAGGACCGTGGCCATCGTCTCCTGGGAGTGGTGGTATGCTCCCATGATGGAGGTGAGGGACTCGTGGAGAGTGGGTTCCCTTGGCCTGTCCGCCCCCTGTCGCACAGCAGCCCTCCCAGTTCCCCTGTGTTCCCCTGCCTCCGTCCCCTGGACCGTGTGCCCACTACCACTGCCACCAGGTCCCTGTTGTTGTTGGGGTGGTGGGTTAGCCTGGGTTCCCTGTAGTGGTGGACACACCGACGATTGACCTTACCTGGGTAGGGAGGTTTGGGCCCGCTGGGTGGGTGCTGTGCTGGTGTTACCAGAGGGTGGAAGGTCAGTGTTGGGCTGTGCCTGTGTGAGGGGAACCGACTGTCCTGAGGCCCACAATGGTCCGGGCTGGTCATCAGGCTCCAGTAGGGCAGAGCTGCTATCGTCACTGTGGGCCTCTTCTGGGGGTGGAGTGGTGTTGTCTGGACGCTCTGGTGTGGTGACGGTCCTTCGTGTTCCTGCAGGGGCATAAGAGCATGATTATTGCATGTGTGTGTGTCATGGTGTGCAATGGGTGGGTGACCGTGTACCCCAGTGCTAGCATTCCTGTGTGGGGGCTTTTGTGATGATGGTTAGGGGGTTGTTCTGGGTATGTGCAGTGGGCATGCTTAGGTGATAGGTGTCCATGCTTTGTTGTGTCATGCAGGGCTTGGTGTTGGGATGTGTAGTTTGTGTTATTAGTACATTAGTGAGGATTTGGGGTGATAGGGGAGGGTGTGAGTGTGGGGGTGTGTGATAGCATGCAGGTAGGGTGGGGGATATGTTAGTTAAGATTTGACTTACCAGTGTCCCATCCTCCACCAACTTCTCCGAGGCCCTCTGGATGCATGATGGTCAAGACTTGCTCCTCCCATGTTGGTAGTTGTGGGGGAGGAGGTGGGGGTCCACCGCCATTCTGCTGAACCGCGATGTTGTGCCTGGAGACCGTTGAACGCACCTTCCCCCGTAGGTCATTCCACCTCTTCCTGATGTCCTCCCTATTTCTTGGGTGCTGTCCCACAGCGTTGACCCTGTCCACTATTCTTCCCCATAGCTCCATCTTCCTGGCTATTGATGTGTGCTGTACCTGTGAGCCAAATAGCTGTGGCTCTACCCAGACAATTTCCTCCACCATGACCCGGAGCTCCTCCTCGGAAAAGCGGGGGTGTCTTTGGCGTGCCATGGGGTGGTGTGTGTGATGCGTGGGGCGGTGTGAGTGTTGATGTGTGTGGTGATGTGTCGTGGTGTGTGGTGTTTTGTGCGTGGATGTTGTGTTGGTGATGGTGTTGTTTGCCTCTGCGTGGTGGGATTGTCTGATCTGTGCTGTGTCTCTGGCCTTCGTGATAGATTTTTGGTCGTAGGGGTTTGTGGGTGTGTGTTTTATATTGCGTTGGGTGAGTGGGAGTGTTGTTTGTATGTGTGTCAGGTGTGTGTATTTCGAATTGTCCAATGTGGCGGTGTTTTGGAGATGTGTGTGTATTTTGAGCGCGGCGATGTGTACCGCCAATGGAATACCGCGGTTGAAAGACCGCCGCGTGGATTCGTGGGTCGTAATAGCATGGGCGTGTTTCTGTTGGCGTGGAGGTGGAGGTTTTGTTTTCGCCAGTTTATCACTGACCTTTGGTGTGGCGGACTTGTGTGGGTGTCTGAATTTCGGCGGTTTCCGAGATGTGTGTCATAATAGCTGTGGCGGAATTCCGCGGCCGCGGCGGTGTATTGGTGGTCTTCTCTATGGCGGTAAGTGCCTTTTACCGCCAATGTTGTAATGACCCCCTAAGTGAGTGGAAACTCTTCCTATTCCTGTACACCTGTTCATTGGCATGGGGGAGGACTAAGGCAATATCGGTCCAGTCAGTGGCCCCAATCACATGTGTTATGTTTCCCATTGCATAGAATCCAGCCTTCACAGTGGGCAATTCATCTACCTGGGGGAATGTGATGTAGCTGCACATGCGTTTGAGCAAGGCTGCCAAAACCCTTGCAAGCACAATAGAGAACATTGGCTGTGACATTCCCGCAGCCAAACGCACTGTCACCTGGAAAGAGCCTGTTCCAGGAAACGGAGCACAGATAGTACCTGCACAAGCGTGAGTATTACTGTGGTGCAACGATAACAGGTAGCAGATTAGGCTCCAATTGTGTACACACCTCATTGATTGTGGCCCTGTCCAGATGAACGGTGAGTATGATGTGCCTGTCCTCCAGCGTAGCCAAGACCACAAGGGGTCTGCACACGGATGCTTGCCTCCTCCTCCTATTCCTCCGCAGTGGTTGGTACCTAAGTGACCCAAAATTAAGAAGGAAGTGACAAAAGGAACTATGGACACACAACATCAATGTACATAGGGCATGTTAGTATGTTGGACACTGGAATTGTCTAGGTGTGTACATTCTACACCAATGATGCACTACTAAATCAGTACATGTGTACTAGCAGTAGGAAATGGCAACCACCTGTCCTGTATGCAGGGACACGTGTACGTGACCTCACTCTGCCGGAGTTAGGCGTCATGGCAGAAGGCGGTCTGCCCGCCATGAAATTCCTCATTGGCTAACATGGGGCTCTATGGAGTACAGGAACCAATGATGATCAACGCTGGTGGTGACGGTTTTCGCTGCCACGGACCTGACTGCCATTTTTTGTCTATCACTTCACTTGATTCCTGACTTTCCACAGGACTACATCCCCACTGCGTGTGCTGCTGCGACCTGTGTCTGGAACCTGCCATGGCCTGTGCAACAGGGGAAAGGGCCCCAGCCTTCACATTGGTGGAATTAGAAAGGCTTGTGAATGCGGTCCTACCCCTGTGTGGACAGTTGTATGGGCCTCCAGACCAACAGGTGAGTACATGATGGGTACGTTGCATGCGACATGGCTAAATGTAGATGAATATGTGTGATGGCAGTGTGTCATTTGGGGGGGTATGGTTGGTGGCAGTGTTAATGCAGAGGTACGGGTCATGTGTGTGCCTGATGAGGGGCACATGCAGTATGTTTGCCATATGTGTGACAGGCTGGAATGTGTGGTTCATGGTGTCCTTCTTTTTGTGTTTCCTCTGCAGGTCAGTGTCCATCAGAAGAAAGGGTTGTAGCGTGCCATTGCCAAGGACGTGCGGACCCAGGGGGTCCATAGCCAGCGGAGCACTCATTGTAGGAAACAGTGGGAGGACCTGAGATGTTGGGCCCGGAAGACCACAAAGGCCCGGCTGGGGACAGCCTCCCAAAGAGAGGGGGAGCCCGTTGGAACCTGACCCGCATACAGGTGGTGGCCTATCCAGAGATGAATGGGCGCTTGAGGACATCACAGCAGCCACAAGGGGGTGAGTACAGTGTGTGTGACAACCATCTTTGTTACCTGGCATGGGATTTTGGTGCAGGGTTCTAGTCAGTGGATGCCCCAATATGCCAG
Source organism: Pleurodeles waltl (assembly GCF_031143425.1). Taxonomy (NCBI): domain Eukaryota; kingdom Metazoa; phylum Chordata; class Amphibia; order Caudata; family Salamandridae; genus Pleurodeles; species Pleurodeles waltl. The sequence continues at coordinate 843,098,161 of NC_090442.1, forward strand.
CTTAGACATTGCTGCGTGGCCCAGCTGAGGAATTTTGAGTGCAATGCATATTTTTGATAGCTAGGTAGCTGGCTTTCCATGTCAGACAGGGCTTAGTTGGTCCCAGTTGGTGTGCAGATGGCAGTGGTTGGCTCTTACCTGCTGTGGTATCTAGCAAATGGTATGCCAGTGTGGCCCATACTGCCCATTCTTAGTCTCAGTGTGTGATAGTGATGTGTGTGCCATTTGTGCTGTTGGTGCTGTGGTTGACCCTGTGCTCCCTTTCTTTCTCGCCCCTCCTTTTGTCATCCTGTCCATGTGTGCATTAGCATCATCTGGCGAAGGAGCAGGGGCACCGGCGAGTGAGGGAGCCGCAGCCCATGGGGCCCAGGAGGCAGAGTCTACCGACACCGAGGGGACCAGTGGGACTAAGGGCTTGGGGAGCACTACGGGGAGGACAGGAGCTGATACAACTGAATCTGATTCCTCCTCCGGTGTGAGCTCCCTGGTGGTGGTAGATCCCTCTGGGACCACACCAGCTACAGGTTCTACTGCCACCCCCGTACCAGCACCACCCTGCCCGTAGCCCCACACCGAGGTGCCTGTGCCTGCTCACCCAGGAGGGTGGGCATCTCCTTCCCCCCAGGCACCTCATGCCCTGCCCCAGTCAGCGCCGCTCCCGTCAGTGAGGAGGCTATTGATCTCCTGAGATCAATGTCTGTAGGGGAGTCAACCATAGTGAATGCCATCCAGGGGCTAGTATCCCAGATGAAGCAATGGAATGCCCTCCTGGAGGGCATTCACAGTGGCTTGGTGGCCCTACAGAGATCGTTTCAGGCTCTTGCCTCTTCTCTGATGGCAGACAGTGTCCCTGTTTTTTCTGTCCCCCCTCCAGCTACACCTTCCCAGTCCTAGTCTCCTCTCCCCACACCCATCCCATGCACACATTCTGACAAGCATGTACCCAAAACAACAGACAAGACTCGCACAGACAAATACAGGAAGCACACTTCAGTCCACAAGCACTCACATAGCCAACGCACAGATGCACACACAACATCATCCACTGCCCCCACTGTCTCCCCTCCTCCTCCTCCCTCACAGTCACATCAGCACTCACACCTGCATGCACTGCATCAACAGTTCCAGAACCTGCCACCTGCACAGCCTTGCCCAGTCACCACAACAGCAGACCCGCAGACATGCACCCCACACACCACTTGCACAGTCATCACCACCGCCTCATGCAGCACACCTACCTCACTTGCAGACACCACCACAACATCCATCCACATGTCCTGTTTGACCTCCCCAACCCTGTCTGCCCCCTCCAAAGACACACAAACGCTCGCACTCAGACCTCCAACAGCCATCCACTTCACACATGCACACTGTCCATGCACCTGCACCCAAGTCCAGCACACCTCCTCTTCCTACAACCACTTCCTCTACCTCCACTCCCATACTTCCTCCCACAGCCTGCCCCACTGGTTCTAAGAAGCTTTTCCTTCCCCGCCTTGACCTCTTGCCTATCCCTTCCCTGTCCTGCCCATAAGAGAAAGGTCCCACCTCCCCCCTTGCCTAGTACCTCCAGCACCAAATCTAGCCCCGTTCCACCCTCTAACACTTCAGTTGCCACTAAGGGGCACATAAGTGGAATTCTGGCCCTACACCCCAAACCCACTCCTCTGCCCCTGAAAAGGAAGGGTAAAGACCTGCCCCCTCCCAAACCCAAATCCAAGGAACCCCCTCTCAAAAAGAAGCACCAGCCACCCCACCCACCCCTCTGAGGTGCCTGCCTTTTTCCAAAATGATGCGCCTGCACAGTGGAGTCCCGATGTTGTCAGGGGTCAAGTTGGGGCTTGGACTTTGCACTGTGGGCATTTTCAGACTTTGAACTGGCCAATGTCACTGCATGTATATGTGCAATTCTGTATTTGTTTGGATTTGGGCTCTTCATCCTACTGGATTACAGTGGTTGAAACAGAGATATGTGTCCTGACTTTCTTTGCTCTTGGATCCTGTTACTGTTGATTTACTCTGCAGATGGTTCTGGGTGTGTGGTGTGTGTGTATGGTGTGTGTTGTGCGTGTGTGTGTCACTCTCCCCTCCTTCTGTCCCTCCTTTGTGTGCTAAGCGGCTGTACTCACCGTCATTGTCTTCGTCGGCATTGGTGCTCCAGGATGGCCATGGAGTGGTACATTATCGGGAAGACTTCAAGTTCTGGTTCCATGGTTGCCGCGGACTCCTCTATGTCCCTGGAGGTGAGTGTCTCCTTTTATATGATGTGTTTCCACCAGGCGTTTGGTGGCGTTGCTAACGCCCCGGAAATCCTGGCGGTGTGCTACGTCATAAGATGGTGGGAGAATCCTTGTCTTCCGCCTGCCTAGAGATTGCTACCACCGTGTTCCGTGGTTGTACCGCACTGGCGGTTGGGGTGGTACATTGGCTGTCTATGGGAGGGATCACTGCCATGGTCATTATTTGGCAGTCATTACCGCTGGCCTGGCGGCGGTACTACCGCCATCGCCGGCGTGGCAGTCACCTGATTGCCAATGTCATATTGACCACATAAAAAGCAGTGTTGGAATTTGAAAAACTTTACTCTTGGCACTCATAAATTGGGGGTGAAGATGGGCAACAAAAAGGAGGTAGAGTCAAAACTTTTGTCACAAAGAAAATGGCACCAAGGAGAAAGGTAGCAGAAAATCTGTTGGTTGCAAAGGCTGCTTTTAAAAATATCCTAAGGGGTTAAAGCACCTGTGCAGAGAGCACTGTGTGCCCAGTAAATCTCAGGGAATAATAATAATGGTAATAGAACTCTGCCGGGTAACCCTTTCACTCTCAGGCTGTTCTAAGCCTTTTTTTGACTATTTGGGGTAGTTTGCCCTTAAGCCACCATGATTTGTTATCCATATAAGGTATCCACACTAAATGTGTGTCCTTCTTTTCCATCACCCTGGGCATTCCAAAGGTACCTAGGGTTTGTGGATTTCCCTAGTGGGCACTATGAAAATAGTGAAAAATATAGCAACATTTTGGGATTTTAGGGTAAATTAGGAAAATGTACTCCACGACAAGGGTTTTGTTTTTTTAATAAAAAATGTCTTCAACAAAAGGTTTGCTGTGCTAAAGTTACCATTTCCTAGCTATCGGGAACAATGCAGAGCTGAATCTAAAACAGTTTTGACATTTTTCAAAGAGGTAGTCGGTTGTTCCTAATTTTTGTACTTTTAACCAACTTCCAATTTGTCATGGAAACCAGTGTAAAACTGTAAGGTGATCCAGGAAACCTATACATTTCTGTTAGGTAGACAACATTTCAAATTCATCAAGGGGCCATTTGGGTAGATCTCCCAAGTTCTCCCCAAAAAACGAACTGTTGAAAATAAAATTAAAAAATGAAAAATGAGTACGAAAAAGTGGACATTTGTGATAGCATTTTAATTTGTAACTTCTTCTCACAATGTCTGATTTACAACAGCAACATACCATTATGTCCACTAGACCCTTCTGGTTTTGCAGATACATAGGGTTTGAAGCTTCTCCAAGAACCAGAGGAACCCAGATCCAACAACTGAACTGCACCTTACAGTGATTTTTCACTGTGAACTGGGTGTAGAGCAATTCATGTAGTAAAAGATAAAGAGTGAAAAATAGGTATCAAAGAAAACGATGCACTTCTGAAATAGACACCATATACAGGATGAATGAGCAGTGGTTATTTCTACATCTCAGATTTTTTGGGTACCCATATAAACATGTAATTCAGAGGGTGTTTATCAAGATATCTTCTTTCTAACACACTACCTTATTTGCAAGGCACAAATGCAGAGAAATACAATAATTCAAAGGTTCTACTATTATGTATTCCCACATGTCTTCCGATATAAATGGTATTTCACTTGTGTGGGTAGGCCTACGGCCTGCAACAGGAAAGGGTACGGTCGGCGGGTCTCTTCGACCTCGCCTTCCAGCTCCTCCGACTGGCACCTTTCGCGCGCCTCGACCGGAGGAGTCTCGCGTTCCCATGGGGACATGGGAACGCCTACTGACGCCTGGGACTCGGATTTCAGGGAGGAGGAGTTCTCCCTGACAGCAACGGCGACAGAGGAAGACCGCGAGAAGCCGAGCACAGCAGCAGAAGACGAAGACGCCCAGCAGGAGATTCCAGGAACCGGCAGGGAATCTGCAGTGGTGACCAGATTTCCAGAAAGGAGCATTTTCCGCCACGGCCCCGGAGGGACGTGGCTTCACAAGGTACGGTCCTTGTTCCAAGGACACCACAACCCTTTACCAATACGAGGGCATAGGGGAGAGGTGACCGAGACAAGAGGGGAGAGGACCGAGGAGGGCGTGTAAAGGAGGGGAGGGAACACCAGAGAGAGACGGTTTCAAGAAACTAGCAGAGCACTTGGGGAAAGCACAAAGAGAGTGTTTGTAGAACCACACGTGTGCCTAATCCTCCCACCCACTCACAGCCGGGTCTCTCTCTCTCTCTCTCTCTCGCTCTCTTTCTCTCTCTCTCTCTCACTGACTTTATCTCTCTTCCTTGGATGTGTAAACTTTAGTATTGCGCAAATATCCCCACAACCAGCTTACCTTTTGTTTTCATTCCTTTTCCTTTTCTCGGTTCCACCTGGGAGTTCACACGAACCAGCGCCAGTCAACCGGGAACCTATAAAAGACAAAGAAAAGAGACATTAAAGAAGAAATCCGGTGGATTATATCGATCAAAATTTCACTAACTTAATTATTTCCATTCCTCCTAACTTCAACATCCTCAATAAATAAGTATTCTCACCAAAGAACGGCTCAGAGTCCTCCGTACCACACACCTCACCCCACCACAGGGCCCTAAACAAAACATGAACACATCACATTTTGTACACTGAAAACTGGCTCTTTTCCCCAATGTGGATAGCCGTGAATTTTGGGCCATAGTTCAGCAGGCTCCTAGGGAAATATAGCCAGCCTGTATATTTTTGAAAACTAGACACATAGGGGAACCTACATTGTGGTGACTTGTGTGGCTCCCATCAGGTTTTCTTACCCAGAAACCTTTGCGAACAGTGGAAACTTTGCTGTGACTAATTTCTGTGAGAAAAACTTCTGGAATCTGTGGAGATCCACAATTTTTCTACCACCCAATATTTCCTCCAATGTCAAAATAAAAATGGTACCTAACTTGTGTGGCTCGGGCTAGTGCCTACAACAGGAAAAGCTCAAAACACAACATGGATGCATCACATTTTTTAAAACTGAAAACTGACTTTTTTTGTAATGTGGCTAGCTACAGATTTTGGGCACTAGCTCAACCGGCACCTAGGGAAACCTAGCAAACCTGTACAGTTTTGAAAACTAGACATCCTGAGGAATCCAGGGTGGGGTGACTTAAGTGGCTCTCAAAAGTCCTTCTGTGAGAAAAAAAAAACACATTTTCCTCAACTTTCTGTGATAGAAAGTTCTGGCATCTGCTGGGAGCCACAATTTTCCTGCCACCCGCCATTCCCTGAAGCCTCCTGATAAAAATGGTACTTCACTTGTGTGGGTGGGCCTAGTGCCCCAAACAGGAAAGATCCCAAAATACAATGTGGAGACATAATTTCTTGTCGCAAAAATGATCTGATTTGGCAATGTGGGTAGTAGTGTGTTTTTTGGACGGGCCACCCAGGTAACCCTACCAAACCCACACATTTCTAAAAACTAGACACCCATAGGAGATGGTGTACCTTTTATAGATCCCACAAAGTTTCTTATCCAAAATGCCCTGCAGACATCAAACTTACCCTAAACATGCACATGTTTCTAGAAGCTCTGTGACAAAATCTCCTGGAGTCAGCAATAATTCACAAAATTCCTACAACCCAGCATTCTCCCACGTGTCCCGATAAACATGCTACCTCCATTGTGTGGCTGGGCCTAGAGCACGTGACAAGCAAGCATCAAACCAAGGTCATGGGAGTCTCGCAGAGCAACTCTCATTGACCCTGGTTTGATTTGTGTCTGTTGCAAGCACTGGGCCAAGTCACACAAATGGGTAGCATTCTCATCAGGACAAATAAGAGAACAATAGTTGGTAAGCAGTTTGTGGATTTGTGCTGACTATGGAAGATTATGTCTAAAATATCTGGGTTTGGTAACATTCATTGTGTGGTAGCTGAGCCAGGGTCCAAACACTTGAGCTGCTCCTAACGGTGATTATTTCACATTGCATTTTGGGGGGTTTTGAATCATGGTCGCTAGGAGCAACCACACAGGTGGTGTAACATTTTTATAGAGGCAAGTGGGGCAAGGCAGGATGGTAGAACTTTTGTGGATCCCTTCGAATTCCGGAATTTTACATCACAGAAATGGAAGGAAAATGTGCAATTTTAATGAAGGTTTGAAATCTGTGGGGCATTGTGTGCATTCATGGGATCCACACACGGCACTCCATCGTAGACTACCCCAGGTGTATAGTTTTCTGAAATGCCTGGGTTTAGTATGTTTCCCCATGTGGCAGCTGACCCAAGCCCGAAAAGCGCAGTCATTCAGCATACTAGTAGGACAATTTTGGGACTCAGCCCAACTCTGCTACCCATATGTATAGATAATCATCCAAAATCAAAAATGTTCCTTCTTGCCAAAAAGATGAGGGTGCTTTAGTCCCCAGGGGGACAGAAACACTGAAGACTGTTCTGGTTATTTTGGAGATTAAGGCTAAGCCTACTGTGTGAGTGGATGGGCAGGCCACCCCGACACCTTGTAGCAATAAAAAAAACTCCCTAGTCTCTAGTGGGCTTTCTGCCCCTCCCACAGGGGCAGAGTGGACTTAAAGACCTCTCATCGGCCCTGCCCCCTGCAGGGAGGGGGGCCGAAAGGCTGTTGCAGGTCATTTGAGGGGCTGGGTTAGGCCCAAGACCTAGGCTGGCTGCCCCCACCCATTTCTCCACAAAGAAATATCTCTGGTGCCTAGTGGGCTTATCAGCCTCCAATCTGCTCCTGAGGGACAGAAAGACTTTTGTGGAGTGAGGTATTAGCCAATTACCAGGGGAGCTGCTGCCACCTCCAAATACACTTGATGTTCTAGCTGGCTTTCTGCCCCCACCTGGGGCAGATTGGAGGAAAGCACCTCCTATCTGCCCCCAATGGTGGGGTGGGGGGGCAGAAAGATTACTGGGTGTTATTTGGTTGGGTTGGGGCTAGGCCCAATGCCTAAGACGGCTGCCTACGCCCATTTTGCCATAAAAAACAACTAGTAGGCTAGCAGTCGGAAGACTTTTCTACAAACAACAGAGTGAATATTAAAAATATATAAAAATAATTCCATTAAGTACTGTTTGTGCACCTGGATTAAGGACAGTTCATCTGAATGCATTGGTAAAGCTTTTTTGTATTTTTTTTTCCTTCTTCTTTATCTCGGCACTATCGTTTATACTGTGTCAATATAATACCTTTAATTTGCCTCCACAGAAATGTTTGTGGTGTGGTTTATTTGTAAGTTGTGCATATACACTCTACAGTGTGCAGCACAAGTCTTTACTTTAAAATCACCAGTGACGTTCATATTTGGTACTGGAGACCCTACCATGAAATGACCAAAGTGTAGGGATTACTTTTTAAATTATATGTCTACCATTAACGTAGAAAATGTACATCTGACAAGAAGCAGGGAATTTGTTTACATAAATTGATCCCAGATGACTTATGATAGTATAACCAGAAAGAGAGGAACATTTGATGGCCTAATGAGACTGATGGTTTTAAAAATGCCATTGATGACTTGGATACATACTTCCCAGCCACATTTTGTATTACAAGAAGTAATATTCATTCTTCCTGAGGAACTAGAATGATAAAAAAATAATTTCAAAATTACATCGCTGCTTTAAATAAACTGCCCAAAAATTTTTGTTTTATTACTTTGCATGGAAAGTTTAATAGGAACCAGATGATTATGCATACTAATAGGCAAACTGTTCAGCAATGAGTGTAAATAAATGTGATGCTACCACAAAGGATGTGATGTTCATTGTATGTAAATGTGAGTTATCTGAAAGGTGTGTGATGGTCATTGTATATAAATGGGAGTTATCCGAAAGGAGTGTAAGAGATGCACTTGATAGTGTAAAGAATAACAATGCTAATTGTAATATTTCCCGTAAAAAAATCCTTCAAGGTTAGCACCTCCTATAAGGATAAGCTTAAAAACAACCTTCTGAATTATCTGCAAAAGATTTTCAGGAGACAAAAATGTGCTGACCATGTTTTGAGGCATTATACATTCACAAGTGCTGATCACATGGCTGACACCAAAACAAGTCCCACGATAAACCAAAAAATGTTCTGGGTGCAGAACAGTAGGACATTTTGTAAAGAGAATGCAAGCATAATACGAAATTCCAAAGTCACGTATTTGGAGGAAAGTTACACAGGGAATTCTAATTGTAGAGAAGAGTCACACAAGTACAGTTGTGTAGTACGCACAGAAGGAAGTGATCAAGAAACTACACTGGGCATAAATAAAAACTCTTGAAATAAACCTGCATGAGGAATGAGGATTGGTAAACGTATGTTCAGCATAGCTGCCTACTCAGGATGCCTTCTAAGTTTGTTTGTAGATTAGACAAACTGGTTTATCTCCCTGATACAAGTCCAGATAAGTTTACTGGTGAATCAATTCCTGTGCTTAGGTTTAGAGGTGATCTTTGAATGAAAATGGGAAGAAGACCATCATGAAACCTTAGCTGCCAAAACTGGAATTTTGTTGTTAGGCTGTGTTAGAAATGGGGTCTTTGGTTGGCAGTCAGGTTACCCCCTGTCCAAGCAAGGACCCTCACTCTAGTCAGGGTAAGTCACACACAATCCAAATTATCCTGTGCCCACGCTCTGGTAGCTTTGCACTGAGCAGTCAGGCTTCACTTAGAAGGCAATGTGTAAAGTATGTGTGCAATAAATCGTGCAATAATACAGTAAAGCACCACAAAATATACCACACACTGTTTAGAAAAATATATAATATTTATCTGGTCAAAACGATCAAGGTTCAATAAGAATATTTTGAAATATCACTGTAAAAATGAAATAAAGTGTCTTTAGTCTTTTAAAAAGCAACAAGTGTCTCTTGCAAGCACAAAGTACTTGGTTTGCGTTCAAATTCTCTGCAAGGGACCGCAGAGTAGGAGAAACATGTACACCAGAGAGATGTGGTTGATTTTTCTGGCGCACACAAATGATGCATCGTTGAGTTTTCATGCAGGGCAGGCATTGCTTTGATTTCCGGCACATAGACTGGGATCCTCTTCGGGTTGCGGGGTTTCTGACGCCCCGGGGACGATTCGTTGAAATCTGGCACTTGCAGGACGAAGTCACAGGCGCTGCGTCGATCCGGTGCACGATGTGTGGAAACTTCTGCCGTTCGGCAAGTGCTGCGTCGATTCCTCTCAGGAAGTCGGGCGGTGTTGTTCTGGCTCGGTGTTGCATCGATACAGTGGGCCGTGCGGCAAATTTCCGGTTGTATCGCTAGTGCTGCGTCAATCTTCTCCTTGCGAAGTTCGGCGTGCTGCGATATTTCTAGTTTATTTCAGGCTGTGCGTTGATTTTTCGGCACACAAGGAGTTCTTTGCAGAGATGAAGCCTTTTTTCTCCTGAGACTTCAGGGAGCAGGAGGCAAGCTCTATCCAAGCCCTTTCGAGAGCACTTCTCAGCGCAGCCAGAGAACAACAGGGCAGCAGGGCAACAGCAAGGCAGCACTCCTTCTCAGAAAAGCAGTCCAGGTGAGTCCTTTGGGCAGCCAGGCAGTTCTTATTGGCAGGTTGCAGGTTCTGGTTCAGGGTTTCTTCTCCAGGAAGTGTCTTTTGGCGTAGAAGTGTGTACCTCAGAAGTGTCTGAGTTGGTAGGGTCAGAGACCCTGCTTAAATACCCAAATGTGCCTTTGAAGTGCGGGAGATGTCAAAGAGTGGCTTAGAAGTGCACAAGGTCCCCTTTCAGTTCCATCCTGTCTGCCAGGGTCCCAGTAGGGGGTGTGGCAGTCCTTAGAGTGAGGGCAGGTCACTATCCTTTGACATGCAAGTGTCAGGCCCTCCACCCTCTCAGCCCAGGAAAACCCATTCAATATGCAGATGTATGCAAGTGTGACTGAGCATCCTGTGTTTGGGGTTGTCTGAGTGAATGCACAATGGAGCTGTCAACTAAACCTAGCCAGACGTGGATTGGAAGGCACAGAAGGATTTAAGTGTAGAGTAATGCTCTAGTTTTAAAAGTAGCATTTCTAAAATAGTAACATAAAATACAACTTCACCATTAAGCAGGATTTTGTATCACCATTCTGGCCATACTAAATATGACCTGGCTACTCCTTTCAGATCAGGATCTACCACTCAAACAGTGTATGAAGTTAGCCCTAATGCTATCCTATGAAAGGAGCAGGCCTCACAGCAGTGTAAAAACGAATTTAGGAGTTTTACACTACCAGGAAATATAGAACACTCATGTTCATGTCCTGCCTTTTACCTACATAGCACCCTGCCCTATGGGTTTAAGGCTGGGCAATTACTTTTAAACACCAAGTCGAAGTGGCAGTGAAACTGCACACACTGGCCCTGCAATGGCAGGCCTGAGACATGGTTAGGGGGCTACTGATGTGGGTGGCACAACCAGTGCTGCAGCCCACTAGTAGTATTTAATTTGCAGGCCTTGGGCACATGTAGTGCATTAGACTAGGGACTTGCAATTAAATTAAATACGCCAATTGGGTTTGAGCCAATGTCACCATGTTTTAAGAAGAGAGCACATGCACTTTAGCACTGATTAGCAGTGGTAAAGTGTGTAGAGTCCTTTACCCAGCAAAAATTAGGTCAGAAAAAGAGAAGGAGGAAGGCAAAAAGTTTGGGGGTGACCCTGCAGAAAGGCCATTTCCAACAGACTTGATTCACCAAACATTGCTTCATATCATTTTGAATACTGATCAGGTCTTGTTTATTGGGGAAAGTGTTGAAGGAGTCAGTAAAGTTTTAGAAGAGCTCCTGAAAGTATTCTCTGAGGTTATAAGTACACTTGAATGTGTTCCCCAACATATGGGAAAAAGAGGCGCCGCTACAGTGTCTCACTAGGCTAGGAATATTTCCATGATTGGAAGAACAAAGTGGAACAGGTCTTAGGTATCAGGGAAAGTGTAGGAGGCGCCAGTAAAGTTTTAGAAGAGTTCCTGAAAGTATTCACTGAGGTTATAGGTATACTTGAATGTGTTTCCCACCATGTACTAAAAAGTGGTGCCACTACTGTGGCTCACAATGCTAGGAATATTTCCATGATTGTCAAGGACAAAGTGCAATAAGAAATATAAAGACTAGGGGAGGCTGAAGTAATAGAGGCAGTAGAGTGCTTAGATCGGATCCCCTCACTGGTCATGGGCAGACATGCCAATGGGAGAATACATTTATGTGGTGTTCTAAAGAACTTAAAAACATATTCTTGTTGATAACATTTCCCTTTCTATGATGTATAAAACTCTAATGGCTTCTAGAGGACACAGTTGGTTCTCTGTGATTCACCCATCTTTCACATATCACTAGGTACATATGGGGCCAGATGTAGGAACGCAAAAAATAGCGAGTCGGAAATAGCGACTCCATGTGAATCACTATTTCCGACTCGCAAAACGATATGCCGGGAAAAATCGCTATTCCAAATAGCGATTCGGTGCAGAGTCGCAAATTGCGAAGTCGGAAATTGCACGAAGGGTGTGGCCCTGTGTTGCAAATTGTGTCTGACTTGCAAATTGCACGCAGGTGCAAATTAATCTTTTGAAAAACCCACTTCCTGATGAGTTATGACATCAGAACCAGGAAGTAACCCCATGGAACAGGGAGGAGCCCACCCAGCCCAAACTGCAGAGCCACACCCAGGTGAGAGGAGCTGCAGCAACAATGGCTGCACAGGAGAAGGAGACACCCAGTGGAGGCAGAAAACGCAAACGTAAGTTTTGGGAGAAGGAGTTGGAGGTGCTCACCGAGGAGTGCTGCCTGCATCATGGGGAATTATTGGGCAAGGCAGCAATGAGTGTCCCTGACGGCCACAAAAAGAAGATCTGGCAGGAGATCCTGAACAAAATGAATGCCATTGGTGTCAGCTGCCGCACCCTGGATGAGGTCCGCAAAAGGTGGTATGACCTTCGCTCCAGGGCCAAGGAGAGGGTGGCGGAGCGCATGAGGGAGGTGCATGGCACTGGAGGAGGGCCATCTACTGTACCACCCCCTACAGTCAACAAAACCATGGTTGAGACAACTCTGGAGCCGGAGGCTGTACTGGGCATTGGAGACCTAGACAATTCAGCACCAGGAACATCAAAAAGTAAGTACCAAAATGTATTTATTTACACCAGTCTATGCACCATACACACAATCACAGTACACATCAACAGGCCCCTCCAGATTAGCTCCATTCCCAGTTTTTAAACCTATAGAACAGTGCATTATGGGCAATGTAGTACAGTAATCCAAATATAGGAAAATGTTTATTCTGAGGCATCAAACATATGTGCGACATTGACAGTGTATCCCCTATGTCCCACAGGTCTCCCACAAGGCCCCCCATCAGCGCCACTGTGCAGGGAGGGTATCAAGGCACTGACACACAAGAGGAGGCGGCCACAGACACCGCAGGGGAGTGCAGGACAACACCACCCGTCCAATCGGCACAGGAGAACATGGATGATCCTGCTGGGGTATAGAGGCAGCTATTGGGACACTGGGGCCAATGCCTAGGGAGAGTCAACCACAGGGATCATCTGGCTCTGTGCGTAGACGAGGCACAATGCAGTCTGTGCGTAGGGAGGATGTTGCCAATGAGGAGTTTTTGGGACTGGAGGCATCCTTACTGCAGAGTCACCGGCTGCAAAATAGACAAATGCGGTTAATGAACCGTAACCTTTCAAGACTGCAGAACACAATCACGCATGGACTGGCAAATGTCGACAACCAGTTCACCACAATGAACTCTCACTTGGGTAACCTGACTACCTCCATAGACAACTTGGTCAGGGGACTGGTGGCTGACAGGGCACAAGCACGGCGCAGGGAGCGCAACACTGCTGCCCATTTAGACAGGTTAGGTGTGTCTGTAGGGCACCTGGCTACCACTACAACCTGCCTGTCAAGGCGCACTGTCAGCCTGCAAGTGGAACTAGGCCATTTTGCAGGAGATGTGGCTCAAGGACTTGGCCGCATCAGCCATGCGGTGGACCTGCTGGAGACCAGGCAGGCAGCAAGGGGCATTGGGCATACCCCACAGGACAGTGAGAAGGTCTCCAATGTGAGTAGTGTGTCTGCCACTGATGCACGTGTGTCGCGGAGTAGCAGTGCACGGCAGGGCTCAGGGGACCAACTTGGAGTGAGCCATGGTGGCCGCAGTCGCAGGAGGCTGTGAGCTACTGATATGTGGTGTTACAGAGGCACATGCAGGTAATGTTTCAGACTACACTTTTGTTTTGCATTCTGTAGTATAGTTGACAATTGTTTCCACATTATAGTCCTGCAATAAAAGGGTTAATTTGTTAAACTTCACAACTGGGCAATCTTACATTAGTTAGTGTTGTCACAGTTGCTACGTACCTGCCAAAGTAGTGGGTTGCTATGTGGTTCCGTCTCTGTCTGCCCTCCATTGCGATACTTCTATACCCAGGCTGTTGGTGTGATAGCTCTTGCTCCTCATCCTCCGAATCTGTGTCGTCAGGGGTGAGATATAGCCCACGTCGGTGGCAATGTTGTGTAGGATGGCACAGGTGGCAACAATCTTGCATGCTGTTTCTGGGGCATACTGAAGTGCTCCTCCACCTTTGTGCATGCATCGGAATCGTGACTTCAACAAGCCGAACGTCCTCTCAATTACAGCTCTGGTTCGCCGATGTCCAATGTTGTATCGCCTCTCATTCTGATTGCCAGGTGTTAGGTATAGGGTGAGTATCCATGGTCTCAGGGCATATGCACTGTCACCTGTTTGACAAAAGAGGCAAATTTAGCAGGGCATCACAGGGTTACGCTGTAACATGTATGTAAGGCTTCAGAGTGTACTCGCCAGTACCTAATAAATATCCTTCTCCAAACTCCCCACGTTCTAGGCGTTGGTGTATCCCACTGTGCCTGAATATGTGTGCATCATGTGTACTCCCTGGATATTTAACCACAATGTCAGTAATGACATTATGGGCGTCACATACCACCTGGATGTTTAGTGAGAGGGTACATTCCCTATTGCGGAACACATATTCCAGATTTGCTGGTGGGCAAATTGGTAAATGTGTCCCGTCCACATACCCAATTACATGTGGGAAGTTGGCAATTCTGTAGAAGTCCAACTTGGTGCTGTTCATTTCTGCCTCATTTCTGGGAAGTTATATATATCTGGACATGTGTGCGAGTATGGCATCTGGGAAACGTCTGAAGAATCTTGAGAGGGCACTTTGGGATACCCCACCTGCCACCTGCCACTGCAATCACCCCCTGATAGCTACCCGAGGCCAAGAGTAGGGATGGCGCTGCCGCGCATTGTCTGGCGTTCTAGCTGAGATTTCAGCAGTTCAATGATCTCTAGGATAACTACGCTGCTCAGTCTGTATTTACCATAAATCTCATCCTCAGTTTGTTGAAATAGTGTCAGCCTAGTTCAGTATATCCTCTCCTGTCTCTGCCTCCTCCTCCTCTGCTGGGCAGCCTGGACTCTCCTCCTCCATGCAATCACGTATAGTGCAGCCATTTTGAGTAACCCAGATGCCTTCTAGGTCTCCTTTTATACTTTGGTTCTGGTTACCACCTGCTCTGAATCAGTGGTATTCTGGATGTGCAAAACGAGCTTTTTGCAACTAGTCGCAATTTGCGAATGGCTTTTGTATACGGTTTGTGACTCGCAATTTGCGACTTCCTAATTGCGAGTCGTAAAATCAGGTTGCAAATTTTGCGAGTTGGTAATGGGTCGCATCGCTATTTGGTACTCCAAAATGGGATTTGTACATCCCATTTCACATTTTGCGAGGTCGCAAATAGCGCTGCGACCCATTTGCGACTCGCAAACGTTTGCTGCATCTGGCCCTTAGGGTGGCCAAGAGTAGACGTTGATAGCATTTATTACACTTGTTGGATACTTCCTTTTTTAAAAGGATGCCATTTGTCCTTGCTTCAGCAGCTGCCATTATTCCGTGGCTCATGTATAAGATTTTTTAACAATGGTCATAATATAGTTTTCTTCCAAAATGACATTCTTGTAATGTGGAAAAATAAGGAAGATCATCATTTAACTGTGAGGAAGGAGCTGGAATTGTTGGAATGTAAGGGTTTGATGCCCTGAACATAGTAAGTGTAAATTTGCAATGTGGGCAGTGATTTGCCTGGGACATGAAATTGGACAAGAAAATAATAAACCTCAGAAGGAATGATTGGATGCCACCAGGGAGGTTCTTGCACTGTGAAAGAAGGATGCCTTTAGTTTATTCTTGTGTCTTGTGGAATCCTTTTGCAAGTTTGTGAAATCCTTTGCTAAAAAAACTCATCTTCTGAGGCTTTTGTTAAAGTGTAAATTTGATGTGGGCTTATAATGCCCACGATCTGTTTGATACTTTAAGAAAAGAAATTAGTGATGCTAATCCACTTCAGGGTGTCGACCTCAAATCCAAAACCATTCTCACTACTGATTATAGCAATAAAGAGTTAGCGCATTTATCATTTAACAAAATAGTGAGGGGAAATAAGTGGTTGCTGCTTTCACTTTACGGTCTCTCGCTACCGAAGAACGATACTAAGTTATTAAGAGGGAGAGAAAAGCTTTGGGATTTGTGTGGGATGCAGACATCCTTTTGTGTGGGGTACAGAGTTCACAGTCAGTACTGACCATAAGCCACTTCAAAGGAATAAACTACTGATGATCTAATGAAAGCATCTCCGGGTATTGCAAGGCTCTATCGGACTCCATGATTACTTCTTCACAGATCAATACGTACTGGGGAGTTAACAGCTGCATTTATCATTGACTGATAAGGTGCATTTAGTGGATCAATTGGAGAATTCCTAGGATGTTTGAGTGGGTAAGGATGAGATGAAGCTGTTGGTAAGTATGAATTGGAAAAGGCATATGATTAGGACATTGGTGTGCAGCAGCTGAAGTATTTTTGAGAGAAGGATGGGCTGAAAAAAGAAATTAGATACCAAATTGTGATGTTTTTGGGAGGTTGGTTTCAAACTGTCATACAATTCAGGGTATATGGGGCCAGATGTAGCAAAGGTTTGCGAGTCGCAAACGGGCCAAATCGCTATTTGCGACAGTGCAAAGTCGGAAATGGGATGCAAAAAGCCCATTTCCGACTCGCAAAAAGCGATGGGACCTGTTTGCGAGTCGCATCTGTTGCGACCCCATTTTGCGACCCGCAAATACCAAGTCGCAATTTGCGAGTCGCAAACCTAATGCAATTGCAACTCGCAAATTGCGACTAGTCGCAAAAAGCCCATTTTGCATGTCCCATTTACCACTAACTCAGAGCAGGTGATAACCATTACCAAACTATAAAAGGAGACCCAGAAGGCATCTGGGTTACTCAAGATGGCGGAGATATACCTGATAGCAGTGAGAAGGAGAGTCCACGCAGCCCAGCAGAGGAGGAGGAGGGGCCACAGACAGGAGAAGATATATAGAACAAGGCAGACTCTTTTTCAGCAAACTGAGGATGAGATCTATGACAAATACCGCCTTAGCAGCGCAGCCATACTAGAATTAATTGATTTACTCAAACCACAGCTAGAACCCCAGACTCTGCGTGGCTGCGCCATCCCTACGCATGTGCAAGTGCTATGCTCACTGCACCTCTTGGCCTCAGGGAGCTATCAGGGGGTCATTGCTGTGGCAGGTGGGGTATCCCAAAGTGCAGTGTCAAGGTTCCTCAGGGCATTCCTAGATGCCTTAGTCACACACATGTCTCACTTCATATACTTACCAAGAAATGAGGCAGAAATGAACAGCACCAAGCTGGACTTTTACCGCATTGCCCACTTTCCCCATGTCATAGGGTGTGTAGATGGAACACACATTCAAATATGCCCCCCTGCTAATCTGGAACACCTTTTCCGCAACAGAAAGTGTACCCACTCACTCAATATTCAGGTTGTTTGTGACGCCCATTATGTCATCACTGACATTGTAGCTAAGTTTCCAGGCAGTACCCATGACTCATACATTTTTAGGCATAGTGGGATACATCAACGTCTGGAACGTGGGGAATTCGGAGACAGTTACCTCCTAAGTAGAGCCACAGACACTTGCAGACATACACACAGGTCACTGTGCACGACAATCTGGACTTCCTAACAGTGTACTTTTGTGCCCAACAGGTGACAGTGCATATGCTCTCAGGCCTTGGATCATGACTCCGTTTTTAACACCCAGCAATGATTCAGAGAGGCAATACAACAGTGCACATAAGAGGACCAGGAACCTCATCGAGCGCACCTTCGGACTCCTGAAGGCAAGATTCAGAGGCCTCCACCGCAGTGGAGGTGCCCTCCAATACACCCCCATTACCGCATTCAAAATTGTGGTCGCATGCGCCATCCTCCACAACATAGCCACCCGACGTGGGCTACCTCTCACCCCTGCAGACCCAGATCCTGATGATGAAGAGCAAGAACAACCACATCGCCATCATGGGGATAGGAGTATGGCAAATCAAGGCAGACTGAGACGGGAACACATTGCAACACAATATTTTGGACGGTACGTGTCAACTCCCACCATACTCACCTATTAACCAAAAACTCCATTTGTTAAGTGGAACAAAAATAACTGTTTTATTAGTGCATTAATTAAACTATTCACAAGTAAAGATTGTCCATGGGCAGGAAAATGCTAACCAGGCATGTGGCACATTAACGTCATGTACCACATTTTATGGTCCAGAGTGATCTCTAGGACCTTCTGCCCCTCCTGCCAGCCTGGCTGGTCCCTGGTGCTTCCGTGGTGCTCTGCCTGCCACTCCTGAGCACCCTGCTGTCAGTGACAGAGACACTGCTCACTGTTGAGCCCTCCTCACTGTCCTGAGGTGTTTCCCCTGTGGCCCTCGACATTTCCCGTGTCTCCATCATTTCTATAATGTGGGTCAGACGTCCCAGGCCCCTAGCCACATCCCCAGCGAAATGGCCCATCTCCACTTGCAGCCCAACTGCCCTCCTCGACAGGCCTGTGGTGTTCATGGCGAGCCTGCCGATGGATGTGGCCATCCTGTCCAGTCTGTGCAGGAGCTGCCGATCCCTGTGCCGCCCAGCCTCGGCCTGGGCCAGTAGTCCTCCCGTCAGTTCCCTCATGGCAAGGGCAAGGTCCCCAGTGTTACTGCAGATCATGTCCATCCGTGTGTTGAGGTGCTGCATTCTGGCATGGTAGTTGCGCACAAAGCGGTGCAGCACATCACTAATTCTCCCCAATATTCTATTCTGTAGGCGCTGACCAAGCAGCAGATGTGCCTCACTGGTGGAGGGAGGAAGTAGCCCGGATGCAGACTGCAGCCCTGATGGAATGGACCTGAGACGCCTGCGCAGCGGTGGCTGCCCTGTGCTTCCACCTGTCTCATCCCTGCCTGTTGCTGGGGCAGCCTCCTGTGGAATTGTTGCAGCAGGTGTGGCTACTGCAGGGATGCTGCTGACCGTGCAGGTGGGGGTGCTGGCGGGTCCTGGGTGTCCTCATGGGCCTGGCTGCTTGGAGGGTTGGTGGTGTCTTGCTGGAGACCTGTGGGACATGGGGAACAGACTGTCAGTGTCTACTATCTATTGCACACTTCCTAATAAACATTTGCCTATGAACTGCCTACTTGACTACATTTCCCATAATGCATCATTCTGGCATTTGCTACCCTGAACTGGAGCTATCTTGGTTGTGCATGCCCCTGTGTACATGGTGGGTGGGGGTTTGGCATTGATAGGGGTACAGGCATATCACATGGTACTCACCGGTTGATGTGCTGGGCTCTGAGGTGTCCAGGTCCCCAAATCCAGACACTGCCTCCTGCTCCAAGGTTTCTTCCACCCTTTCTTCCAGGGGTGTGGGTGGTGGCACAGACGATGGTCCCCCTCCTGTGCCTCTCATCTCCCGGAGCCTTTCAGCCACCCTCTCCTTGGTCTGGGAGCGGAGGTCATACCACCTTTTCTTGATGTCGTCGATGGTCCTATGGCTCACCCCCAGGGAATTAATCTTGTCCTGTATGTCCTGCCACAGCTGTTTCTTTGTGGCTTCAGGAACATTGAGGGCTGATCTCCCAAACAAGTCATCATAGTGCTGACAGCATTCCTCTGTCAGCACCTCCAGCTCCCTCTCAGAAAATTTCAGCTTCCTCTTTCTTGGTGTTCCCTCCATGGCAGCTGCTGTTTGTCCTGTGTGAAATTCGGCAGTTATAAAAGGGTGTGGTCCTCCCTCCTCCCAGGTGTATTTGTAAACTTCCTGGCTGTGATGTCATTATCATGTGCCAGGAAGTGTTTCCAGAGTGTTCTGGAGTGGTTTCTGGAGTGTTCTGCTGTACCTGTAATCAATTTTCAAGGTAATCGCAATTAGCGACATCTACTCGCTAATTGCGAGTTTGTTTTTTGCACACTCGCAAAAAGCGACCTCGCAATCTGCGGACTCGCACACTGCGTTGCGAGTCCGGGTGCGAGTCGCTATTTCGGAACAGTTTTTTTTCCCTTGCATTCCAAATTGCGACTCGCATTTTGCGACTCGCATCAACTCGCAAAATGCGAGTCGCAATTTTTTGTTTTGCTACATGTGGCCCTTGGTGAGTAAAAGTAGGATTTTACCTCTTAATAGTTTGATGGTAAGAACTGTTATTTGCTGTAAGGCATTTGGGCACGGTTAAAGGTAAGAGGAGAATCAAATGTTTGTATTGGTGGCCGGGAATTGATACAGATATTGGACATGTAATAGAGATTGCATTGGATGTGGAAATTCGTATGTTTAAGGTCACTCTCCATTGTGTAAGGGTAATTACTTTCTTATACAGTGGAAAACTATTGGTGTTGACATCAAGTTCCTGTTCAGGAGGAGAGTGGCAAATGCAGGTACGATGTGGTGCTTGTTGATCACGTAGATACTAATACTATTTTGAAGGATGTTCCATTGGAACAAAGTTTGGATGAATTAGGTGATGGGAAGGTGGATTAATTGATCCATTTAGATGTCAAGGGACCATCTGACTCTATTTCTCAATCAGATGCTAGTGGGGTACTCATGATGAGGATGTTCAATTATGCAGTACCGGGACTAGTGCTGGTCATGGAAGTATTAGAAGGAGCTAGATGGATTGCCCTGTTCTACCACCATGAAAGTACCAAAATTATGTCAGACCTGTCTTATATCATGTTATACAATTACGAATATATAGTATTCTTTCTATACATGCATTTTTGTATCTTGGACAGTTAATGCATTTGTGAATATGTGTTTGTTCTTTATTTAGCATTTATTTAGGATTTTGTCTTGGTGAGTGGTATATGTATATTTCCATGTAACCGTTTTCTTTTTCATCTTTTGGTGATGCGTTAATGGTATCATGTCAGCATGAATATTTTTTGTTTTCTTTAGAGAGGAAGATTTGTGTTGTTTTCTGCAGCTTGCTAAGCTCTCTCAGAACCCACTGACTTCAAAGGACTCCTCTGCACGGGGACTAAGGTCAGTTAGATCAGTTGAAACTAGACTGTGAAGCTGTCAGGAGTGCTGCCCACCAGTTTTGCAATAAAGGGACTTAGTGCTACCTCTTGCCTCATACAGGCCCACATTACGACTTTGGCGGTCTTCATAGAAGACCGCCAAAGCTGCAGGCTCCAGAAGACCGCCAGTGCTGGTGGTCTTCTGGCCACCATATCACGAGTACTGCCGAATTTCCACCACACTTTGGGTGGAAATCCGGCAGTAGTCATGCTGGTGTGTGGAGGTGCTCTGGCGGTTCCCCCGCCGGCCTTGCCCCACCAGTAGGACTCCACCAGCCTTATTATGGGCAATAATAGCCTGGCGGTGTCCTGATGGCGGGGTGCGGCCCTCATTTTGACCGCCACGGTCCAAATGAGGGCCATGCTTCTTGCTGCGTTGGTTGCAACTTTCACCACTCGAAAAACACTACAGACTGATATAGGGTTGGCCCAGGAGTGATGTGGGACAGCTTATTGACACATGAGTGTCTACAGAGGGAGCTTGAAGGGGTAAGGCCTCAGTGACAAACAGTAGAAGAATTAATGAGGGCTTAAGGGTTGATAGCCGGCAGTTGGCTCCGATAGTCAGAAGAATGTTAACAGCGGGCCTCTAAGAGACATTAGAATGGCTAAGGGTTGGCTGAGGGCCACTAAGGACCATTCACTGTTGTAGTAAAGTTCAGCATAGCAACAGTGTGAGGGTTTCAGAGAGCTAGATAATGGGGTCTGCCTTCTAGCTAAGAGTCACGAACACTGGCTGGGAGGGTCAATTAAATTGTGGGATCTTGTTAGCTGGCAGATGTATTGTAAGACCTAGCTGGGGGCTGCTAAAAACCAGCAGTCACTTGAGGGGGCTGTCAGAGGGGCTCTAGGAGATAATGTTAGTGGTCTGAGAACCAGCTTCAAGAGCTGAAGAGTTCTGAGGTCCAGCAGAGGGTTTGTGGTGGAGCTCTTGGCACTCCTAAGCGTCAGCATGGGCTAAGTGGGCCAGTAGAGTGGGTATAAGATTTTATGTAGGAAGGCACAGTTGGACTAAGAGCTCATTTAGTGGCCAGTGCAGGATTGTTAAGGGGGTTTTAATAGACTGTTAAAGGACTAGGATGTCTTCTGTGTGACCATGAGAGCTAATATAGGATCTTTAGGGTTTGTTGAGTGTTTACTGAGATCCCTTCAGGGCCTAATCAGAGGCTCTGAGTTTCACCTGTGAGGCCCCAAGAGTCAATTCTGCGGGTTTGAGTCCCCACAGAAAGACTTGAAAGGGAAGGAGATAAAAAAAGTGGTGGGTAGAATGCTTGAATTAATCTCAGTTGCTTGTAATTACTAGGGTTGCATTCTAGTGCATTAACTTTTGTTCATTTGCAGCGGGGGCATGTCCTGGCAATTCAGGCTTGACTACTACTACTACTGGAGCAGTATCAAGACTGGTTTACATGCGTTTGCTCCTCATTAGAGGCATAGTGGGCAAATACAAACAAAGGTTTGAAATGTATCCAACATGGTTGGAAATTGCTCGGATTTTTACAAGTATTCCACCCATCACCTCTTGTTTTTTTAACATGTGATCTGAGGGACAGCTGAGGGCTTGCGTGGATCTGCAGTAGAGTTCTTAGGACCTGCAAAGGGCAGAGGATTAGTAGAAAGAATATGAGTGCTGACTGAGTGGCTTACTTTTTTAAAGGTGCAGTAGAGTGTTTCAAGGTCAGGCGGAGCTGTGGCCTGAATGTAGTCTGAGAGCAGTTGGAGTAATTTTGGAAGTTCTGAGAGCAGAGGCCGGAACAATAGGTCTGAACAGTAATAGTGGTCTGATGCACTGGGAAGGAGTCTTTAGCCCCAGTTGAAAGCTTCTGGAGAGCTCTGATAGTTAGGTAAGGGGCTGGCTCTGAAGTTGTTTGCAGAGCACTAAGGGTTAGCAGGAGGATCTGTCAGCATGGCAGGTGGCTGAAGGCTCACACTAGAATCTCAGGGCCATGTAGAGTAGGTTGGAAGCTGTTAGCCCTAGCATCCTTGATGCAGTCTTTCCCCAAACATTTTGCCTTCACCCCTCAAGTTTTCTGACTTCAGTTTTTGTTCGAACTGACAGCTTTTGGTCTGGTCTTCCCCCCAAACCTTTTGCTTTCTTCCCTTCTGTTTGCTGAAATTTGTTTTTGTGGGCTTTAGCACTCTGCGCACTTTATCTCTCCTACTAGTGCTAAAGTCCTTTAAAATATGCCCTGGGTCTGCCATTGCACCTGTGTGCAGTTTTACACTACCAATTTGAGCATTTTCCAGGCTTCATCCTCCCTTTTTAGTACATATGAGGTACCCCTAAGGTATGCCCTAAATGACCCTACAGGGCAGGGTGCATTGTATTTAAAACAATGGACATGTAATTCTAAGTTGTATATGTCCAGTTAGAGAAAATCTGGTACATTTGTTTTTCACCACTGTGAGGCCTACCTCCCTTAAATGTTAACAGTAGATTACCTTATTACATTTATGAGGTGATAACATTTGATTGATTACTGATAGAAATGTTGTATTTGGTCTTAAATACATTATAACTTAACATCTTCTTTAACAGTAAAGTGGATTTTAAGTCGTTTCTGAATTCCGTTTTTAGAAAGGTGCCATTTTTTTGTCCTGACTGATTTGATGTCCCTATCCTGTGTCACATTGCTGAATAGCTGGCAGTTTGTCCTTGTGTATTCTTCCCAGTCAGTAAGGCAAAGGGGGACTATGGGTTGGCAAGAAGGACCATCTTGTCAGGATTTGAGGGATGGAGCTGTT
This sequence comes from Pleurodeles waltl, assembly GCF_031143425.1. Lineage (NCBI taxonomy): Eukaryota > Metazoa > Chordata > Amphibia > Caudata > Salamandridae > Pleurodeles > Pleurodeles waltl. The sequence continues at coordinate 843,121,593 of NC_090442.1, forward strand.
CCCTGCTCCATTTACATTGCCTCCAGCACACTCACAAACACCCTGACACCATTCCTTTGACAACCTAGACCTTTCAGACCTTGGGCAGGGGAAGAGGGGAACTTTCCAGAACAAGATGTAAAATGGCCTAGAAGTTTCTCCAACTTCAAAAGCTCGCACCAGGTACAAATATTGGACCATCAGACCAACTAATTCTTCAGCACATTCCCGCACATGTGAAGGACCCCAGAAGTACTGTCCTGAACTTCAGACAACTGCTCTGCTCCTTAAGGCCTCCTTCGTGCTTACGAGGACTACCCTGCTGCTACCAGAGGACTGTCTTGCTCAAAGCCCACATTGAACCCTCAGAGGACTGCCCTACTGCTTGAGGCCTACCTTGCTCATTGATATGAGTTGGCTGGCCTCTTGTTCTGAGCTACAAGGACACAACAAGTTCCCACAACCTTGAACCCACACCTGCACAATACCTGAAGTGAGTCCTGCCCTCCAAGTAGAGCCCCACCAGTCCTGGACCCTTGGAAGTGGTGCTAAAGGTACCCTAACAGCCAAAAACTGAAACTTCCAACTTAAAACAATTTTCACCAAAAAGTGGCCTGATAACTGACAGGAGACTGGAACCTACCTGCTCACTAATCTGCCTGAGGTGCATCATCTGTCGGCTTGATTTGCTCCATTCTTCTCAGCAGCATAAAATCTTGTTCAGTGACTCTTTTCAGGAAGAGTATCAGGCCTCGTAGGGCCCCATTGGCTACATCCTTCAGCTTTGTCCTACTGTGGATGTTCGACTTCCAAACTCCCAACATATAAATCTTAATGTGACTTCATTCAGCAGCTCCGTGATGATGACGCCTCCTCCTCAGACAATGCCTTATGCCTTGCCCAGCTGAACTTTACCTTCTCAGAAACTTTTTCTCAAAATGTCTTCTAAGCCCACAGTTAAGCCAAAACCAGGCTCAGTCTACTTTGTGTAAACGACGGTGCTCCAAGTCAGTTGGCCATTACTTTGACTTTGCCCCAGGCCTTCGCAACTGAATGCTGGCGGTCAGCACTTTGATCTTTTAGGCGCTGTTTTTCACAAAACACTTTAACAATTTATAACTCTGTTACCACTGATTGGATTTAATTTGTTTTTGTGTCAAATTAGTTATTACAACTTACTCTATTTTTCTAAATTGGTTTGGCATTGTTCTTGTGGTGTGTTTTCACTTCATTACTGGTTATGAGCTGCATAAACACTGCACACATTACCCCAAACATCTCCAATGACTAGCTTGTGAGCCACCAGTAGTTTAACAACTATCAGTGAGTAGCTCTTCTGTATTCAGTCCTGCCTAGTAATATAAAAGATTTCCTTTGTTGAAATATAATATATGCAACATAATTAAAAAGCATATATGGTAGATGAAAATGTTTTTTTTTTCAGAACTCATAAGCTGATATTTGAAGAAAAGTAGTTGATATTTCAAAATGTATTCAAGCTCTTTTTTCATTTGGACATATTTAATATTCCAATTATACCTTGGTGCAGTGCTGAATGCCGCTATGGCTGTTATGTGTTACCCACGTAGAGGCATTTCAGATTGATAATACTTTTTCACTTTAATGCTGGCAACCTGTCCAAGGCAAGTTACCATCACATTACAAACTTTAGTATCTCAGGGTGATTTGCATTGAAAGTAAGTGGCTCATATTACAGAAAGGTTGGAGAGTCCTTCATTGCTTCTAAATTAAGCCTGACTGCTTTTGCGCCAACCTGACAGACAGTTAAGCGCAGGTTAATTTAATGACTTTTGTGGTTCACCCTGACAAGGATTGTGATTGTTGCTTGAATAGAGTTCCTCACCTCAACCAATAACTCAATTTCATATAGTGTGTTGATAAAATAATGCCCTTGACTACTTGGGGTGGGGCTTTAAACCTAGATACACTGAAGATATGTACACTGCAAAACATATACTGCTGTTTGCTGACAATGCTGCCCTGCTCTTTTTGAGAGAAGTTCGTATGTACAGACAAATTAGTAATTTTACAGAACACTGTATGGGAAAGGAGCGCAACATTATTGGAGCACAAACAAAGGTTATGGTCATAAAATCAGTTTCTCCCCAAAAGAAATCATTGTGTGGGCACTGGCCAACTTTTAGACTATGTGCATAATTTTGTTTACTTTGGTAACTGCTTCAACTGTAAGCATGGCTTAACGTCGCTTTGTAAATATGGTGCAGTGCACAGCGCCACCGGAGCGCCACAAAAAGTGGCTCAACGCCACCTTGTAAATACGGCGCAGGGCGTTGCGTCACAGGAGCATCACAAAAAGTGACGCTCGGTTGGCGATAGGGCCTTGTAAATCTGGCCCATAATGTTTAGTGTGAAGTTCTCTTTCTCACTACGGTGGTTTCCTTGACTTTGTTTGCAAGTGTTGCAGCACATCTCCGTGTCAGGCAGACCCATGCCTGCCACTGCACAAGCTTTGTTTGTTCCCAGCACACATGAGCTACAAACGATGGGATGGAAGATAACTCGGATGAACTCACACTGTAAAGATGGATGCAAACCTCTGCATCCATTATTTTCCTGCTGTCTGACTGCCCTGCCCCTACCGGATGCACCTCACAGCTGGGTGGAGGGCACGGGCAGCCCATCCTGGTTTCCATGGCAACAGCGGCCAGGTAACATTGCATCAGGGCAGGTGAGTCATATCGCCATCACGTCTCTTCAAAGGGGGCTGAACTCATAACAGCGAACGCGGGGTTCGCCCGTCCAGCTCCTCGCCAGGGCAGGGCCGTCTGACTGGTTTCCTTCCGGGGAAGCAGAGCACACGTTAGAAATCAGGCAAAAACTCCGAGATTACAACAATTCCGCCTTCCCTGACTCCGTCCATTTCCTGAAGCCCGGAGGGGATGCTTCTGATAGGCCCTGCCTCTGTATCTCATACAGTGCATGTTCTTAATGCAGCTGGCACGGAATGGGCGCTCGTCCGTTGGGCACCAGAAAGAAGTGTTATTGTCTGAAGCCTTGATTTCTGCATCAGATGTCGCGCTGCGCCAGTGCCTGCGTGTGCCAGCGTGTGCCAAGAAGCCTTTCTGCCCTCTGCTAAGTGTGTCTTGGACAGGCTCTCATCCTCCCCTGGAGAGCCCGGGCAGGGATGGTGCCAGGAGGATGCTCACACCTGAGACTGCGTCGGGGTACAGAGGGGCCATTGTGCTGTGCCACGTGCGCCCTGACCGGGGGATAGAGAGGTGGGAACACGCAGGGTCGTGGAGTAAAAGCCGCAGAGTGTTGTGGAGAGGCCAAGGGCCTCCGGGGTGTGTTAATCGTGCCCCCGGGGCACCTACGCCACCTGTAGTGAGGAGACCAGGGCAGGGTTTCCTCTCACTGGGGAGACGAGGGGCCTCCGGGGTGTGTTAATCGTGCCCCCGGGGCACCTACGGCCACCTGTACTTAGGTGACCAGGGCAGGGTTTCCCCTCACTGGGGAGAGGATGGGACTCTGAGTGTGAATATACCCCCTCGGGGCACCTACGCCACCTGTATTGAGGTGACCAGGGCAGGGCAGGGTTTCGCCTCACTGGGGAGAGGATGGGACTCTGAGTGTGTAAAATGTCCCCTCGGGGCACCTACGCCTCCTGTAGTGAGGGGACCAGGGCAGGATTTCTCTCACCGGGAAGAGGGAGGGTCTCGGAGGTGTGTAAAGTGTCCCCTCGGGGCACCTACGCCACCCTCCACAGGAGTGTGGTGAGGTCACCATGGCAAGGTGGTCAAGCCAAGGAGGGGTTCAGCCTGAGCAGTGTAAGGGGGAGAAACCCTACCGCGCGTGAGTGCTGGATAATTCCGGGGGGGGGGGGGGGGGGGGGGGTTATAGTCATTCATATTTCTGATAATTACAATCAGTCTTGTGAACTGGGCTCAGTATTCACTAGTGACATCAGCTTGTAGGGACGCACACCAAAGTTTATCTTTCTTAACCACCTTTTAACCACAGTCTGACAACCCACCCCCTCCCCATAGATTCGGAAGAAGATGAATGGTTGAATGAATGGGTCAGGATGAGAACTGAAGCTGCCCTTTAATCCCCGGTGCCAGTGGGCTCATGTTGTGCCACAGAAGTGTGGGCTTTGGGGCGATGGTTCGGGGAGCTTCATGGGCTGAACCTTTTCTGAAGAACACACTGATAGTTCCGGCCGTGAGACAACTTGAGCTGTTTTGGGTGTGGATTAAAGCATTTAAACTTACATTCTGTGGTTCACATTACGGGCGCCCCGAACCAGTATTGTGTGCTTCTGCGGGGGCTGTTATCGCACCCGGACATGACACAATTACAAGCCTGAAACAAGCCCGAGCTGTTTAAATCAAAACAGTTGGATTAACTTCCCAAAGGGAGAAACCTGCCAATATACAGAGACAAACTGCCATTGCAGTGTTGAAATATAAGCAGATTATCGGTAGCCAACTGCTCAGCAAGATCATTGATGTGTATAATCTGAAAGCAGCAGTGGGAACCATCTATGGTACCGACCATTAAGTGTGCATCAAAGTCAAGGAGTTGGAGAAAATAATTGATCTCTACTCTGCTGGAAAATATCCTAATTTTTTTATAATATTGCTCCTCCATTTGGTGCCTGACACTCCTCTGATGTCCATGTATTTGGAGCTTGGTGTCAATCCTATACAGTATTGTTGCCTTCTGCCCAATCTTATATCAGATCTGCCGTATTAGAGTTCCCAGGAAGAAACATATCTCAGCCCTGTGATAGGCATCGGAAAAAAGAACAGCTGCAAATTGGTAGATGTCATATGTAAAGAACACCTTTACAGAACTGGAATTTGGCTGCTTTGGGATAACCATGCACTTTCTAAAGTTGGCATGCTTGAAATAATCAAGGAGGAATTTGGGATTTTGGAGCTCAGTAATACTGTTCACATAGATGAAAATACCTCTCTGACATATATCAATTTCTCCTACAAAGAAATAGTTGGCCTTGAGTCACATTTGGATTGGATACAACAGGAGGCACAACACACTTTTGGACCTGATGCATCAAAGGGTTTTCTCCATTCTGTGTCTATAAGGAAATCCTTTGATATATAAGGGGCTTTCTATCTTACCTTTAGGCTAGCAGCCCTTCTAACAAGAGCTTGGGGCACAACAGTTAAATTTCCTTAAGCAATTGATCAGTGTAACAAAAGCTGAGCATTTTTCTGTCTTAATATTCATCAGATACACCCACACTGAGCGATAAGGTTACCTGGATTGTTAATTATATATTATTAGTTTATGTTTCACATATGTATACATTATTTTTTCAAATGTCATGTTCCCCATTGTTCATGCTTCACTCCCAAAGGAGCAGCACATGTTTACTTTAGCATTTTCGAGTGTGCTTCAGTTACAGTCTTCTACTTTTAATACTGCGTCAATCCCCGCATCTCTCCCACCCACCACATTGATTGCACGATGTGTGGTTTTGTTTGTTGTATGTGAAGTAACATTTCTAAGACATTATTGTTTAATATCCTCAGGCCACCCATCGAAGAGCTACCATCCCAAGTCAAGACTCACCTTTAACAAAACCTACTCAGACACAGGTACAGTAAATGGTGTGCTGTGGCAAGTATTACTTTTTCCACCTATAGTGAGCTCACTACCTACGGATAAGGTCTAGTGAGTCAACTATTAAAAATGTGTGTTTCATCCTGCTGTAAGGATCAATAGATAGCAAAAGAACAACTAACACAGGGTTCTAAGCTATTTGAGCAGCTAAGCTGTTAGGCCACCTCTAAAATGATTCTAAAATGCCTTTTAAACTACAAGGCTATGGGAATGAAGTAAGCTAACTTGTTCTGTAATGATGAATTTGCAACACATTGATCCCTTACAAAAGGCAACAAACTATTATATTTTAGCGAATAGGAGTCGGAACAATGCATGCTGGAACCATGCATACCTAAACAACGCGGTGAGAGCAACGACCGCGTTGTTTCCATGAATGCCTTTACCACGAATGCCTTAACAACAATTTTTCGTAAAGGCATGTGTGAACGGCATGTGTGGTTCCAGCATGTGACACCCCCACCCCAATCCCCCACTCCTAACACAATCGTACCCCGACACCCACCCCTAAAAACATTTCTACCACTACCCCAACCCTTACCCCTAAAACTTAAACTACTCCAACACCCCACCCCGCCCCTAAAACTACCACAACCCCCCAGAGCTCTAAAACCTAAACTACCCCACCCCCCAACCCCGGCCCGACCCCTGACCCTAAAACTACCACGACCCCTCAACTCCCTAAAACCTAAACTACCCTGATGCCTCACCCCTAAACCTAAAATACACCGGCCCCCACCCCAAAAACTAAAAATACCCAGACCTCCCACCCCTAAAACCACCGCTACCCTCACCCCAAAACCTAAACTACCCCGACCCCCCAACCCAGCCCCTAAAACTACCATGACACCCCTAAAACCTAAAATGCCCCCACCCTGCCCCTAAAACTACCCCCACCCCCTAAATCCTAAACTAACCTGACCCCCCACCCGCCCCTAAAAACTAAAAATACCCTGATCACCCACTCCCGCTGCCAAACCTAAACTACCCCAACCCCCCCACCCCAACCCTAAAACTAAAAATGCCCGACCCCCCACGCCTGCCCCAAACCTAAACCACCCCACCCCCAAAAACTAAAAATACCCCGACCCCCACCCCTTCCCCTGAACGAAAGCGTTGTTCCACTTTTGTTGTCCACAACTTTGTTGTTCAGGAGTCATGGTTGGGGATGTTTCCCTATTGTAGCATTTGTCTAGTGCCTCTTGTTCATGACAAGGCTTCAAAGATATTTGGGGTAAGGGAGCAAAAGGCTACTCATTCTGTTCTACTTGGTTGGTTTGTGGGTTCATAGAGTGATGTGTGGAGTGAGTGTTATTGTTGTGCATGAGATTCTGAGTTACTACAAACATAGCAATGAAAAGGAAGGGGTGCATAGAAATCCTCCAAACATTTTAGGAAACCCACAGGTCCATGTGAAGAGAGACCCTGGATGGCAAAAGAGAGGCAAAGGTGCTGATAAACCAGGGAAAAGGAGACAATGTGAAAGATAAATTACCAAGTTAGTGCTGCCCTAGAACTGCTGCAGAGAGGCTTAACAACTCTGACTGAACTGATTTTAAATCAATTCTTTATTTCCAATATTTGTAGTCTTTTACTGCAAGTTGGAAAACAAATGAATTTGAGTAAATTAATTTGGTATGGCTTAGCATACGTTTCTACACTTTTGAATGTGTTAATTTATAGTAATAAGACACAGGATCTGACGTATCATACCTAGAAAAGTATGCACATTTTCTGAATATGTTTTGGGACTCCTCACTGGTGGTGTTGGATAGTGTTCCCGTTGTGTATATTTGAAAAATGTTTGGGGAGTACAAGATCTATGTAAGAAGTGGTATCATAGTGATGGTGACAAAACATTTCACCATAAATGGCAGAATTCATATACCTATCTTCATTTTCAAATACAGTACAATATTCAAGCTCAGACAACATTGAGTTCACTGTTTTAACATCCCATTTATCTAAAATAACAACTGGGATTATTATGTCATCCTTTACTACTTTAAAAAGATTAGGAAATTGTAACGCCTCTGAAGGGCAAAAAATATTATATAGGACCTTATCTCAGACTAGTTCATTTAAAACTGAAAAATATAAATGTTCACAAGGAACAGGTCTCTTTACACTTTGTGGAAAGACAAATGAGGTTTCAATACTTCAGCTCCAGTTCAACAGTAGAGCGTTCTGGAAGCTAATATTATTTATAAGCACAAAGAATACAAATCCAATCCACAGAAGCAAGGCAAGTAATTAAATTATAATCCACAAGTTGGCCCATGGATGGATCAGGATAGTGTGTTTCTACCAATGAAGAAAATCACGTACACCATGAAGTGAAGTATGAGGAAAATCAGAAGAAAAGTTGTCAACATCGACAAAATAACCAGAAGCAGCCTTTGTGAAGACAGTAGCCTCAACAGGTGAACATGAATTGGTAGACACCTCCAAAGGTGGTTTATCATAAACTCTGGTGCTTTGAATATTAGTGGTAAACTGTAGACCTACGTCCGTTGTGTTTCTTACATTTGCAGCAGTAACTGGAATCAACAAAAGTTCATTTTCTGCCCTCCCTAGTCTGGGGCAAACAATATTGGTGTTTTTAATACTTGAAGAGGTATTTCTGTAGGGTAGGGAGAGATGTTAGGGAACTACCAAGGAATCCTCATGGCCTACTGTGAAGGATCGGCCTCATGATGCAATTTTACTTGATCAATGGAGACAAAACGTTTGTCTTCGCAACCAGTAAGTGTTGTCAAAATCACACTTCTGGCACCTTGAACACCAAGGACTGGCACCGTTGCACGGTACGATGTGTCAAACTCCTTCTTCGCTGCAATCTTCTCTCGAAACAGATCTCCAACCTTTGGAATCCAGCCGGAAGGTACATGTTGCTCCTTTACCCTATCAATGGTAGAACATTTGAGTGCTCATCCTGGAAGTCCTGGAGTTCCTGTAAGACAGCGAAACATTCATTTATGCCAAAGGTGTGTCTGTCACCACTGCAGCAGGACAGTCATGATCTGGAACATACATCTGGATGTCAAACAGGACCTTGTAAGGGGCTCAGCCTCCCAGAGACTGTCCAGGCAGATTTTTTATGATCTCTGGACTCCATACAGGTGATGAATCCAACTATGACCTGAACCTAATACTCTATCTATTAAGGATTGCTTTAAATCTCAGTTTTTTCCTCTCCACAATCAAGTTTCCCCCAGGATGATATGGTCAGAAATAATGCACAAATACACCCAGTGTTTCCATGCTATCTCTGTAAGCCTTACAGGCAAAAGCAGAGCCCTGGTCCGGGTGGAATGGAACCACTGTATATTTCCTGATAAAGAGTTGCAAATCTTTAATAACAGTGCAAGTGTCAGCTGATAACTGTGGCGACACTTAGAGGAATCTGGAGCAAGAATCTACAGCAAGTAGAAGGTATATGAATGCACCATCTGAATTTAAGGGGCTGCAGTATTCTAAATAAAAACTTTGGAGAGGTTTGTTTGAAACCAAGAGGGGTGTGTGTGGTGGACGTGCAATGGTAGGACCTTTAGTTTGATGGCAAATGTTACAACCAATGTTCCCTCTAATTTTTTTCGGCAGTAAAAGGTCTCTGTGCGCTGCAGCCAAGGCTATGTGCGCCAAGAACATGACCATGCATGTGAGGCTTATCACTACAAGGAGGGCTTGGGGGTTCTCCTCCCAAGAAAACCTGGGCAAATATGACACAATCTACAACACATATTTCATTATACGCATAGTAAATGATGACCTTCCAGTGTACCAGGACAGGGCAATCTTTGTTGGGGCCCTTCAATGATTCTCTCACTATTATCTTCCAGCAGTGCCTCCATCTCTTCAGCGATTGTTGTACCCCTTGCTTTGGTCCTGTTGTGAAGGACAAACCCCACACTACACACACAGACATAAAGAACATGACAAGCACATACACGGACCCCTGGATTAAAGCTCTGGAATACCTTGAGGCACCGGCACATGTATATCCCTCCTGACTCATGCCATACCTTAGGAAATCTCCTACGAGACCCTTTGAGGTAAGTTACTGTTAAGCTTTCTTTTTTTCTTCTTTTTTTTTCATGTTCACTTTATCATCACTTTCCATGTTACCTTCTCTTCCTTCGGGACATGAGCCTGCTGCAGCTACCTGTGGGGATTGATCTGATCCGGGGAACATAATGTTTTATAGGTGAAGACCCTACTGGTTGGCTGGTTATGTATCACATAATTACTTAAGCAAAGCATGTAAACACAACACCAGACCACATGACCAACCCCACACAAACACACGCACTGAGTGAAACCTAAATTAGGTTTACTAATTGGAACGAGGCTGAGTGATGTGTACCATTTAACAGATGCCTAATGTCAATGTTCACACTGCTGTTTCTAAGAGAATGTACAATTATTTGGTATGAACTGTGATGTACAGGAAAAAACATATAATCAATAAACATATATTTTTTTAAAGATTTTAACTTATGAACTGCACAGTAACAAAAGGATCTCTGTGACAAAAGCAGTATCCCACTAAGCTATACCAATATAATACTGTTCTGTGATCTGCTTGGTACATGTTCTTTGCTGCAGGCACATTAACCCTCTGTGCTATCTTATATAAGTTAAAGCTGCCACTAGACAAAACTCCGTTCGCTCTCCAGCAGGTATGCTAATCACCAGAATTATCTTGCAGATGCACACACATTGACAAATGCAGCAATGCATGCAGAAAAACTGCACACACGTACATAGTTAAACTACATACTCAAGCATACAAACACACGTCACATATGTACAAATGCACATTAAAGTGCACACAGACACACTAGCACACAACTTATACAAATGTATACAAGTACATGTATGCACATTTTGCATGCCCGCTATTTCTAACGTGAATGACCCAACAAGGCCTCCATGGCCACAAATTTCACAGTGCCGGTATCTAAGCATAAGTAAAACTTTTGTCTGTGTTCTGAGACATTCAGTATTTTTGAAGTGTCTCTTGTGTGATATTTTTAAAGTATGGTCTGCTGAGGGGCGCAGAAATCCGCTCTCGGTAGGGATGTGCTGATAAAATTCCTGTGTGTTTCACTAGCCTATGGCAATGAAGTTCCGCCATCTATGCACAGTTTTCAAGATAACTTCCCTGCGAATCAGTAGTAATTATGATAACACCCTATATTCTAAACTTTGAGGCACTGATAAGAGACTATATTGATACCCATCTCAATGGTACTCACTTTATCAACCTTGGGCAACTGAAAGTCTGACTGAGCCCATTAGATTCCAACGTGCAATGCTACCTTAGTCAAAACTGCCACTAGACAAAATTCTGATCTCTCCAGTAGGTGCATTAATCACCAGGGGAATCTTGAATTTTTTATTGTTGCCTGAATATTATGGGATATACAAGGAACTCTGTACCAGATGCTTTCAGAACTGCTGCACTGCTGCAAAAGCGGTTTCCAGTAACAAAAGCAGCCCCACCCTTCAACCTTTACAGCCTTGGCTGAGACTACCATTAAATATAAAAACACTCTTGAGCATTTTAAATTGTATTTATCTAACAGATAGCAGTGCTGTCTCAAAGCATGCCACATGCTTCAAGGATCATGAATGTAAAAAGTTACACAATCCTCTGCACAAGTCCTGCAGCCTGCCTCTTATTTTTTAAATGAATGCAGCAAGTGGCATGTGCAGGATCCGCTGCTGCTTAACTTGTGACCCTCTTTAACCCCGCAGGCTAGCCTGGAAGAGGAATACTTACATGACACTGGTGCTTTCCTCTTCAACGGTGGTCTCATCCTCTGCCTGAATTCACTGCCACTGCTTCCATGGAATAAAGCAACAAGATAATGACTGCTTTTCGTGCCACTCCCATTTTATGAAGCTGCGGCGCAAAACGGTCTCTTGCGTGATCTGCAGTGAAAGTGTGTGCATGCTTCACCCAAGACACTGCGCGCTTGGGGTAGAACAGGTGCACGTGTGCACACAAGTGCACTTTACAGGGAGCACTGGTTACAATTAAGGACATGTTGTTTTGCCTATTTGTACAGACCATGTCACCAATAGCATTTTTGTAACGGAGAAACCTTGACCACCACACCGTCATGGGCAGATGCTATATCCTCATGTGCTGCTTTAATTAATTCTAGCCTGCAGTCTTCGATGGGTATCACACGATCACCCTCCTCCCAAATGGTAGCAAAATGGAATGTTCTGAGCACTTAAGAGGTAGGAACATTTTGCTGGATATGCTTTTGGTAAAGGGGTGTCATGGCCCGAAGCCATGATTTATTGATCTACCCTCATATGAGAATGAGTAATCGCAGCTACTGTTGCAGTCTTAACTGAGGATTTGGCTGCTTCCGTCTGGTAGACATTTTACACTTAATAGTGTTGACAGTTACTGGGTTAATTCCAGGTGTTGCCAATTGTGGTTGAACAGCCTATGCTAGGGTAAATTGTTATGGTGCACATTACAAACCAAGTTAAACATCAGTATGGTCTAAATAAATTATTACATAAGGGGCAGACATCGGCCACAGCTAGTTGCTGATATGGTGTGTAGCCATCTAGAACTGGCCATGTGGCCCTGTCATTGCTGATAGGACCCAGTCTATTGTTGTCTAAAACATGTGGTAGGGCATCTTGGAACAAATGTTGATGTTCCTGAAATGTTAATGGTATTTCTAAAGCATGATATGATCTGTACTGTCCTGGTGCATTAGCCTGAGTTTATGTGTGGAATGCATTTGTATTAGCATTGACTGCAAGAAAAATGACCCGAGAGTAAAATACTTCATTTTTTATGGATTGTGAGCCTCAACCATGAAGGTAACATCACCACCTCTGTTTGTTAGACCATGTAAATATAAATGCGCTGTAACAGCGTGCCAGCAATTAGCAAGAATATTTATTTCATTCACTAGTTTATTATATGGAATTCAGAGAGGGAAGTACTAAGATGGAGTATCCTTTTAAATGTTCAAGCTTGAATATTTGCAGACAAATATATATGCTTCCTATAATGCTGAGGAGGATTTAAACCTAACGCCATGGACTTCACCATTTTAGGGTGAATAAGGGACCTTGGGAACACTTATGAGAGCTACTTAGGAGACGACTTAAATAAGTACCAGACCTAAGAATGTTGGTGGTGTCATATTATATGGTTCTTACAATAATATTCGATCTGCCTGTTAGGATGACAGAACATCCACACCATCAGAAACTGTTGGCCTAATTCCTGACTGGGTCACAGTGCCTCATCCGTACCCCAAACATTACTGACTTGGGAGGAGATTATGGCAACTTAAACATGACACTTTGATCCCCAGTCGAATTGTGGAAACAGGTCTTATCCTTTTGTTGTCTTACTCATGCATGCCTGTGGAAAACACCAGAGAAATATGAGATGTGCTCAATACTCTTATTGAAACAATCATAGTCTTGCAAGAGACAATGAGCTGCGATAATCAGGCAGATAAAACAAAGCAATGTTATCAGCATTATAAACATGGTGAAGGGAATATACAGTCCAACCATGGCAAAGGATTTATATAGAATTTTATCGGTCACTAACCCTATACTGAGAGCATAGTGAATGCACCTTCTGCCTTTGCCCAATCTAAGAGGATAGCCTTAGACCCCATACCAGAAGAACTGAATCAGGAATCTGCCTGTAGGGTGAATGGCAATCCCTTCTGCAAACTGGAAGATCAGTGCCAGCAGAGCTACATGTTGAACACAGCATTCATCCTGTGATGATCACGACTGGAGTGCCCCTCTGACTCTCCCTGGGTCAGCGCATTGTTTATATAATCAAAGCTACGTTGTGTTAGAGGCACACTTTTAATGCAATCATATGTCTAGATGTTAGAAGCTTTCACCGAACAGGTAACACAAACACTAGGATATCTTGTGCTGTGTTTCTAGCCTTGAACAGAACATACAGATTACATGTTGAGAAAGGCTAACTAAAATAAGAAACTTGTGCAATATATTCTTAGGGTAATATCAAACAAGTCTGTGTGTCAAATGTCACTGTAAAAGGCAATATCAGCTAAAATGTATAAAGTGTAAAATATAAGACAAAGCTAAAATGGAGAACTAACCTAGGTCCAAAAGGGCCTCACTACAATGGAAATAAAGGACACACTTTCTGGGTGCCCCTGAATATCCTGAATGTAGTAGACCTATGACCCGCTAAAACCAGACTCGCCATTGGATTCTGATATAGGCCCTTCACCCACTTCATATATTTGTCACCAATCCACATAGTATGCATAGTTAACCATACCAAACCACATAGTATGTATAGTTAACCACAAATACACCCATGACACCCAATCAAACCCCTTTTTGGCATCAAGTAGCAGCATACCTACCTGTCATCCTAGGGTATTTGCTAAATCAAATAGTGCATAATAAATGTTTGTTTGATTAGTAGTGTGTATCCCTGGGTTAAACCTATATTGTTGGGAACACATCAGATCTTTGATGTACATGAGAAACCGGGTGGCCAATACTTCATCATATATTTTAGCATCACAGTTGATTAGGGAGATAGGTCGGTAAGACCCCCCTTTCTTCAGCTGTCTTGTCCTTCTTTAAAAAACTGTGATATTTGTATTATTTTACGAGTCTGAAATGCTGAAATAGCTTCTTGCTATTATGTAGTTTTTAATAAACATCCACAAATTGGTCAAGTATAGCTTGCGGTTTGCAATGCCTATTCCCTTCACTATCCTTAACACATTTAATCATATTTTGGTGCTTATTAGCAATTGTATAGCCTAAGACCTTACTGAGTTTTTTTAACCCCATATCCAAATTGGGCCACATGACCTGCCATGTGCGACACTTCAGCCTTTTCCTATGAATTGAATCAATACTACTGTGGCGCTCGATCAACCCCAGAAATATCTCTTGGTATGAGGGTCTTTGGTTAAAATTATCTGAGCATGATTCTATTCACATCTTCGTAGTTCTTTGTAGAATTGGTGTGCCCAACAGTGCAGAGGCTTATTTTGTTCCAAAATAAATTGCATGGTCACTCCACATAGATACGTTTTCAGAGCCTCTGAAACTATACTAGTAGCAAAGGAACCCACATTTGCTGTTATTCTTACTCTGTAATACTTGTTTGAAAGTAGCACTCTAGGGAATGTCCACCTTGCACTTGTTAGTGCATCAGAGCCTTGATAAGTAAACTTACAAGGAGACGCGTTTAGGTCGACGGACCTTTGGACCACGTTCGGGGACTTCCCAGTACGAGATATCTTTTTGGCATCACAAATCAATAGATCAATAAACCAATCAATATTTCAATAACTAATAAGCAACCCAATCAATAACTGTTAGTAAGAATCAATGAGTTGAACACACCATGACCTTTCAGTCATGAATAACCACACCAATTTAGTTAAGTGTTAGGATATTTATTTCCCTATTAGTTACAATCTAAGGTCATTTCTGTTAATCTAATTAGCAATTCATCTCATTAGTAACTCTTCAGATGTGCAATTAGAATGCAATTAATCAATGCATAGAGAATATTCATTCAGTATTAACACGTCATCAATAAGAAGCAATTTAGCAAAGTCTCAGTAGTACATGATTCAACAAAGCAAGAACTCAGTAATTTGTCTATTTGCGTAGGATATTTGGGAACACCTTAACTTACCTCAAATTAGCATAACATGTTGGGCTTCATGCAAAACATTTAGCAAACACAAATTTGGAAAACATCTAAACTATGGCCTCTATCAAAAGAGCAGTTGGTACCTAGAAAGAAAAGGCAAACAGACAATTTTTCATCAGATAGTTACCAATCCAACAGATCAGCAAACAGCGTCAGTCTTCATCCGCAGGACATCAGTCGATTCACCCTCAGCAGAGATAGGACGGGGCAAAGTCTCGATATAGCATAGCTAAGGAATAGGATCTTCCCTCATATGGAGGAGAAGTAAGTATCAGGTAAGGACAGGTAGCGGATGGTTTAAGGTAACAGGAAGAATAAACGGTAAAGTCTCAAAAGAATGGCCCCCTTTCTGCTTGGGTCGTGCAGTTAAATCAAAACTGCCTAATTTGTCCTTAACTCCTCATTGGATAAAAATTGGTGCATCGTTATCTCTGTCCAATAATCCTTCATGCATTTCGCAAGAATTTTCAACAAACCACAGTTCTCATGTCGAGGATTGGTCCATGTTATTGACGTCTTCATCGGTTGGAATGTCAGGTAAGAAAAGTTACACTTTGCGCTCCAGTCAGTGTCTCCATTGTTTTCTCCTACTCTAGTAACCTTGCACCTGTTACGAATTACACTGTTGCATTCAGCAAGAACGTCTCCTTGAACAAGTCGGTTCTCATGAGAAAAAATTTACTTCGGCTACACACACATAACTTCTGGAAAAGTACAGCTCCGTGTCCTTCAGGAAAAAAAGCACATTACACCTTAGAAAAAATACAGTTTAATATGACACCAGGCAACTAGGCCCAGATCCTTGCTAAGCTAAGGCCCTAAATTAATAAACAACACATAATACATAACTCTAATTATGATGTGCTAATACACATTCAAAACATTAGTACATAGTTAATTCTGAATTAGCAATTTTCATTAGTCTTCATACCATGGGAACCTGCTGTTGCATTTGTTGTAACTGCATCAGCTGAATACGTGGCATCTGCTGCCTGGATTGAAAACCCTGCATTTGATTCACATTATTCGGAAAATTTGAATTTGGACCTCTCAGCCTCGGTCTCTTCACATTTTCAAAGGAACTGACGTCATTGCTTTGTTGACAACACCTTCCTGCACCACCATCGGGCATTCCCGCTTCCAGTGTCGAACGACCCCGCAAGCATGACAAGGTAACTTTTTCTTCATTCCCTGCACATCGTTTTGAACTACTACAGTGTTCAAATCTGGACTTCGGTTCACAAAACCTCCCCGACCTCTACCTCTTACTTACGCCTGAAACATCCCATTTCCTTGCGGCTGTTGCACCATCTGTTGTAGACAACCTCCCTGCATCCCTGACTGTGCTGCCTTAATTTGCATCACCTTCGCTTTCTCTTTTAACCTTCTCTGCTTCAATTCAATCTCGTCACTACAGTACTTCGCATATTGCAACACCTCGTCAATCGGCTTTGCTTGCCAGCAAATCAAGTGATTCTTAATCATCTTGCTAATCTCAGGTCTCAACCCTTCAACAAATCGAAACACAAGGTGATTCATATCCTTCGCTTCAACAACCTCTGTACCACTATAGTGCTTGAACGCCTTCAACAGCCTCTCATAATAGGCATGTATCGACTCCTTGGCTTCCTTAGCCGTCCGATTCATCTTTTTCCAATCAATATTCTTCGGCGAAACTCTCGATTTCAGAAACTCACTCACCTTATAGTAATACTTCATCACCTCAGGAGACGGTGCTCCTGTGATTCTGTCCCTTGCCGGTTCCTCGGTCGGCCAATCCACGCCCCTCTTGCACTTAAGCCACAAATCAGCTGGAACTATGATCTCAAAGAGAGTATTCAGGTCTTCCCAAAGGCATTTCACAAGCTTCACAAACCTGTCCGTCTGCTGATACCACTCTATTGGCTTCTCCCTCAGCCTGGGAAAGTCACTCATAAATGACAGAATATCACTGCTAGTCCACGGTACATGGACAAGAACCCCTCCGGCAGTCTCTCTCATTGGTAACATCTTTACCGTACCGGTATCTGTTAAGGTTTTTGCTTGCTGCCCTATGCAGTCACTTTTCCTCTTGTCTCTTTTCTTCACCCATCTGCCTTCCCACTTTTCTAAGGCTCCCCAAACTTGTGCATTCTGCAGGATCTCTTTAAGGTGTGCCTTCATCCCAGTAGACCTCATGTGCTTGAAATCCTTTGGCTCAAAATCTAACCTGTAACTCCTCTTCAAATGCTTGGTATTTTCTAAATCGATGCCATATTTATCTGCCAAGTTTGCCAACCTCTGGTGCACCCTGCTCACTTCTCTAGTTATCTTTGGACACAAGTATCTCAATTCTACTTCCATGTATGACTCTAACCTGTTCACTCCCATGCTCCCTTCAACAAGTTCATTTGCTTCCATGCCCAACCTCACAAAATTCAGGTGTTCTTCTCCTTCCGCTCTCCCTGCAGTTACAGGAGCAGTCTGTGGAGTATTAAGCTTGTCTAACCAGTCAGTCAGCTGTTGTGCTGTTAAACCTTGTAATTAGATATTCCCAGCCTGCGCTAAAGGTGTCGGCGGTATATTCACACTCATGATCTGCGGAGTCAACAGTCTCAAACCTGTCTGCCTCATGGTCTCTGGAGGAGCCCCAATCGGACTGAAGTCTAGCAGGGACCTAGGTCCTTCAAATGTCGGTTCCACTGGAGTCGTTCCTTGGGAGCTTCCTACGAACCCTCCTCTTGTCATCTTGTGAGTCATTACCCCTTGATTGCATACATTAGGCTTCGCCTGTGCATACAATGGTACTGGTGGACCAACTGTAATAGGCAAAGATATGGCAGCTGGCGGCTGCCTGTTCCCCAAACCCTGTGGGGGACTAACTCCCATTTCTGGTTTATCACAGGTGTCATGTTTGACTGCCGTCCCGTGCCCAAAGTATAATTCGGAATCATTTGCTGCTGTACCTGGGGCAGTAAAGGTGGAGTTGGCTCAGTCTGAATCAACTTTGGTCTTCCATATATTGGCTTTGTCAGCATCATCAGATTTGTTGTGGTGTCTAAGGTGGGGACATCAGGGTAAAGTCTCTGAACCTGTGGTGGCTGCAGCTGAGATTGCATACCGTGGGCAGTGGACACACTAAAACTACTCTGCACCGGAACTGGCATTGAGACAGGACTAACCTGTATCGGATTCGTTGTCACCTTCTCTTGGGATGCACCTGCAGGACCTGCACTAGTACTTGGTCTATTGTCATCTATCACATATGGCGGTGGTCAGTCATTAAGTAACTGATTAAGGAACTCATCACCGCCCGAGTCATCTACCTCTGACCAGGCCTTCCTAGCCTCTTTGCCTTTGGGAGGACGTTTGTCAGTCTAACAAGTGGCTTTCCCCCTTTTGTCTTCACCTTCTTGAGCTATTGCTGGAAACAACCTGACTCCGTCTATTGTTTCTCTGCTCCAAACTCTCTTTGCACTATCCCACCTAGCCTCTGCTGGTGTCTTTTCTGCTTTCCTCATTCTCCTCTCAAATTTCTGTTGCTGTTATCATATTGCCATCAGTTCCCAAATTGCTAACGCCTCAAACTGTGCTGGCCTTGTAGGTGGCTTTAGCTCATTTAGCACCCTCCGCAAATTTTCCAAAATCCTCAAATTGAACGTCCCGTGCTCCGGAAACGCCAAACACCCTTCTTTCTCTGTAGCTTTGCACCATTGCTTTAGCCAAAGACATGGCGCGACCCCCTTTTCCTCCATTACAGCATAAGCCGGTGTATCCTCCGGTGGTGTAACTCCCCCTACACTCGCGGTAATATATACGTCTCCCCTCAAACCGCTCTTCAAAGCCTTGAAATTTTTTATTTTTACGCCTTTTATTTTGTTCACACTCGAATCAGGAAGTGACTTTAATTCCCAGAACTCTCTTCGCCTACCTTCTCAACCAATTGCCTCTCATGGACAGCTGCCAATCCGTGCGCGACCCTTCTCACTAACCAACCTATCCCAGCGCGGCTCCAATGACGTCACACTCACACACACTGTGGCTGACAAAGTCTTGCGGCTTGTCCGCCCACTCTCAGGTTCACACAAAACTAATGCAATATAATGCGAGCACCAACCAAAAATAAACTCAAATTTGTCGGTTTACTACAGGAAAGGGGAATACAATCGCTTCAGATCTTTACAGAGATTTCGCTTAGCCTCAGCCACTATTCTCTCCTTCTCAGATCCTGCACTTGCAAACAAAATATGACCCGCACATTTTACTCTTGACTTGTCAATGGGTCGTTCTAGTGCACTTTAAAACTCACCAAATCTCCATCAAAGTTTTCATTCACTCACCTTGATTCAAACTTGATTTGTCGATTTCACCATCGACCTATTAAACCGTGCAAATTGCAACATAAACCAAGTGTCTCATACACTTATCAATATTCTCCGGAGTCTTAAACCATGCAGGGTCCGTACATCATCAACAACCACGTGGACAATTTTTTAGCACAAAGCGCCACACTCACATGAAGTTCGCCGACTTCCCTACTCTCACACTGCGGAGTACTCACACTCCTACTAAAACATCATCATCTAGCCTAAAATCCATACAAACTTCACAATTCACCTGCAGAATGCATAAGCTGTGCAAGCGCAAACCCTACTTCATTCACACTATCATCAGAACAAGTGAGCATACTCAAGCTTCCTTCAGCAAGCTCCGAGATTCCGGGAAAGTCATTTGAGACTTAGGGGCACATCATCTCTCCAATTTGCATTATTGAAAAAGGAATAAGTTTCCCAAACCCAATTTTTCTGATACACCTTGCTTACTCCCAAACCACGCCCATCAATTTTTACCAAACCCGACACCTTTCCTAGCAACACTCTGTCAAACCGTAGTCCCTTGTACTGGGGCCCCAAAGGGCCAAACCCATCCGCACTGTTACCAAACTGTTAACTATCACACCCGCGATCCTTCGTACTAGGGCCCCAAAGGGCCAAACCATTACCTCTGCTACCTAAAACTGTTAGCACGTCAGAGCCTTGATAAGTAAACTTACAAGGAGACGCGTTTAGGTCGACAGACCTTTGGACCACGTTTGGGGACTTCCCAGTACGGGATATCTTTTTGGCATCACAAATCAATAGATCAATAAACCAATCAATAATTTCAATAACTAATAAGCAACCCAATCAATAACATTTAGTAAGAATCAATAAGTTGAACACACCATGACCTTTCAGTCATGAATAACCACACCAATTTAGTTAAGTGTTAGGATATTTATTTCCCTATTAGTTACAATCGAAAGTCATTTCTGTTAATCTCATTAGCAATTCATCTCATTAGTAACTCTTCAGATTTGCAATTAGAATGCAATTAATCAATGCTTAGAGAATATTCATTCAGTATTAACACGTCATCAATGAGAAACAACTTAGCAAAGTCTCAGTAGTACATGATTCAACAAGGTAAGAACTCAGTCATTTGTCTATTTGCGGAGGATATTTGTGAACACCTTAACTAACCTCAAATTAGCATTAGCATGTTGGGCTTCATGCAAAACATTTAGCAAACACAAATTTGGAAAACGTCTAAACTATGGCCTCTATCAAAAGAGCAGTTGGTACCTAGAAAGAAAAGGCAAACAGACAATTATAATTTTTCATCAGATAGTTACCAATCCAACAGATCAGCAAACAGCGTCAGTCTTCGTCCGCAGGACATCAGTCGATTTACCCTCAGCAGACATAGTACGGGGCAAAGTCTCGATATGGCATAGCTAAGGAATAGGATCGTCCCTCATGTGGAGGAGAAGTAAGTATCAGGTAAGGACGGGTAAAAAGTCTCAGAAGAATGGCCCCCTTTCTGCTTGTGTCGTGCGGTTAAATCAAAACTGCCTAATTTGCCCTTAACTCCTCATTGTATAATAATTGGTGCATCGTTATCTCTGTCCAACAATCCTTCATGCATTTCACCAGATGTTTCCACAAACCACAGTTCTCATGTCGAGGATTGGTCCATGTTATTGACGTCTTCATCGGTTGGAATGTCAGGTAAAAAAAGTTACACTTTGCACTCCAGTCAGTGTCTCCATTGTTTTCTCCTACTCTAGTAACCTTGCACCTGTTCCGAATTACACTGTTGCATTTAGCAAGA
The DNA here is from genome assembly GCF_031143425.1 of Pleurodeles waltl. Lineage (NCBI taxonomy): Eukaryota > Metazoa > Chordata > Amphibia > Caudata > Salamandridae > Pleurodeles > Pleurodeles waltl. The sequence goes on from NC_090442.1 coordinate 843,143,062, forward strand.
ACGTCTCCTTGAACAAGTCGGTTCTCATGAGAAAGAATTTACCACGCCTACACGCACATAACTTCTGGAAAAGTACAGCTCCGTGTCCATCAGGAAAAACAGCACATTACACGTTAGAAAAAATACAGTTTAATATGAGACCAGGCAACTAGCCCCAGATCCTTGCTAAGCTAAGGCCCTAAATTAATAAACAACTCGTAATACATAACTCTAATTATGATGTGCTAATACAAATTCAAAACATTAGTACATAGTTAATTCTGAATTAGCAACTTTCATTAGTCTTCGTATACATTGGTAGCCACTCACCATGGGCACATTTCAAACGTGTGCATTATTTTCTACGTTAACACATTTTCTATGCAGCTTTACCACACAATATTTTGCAAGCTTTTCATGTTAATATTGCTTTTAAAAGACACACTCCAACACACTTCCGTAAAGAGATTGGGAGATTGAAGATTCATAATATCGCATTATGGTTTGATGTGATCTTAGGGCACACCTCTGCTTTCAACCCATTAATTAACCCCTTTGAAACGAAAGCCATATCGATCCTAGAGTAGCATACAGCTGGTGCAGAGTAGTACATATACCCCAGGTAGTTCTGCTTTAGCGCCCTCCACACATCCACTAAACAATGTACCCTAGCTAGGTCCTTAATGGAATGATTCTGATCGTACTAGGGGCTGCAAATCAATTTGTTGTGTCTAGTTTATAACTCGTAATAATACAGTTAGTCAGCTCTGATCATTAAATCCCTGTCCCATCATGCTAGCTCAGAGTAACGTATCGAATATTCTTGGTTCATCAGCATTAGGCTCATACACATCATAAATAGTAGGTATTTTATAATTCACTTTAGCCTGGCCAATTGCCCACCTACCAAGTAGGTAGCATGCAATCTGAACAGTCTTTAAATTAGAGCGTCAATGGCTTAATATAGCCTCACGCCACCCACCCACCGTACGGGGACCAATTGAGTGGTACAAACAACTGTGCCGTACAACAGATTCCTGACCGGTCTTTTTTAGCTATATAAGTTCAATAAGGCACAGTATTTGAGATTTGTACACCACTACTTCTTCTTTGACCAGGCGACGTTTCAGAGGATGCTATAAGCCAGACACATTCCAGCTAATTATTTTAACTCGATACCCTGTTCGTTCCTATATATTCCCGCTCCAGAGCAGACACTTCACTTGTCTTCATATCCTTCCCATAGATGTAGAAGTCTATTCTCTCCCCAAATAAAGCTCCCTCATTGTTTAGTCACACAAAAGAAGCCTAACGTAGTGACCTCGCTAATTGATTTTTGCCATTCTTACCATAAATTCCATAATAGAAGAAAAAAGAAGAAAGAAGAAAAAAATAACCCATCCCACTCCATACAGTTGGGGCAGTACAACAAGACCTCCCCAAACGATGTCCCTTGGGAAAATCATCTCAACCCACTAGCTGTCAATGCAGCATGGCAGCTCCCTGTGCAACCTTTACCAGCTCACCGAGTGGTATGGAGCCATTAATAACCATCAGTATATATTGGTATAGGCAGATGTTGAAGCACACCTGGGATGAGGAATACTACAGACATAGCATCTCTTAACATCATGAGCAACACTGCTCGAGTTTATTCTGACAACCTGCAGGATCACCCTTAATGAAGAAAAGCTGGGTTTACCATTGTGCTGTACCTTTAAGCGTGTTGGCTCCTGTAGAAACACCTCAGTTTAAACAAGGCACCCAAAAGTGTCCTGCCTTTACTGCGCGTAAAGCGGATTACTGAAAGCCCGAATTTTGGAACCAAGTGAGGAAAGGAAACTCTGGGGATGAGAGTAAGAGTGATTGTTTCTCTTCACCTCTGAGCTCATGGGTTATAGAATGTGCTCCCCCTTGCACACAAGGCTAACTGCCAGCAACAGTACAGTCACAGAGGCCATGCTGGGTGTTTTTAGGACCAATATAAAAATATTTTTGTGAAAATTAAATGTGTTACATTATTTAACGTGCGAAATAGTAATTAAATGAATTAACTAATTTTAAAATGAATTAACTAATTAAAACAAAGTTAGCAGAACTTGTGGCCAGCATTAACTGCAATATGTATGCATTAATAGGAAACATAAAAGATCATTGCACTTTACTGAGTGAAGTCATGTGTATACAGAGCTTCAGGTTTTGCTTATGATAGGCCTCCATAATAGAAATCTACATTAAACATAGTAGTAGTGCATTCCAATGCAATGCTAGTCATCCAGTGTGAAGTAACTGACAGTTAACGAAGAAGGAAAGAAATGCATAAATCTATATTTTAGAGGAAAGAAAGCTGTCATGTTGTCAAGCCTCCCCTTCATGATGCTGCCATTTTGAAGGCCATTGTAGTCAAGCATTGAATATATAATGAAAAATGTATTGTAAAATGCACCGGTTTTGCCGTTTTTCCCCACATTTTCTTGGGGGGAGGCAAGCCTCATTGTAGTGGTCAGGCTCGCTCGCTTTGCACCCTATTGGGGCTGGCCTGACAAATGTTCCCAGGGCTGCTTTTAGTCCCCAGTCCGCCTTCTTAGCTACAAATAGTTTGATGGCCATTCTGAGTGCGGGGAGGGAGTTCTATAGCTGTAAAGATCCTTGACCCAAGGGTAGGTCGCTCCCCCTGCCGCTGCAGCTCCTCCAGCTCCTCCAGCTCCTCCAGGTTCCTGAGTTCCTGAGACCCACCTCACAGTAAGAACCCCCCACCTCCCAGCCCCTCGCTCTGCCCCGCGCTACTCACCCTCTCTCCTGCTTCTTTTCTTCTTTTCTTCCTCCTCGCTCCTCGTCTGTAATCTTCTTCTGTACTCTTCTTTTCTCCGTCTTCTCTCTTCTTCTCTTCTTCCTCATCTTCTTCTGTGGTCTTCTGCCCTCTGTTCTTCGTTTTCTGTATCTTCTTCTGTGTTCTTCTGTGTTCTTCTGTGTTCTTCTGTGTTCCTCTGTGTTCTTCTGTGTTCTTCTGTTCTTCCGGTCTTCCTTTCTTCTGTTCTTCTGTTCTTCCGGTCTTCTGGTCTTCTGTCTTCTATCTTCTATCTTCTGCCTTCGGCTCTTCTGCCTCCTCCGTCTTCTTCTCCCCGCGCCTGCCCTCCTGCTCCTGCCTCATCCCCCTCCCTCACTCGCATCCACCTCTCTATCTCCCCTATCTAACCCGTTCACTATCTACCTCCATCACTCCTCCTATCTACCTATCTCTCTATCTCTCTATCCCACTATCTAACTCCCTCACTCTCCACCTCCTCCTATCTTCCTATCTCTCTATCTATTTCTCTATCTATCGATTTCTCTATCTATCTATTTTCTCTATCTATTTCTCTATCTCTCCCCCCCTCCCGCCACCCCCTCTATTACCTATCTTCCTATCCTCTCACTCTACCTCTCACCCTCATCCACACCCACCTCTACAACCCCCCTCCCCTATCTTCACAACCCTACTCCTATCTTTCTCCCTAATCTCCTAAACCTCCTAACACTCACCCCCTCCATCCTTAAACCCCCCTCCCCCAGCTCTTCCCACTCTACCTGTCCCCCCTCCCTCGCGCTTTCCCGCCGCGACCTCCTGCACGCCCCCACCCCCCAGCTCCCATTCGCCCCCAGCTGACCCCTCCCCCCCACACCTCATATGGCGGCCGCTGCGCGACAGTGGTAGCGACCCTTGACCCAAGGGTAGGTCGCTCCGCCTGCCGCTGCAGCTCCTCCAGCTCATCCAGGTTCCTGAGTTCCTGAGACCCACCTCACAGTAAGTAACCCCCACCTCCCAGCCCCTCGCTCTGCCCCGCGCTACTCACCCTCTCTCCTGCTTCTTTTCTTCTTCTCTGTTCTTCCTCCTCGCTCCTCGTCTGTAATCTTCTTCTGTACTCTTCTTTTCCCCGTCTTCTCTCTTCTTCTCTTCTTCCTCATCTTCTTCTGTGGTCTTCTGCCCTCTGTTCTTCGTTTTCTGTATATTCTTCTGTGTTCTTCTGTGTTCCTCTGTGTTCCTCTGTGTTCCTCTGTGTTCTTCTGTGTTCTTCTGTTCTTCCGGTCTTCCTTTCTTCTGTTCTTCCGGTCTTCTGTTCTTCTTTTCTTCTGTTCTTCCGGTCTTCTGGTCTTCTGTCTTCTATCTTCTGCCTTCGGCTCTTCTGCCTCCTCCGTCTTCTTCTCCCCACGCCTGCCCTCCTGCTCCTGCCTCATCCCCCTCCCTCACTCGCATCCCCCTCTCTATCTCCCCTATCTAACCCGTTCACTATCTACCTCCCTCACTCCTCCTATTTACCTATCTACCTATCTCTCTATCTCTCTATCCCACTATCTAACTCCCTCACTCTCACTCTCCACCTCCTCCTATCTTTCTATCTCTCTATCTATTTCTCTATCTATCGATTTCTCTATCTATCTATTTTCTCTATCTATTTCTCTATCTCCCCCCCTCCCACCACCCCCTCTATTACCTATCTTCCTATCCTCTCACTCTACCTCTCACCCTCACCCACCTCTACAACCCCCACTCCCCTATCTTCACAACCCTACTCCTATCTTTCTCCCTAATCTCCTAAACCTTCTAACACTCACCCCCCTCCACCCTTAAACCCCCCTCCCCCAGCTCTTCTCACTCTACCTGTCCCCCCCTCCCTCGCGCTTTCCCGCCGCGACCTCCTGCACGCCCCCGCCCCCCAGCTCCCATTCGCCCCCAGCTGACCCCTCCCCCCCTTCTACCTCATATGGCGGCCGCTGCGTGACAGTGGTAGCGACCCTTGACCCAAGGGTAGGTCACTCCCCCTGCCGCTGCAGCTCCTCCAGCTCCTCCAGGTTCCTGAGTTCCTGAGACCCACCTCACAGTAAGTACCCCCCACTTCCCAGCCCCTCGCTCTGCCCCGCGCTACTCACCCTCTCTCCTGCTTCTTTTCTTCTTTTCTTCTTCTCTGTTCTTCCTCCTAACTCCTCGTCTGTAATCTTCTTCTGTACTCTTCTTTTCCCCGTCTTCTCTCTTCTTCTCTTCTTCCTCATCTTCTTCTGTGGTCTTCTGCCCTCTGTTCTTCGTTTTCTATATCTTCTTCTGTGTTCTTCTGTGTTCCTCTGTGTTCCTCTGTGTTCTTCTGTGTTCTTCTGTGTTCTTCTGTTCTTCCGGTCTTCCTTTCTTCTGTTCTTCCGGTCTTCTGTTCTTCCGGTCTTCTGTTCTTCTGTTCTTCTGTTCTTCTGTTCTTCCGGTCTTCTGGTCTTCTGTCTTCTATCTTCTGCCTTCGGCTCTTCTGCCTCCTCCGTCTTCTTCTCCCCGCGCCTGCCCTCCTGCTCCTGCCTCATCCCCCTCCCTCACTCGCATTCCCCTCTCTATCTCCCCTATCTAACCCGTTCACTATCTACCTCCCTCACTCCTCCTATCTACCTATCTCTCTATCTCTCTAACTCCCTCACTCTCCACCTCCTCCTATCTTCCTATCTCTCTATCTATTTCTCTATCTATCGATTTCTCTATTTTCTCTATCTATTTCTCTATCTCTCCCCCCCTCCCGCCACCCCCTCTATTACCTATCTTCCTATCCTCTCACTCTACCTCTCACCCTCACCCACACCCACCTCTACAACCCCCCTTCCCTATCTTCACAACCCTACTCCTATCTTTCTCCCTAATCTCCTAAACCTCCTAACACTCACCCCCCTCCACCCTTAAACCCCCCTCCCCCAGTTCTTCCCACTCTACCTGTCCCCCCCCTCGCGCTTTCCCGCCGCGACCTCCTGCACGCCCCGCCCCCCAGCTCCCATTCGCCCCCAGCTGACCCCTCCCCCCCTCCTACCTCATATGGCGGCCGCTGCGCGACAGTGGTAGCGACCCTTGACCCAAGGGTAGGTCGCTCCCCCTGCCGCTGCAGCTCCTCCAGCTCCTCCAGGTACCTGAGTTCCTGACACCCACCTCACAGTAAGTACCCCCCCACCTCCCAGCCCCTCGCTCTGCCCCGCGCTACTCACCCTCTCTCCTGCTCCTGCTTCTTTTCTTCTCTGTTCTTCCTCCTCGCTCCCCGTCTGTAATCTTCTTCTGTACTCTTCTTTTCCCCGTCTTCTCTCTTCTTCTCTTCTTCCTCATCTTCTTCTGTGGTCTTCTGCCCTCTGTTCTTCGTTTTCTGTATCTTCTTCTGTGTTCTTCTGTGTTCCTCTGTGTTCCTCTGTGTTCTTCTGTGTTCTTCTGTTCTTCCGGTCTTCCTTTCTTCTGTTCTTCCGGTCTTCTGTTCTTCCGGTCTTCTGTTCTTCTGTTCTTCTGTTCTTCCGGTCTTCTGGTCTTCTGTCTTCTATCTTCTGCCTTCGGCTCTTCTGCCTCCTCCGTCTTCTTCTCCCCACGCCTGCCCTCCTGCTCCTGCCTCATCCCCCTCCCTCACTTGCATCCCCCTCTCTACCTCCCCTATCTAACCCGTTCACTATCTACCTCCCTCACTCCTCCTATCTACCTATCTCTCTATCTCTCTATCCCACTATCTAACTCCCTCACTCTCCACCTCCTCCTATCTTCCTATCTCTCTATCTATTTCTCTATCGATTTCTCTATCTATCTATTTTCTCTATCTATTTCTCTATCTCTCCCCCCCTCCCGCCACCCCCTCTATTACCTATCTTCCTATCCTCTCACTCTACCTCTCACCCTCACCCACCTCTACAACCCCCCCTCCCCTATCTTCACAACCCTACTCCTATCTTTCTCCCTAATCTCCTAAACCTCCTAACACTCACCCCCCTCCACCCTTAAACCCTCCTCCCCCAGCTCTTCTCACTCTACCTGTCCCCCCCTCCCTCGCGCTTTCCCGCCGCGACCTCCTGCACGCCCCCGCCCCCCAGCTCCCATTCGCCCCCAGCTGACCCCTCCCCCCCTTCCTACCTCATATGGCGGCCGCTGCGCGACAGTGGTAGAGACCCTTGACCCAAGGGTAGGTCGCTCCTCCAGCTCCTCCAGGTTCCTGAGTTCCTGAGACCCACCTCACACTAAGTACCCCCCACCTCCCAGCCCCTCGCTCTGCCCCGCGCTACTCACCCTCTCTCCTGCTCCTGCTTCTTTTCTTCTTTTCTTCTTCTCTGTTCTTCCTCCTCGCTCCTCGTCTGTAATCTTCTTCTGTACTCTTCTTTTCCCCGTCTTCTCTCTTCTTCTCTTCTTCCTCATCTTCTTCTGTGGTCTTCTGCCCTCTGTTCTTCATTTTCTGTATCTTCTTCTGTGTTCTTCTGTGTTCCTCTGTGTTCTTCTGTGTTCTTCTGTGTTCTTCTGTTCTTCCGGTCTTCCTTTCTTCTGTTCTTCCGGTCTTCTGTCCTTCTGTTCTTCTGTTCTTCTGTTCTTCCGGTCTTCTGGTCTTCTGTCTTCTATCTTCTATCTTCTGCCTTCGGCTCTTCTGTCTCCTCCGTCTTCTTCTCCCCGCGCCTGCCCTCCTGCTCCTGCCTCATCCCCCTCCCTCACTCGCATCCCCCTCTCTATCTCCCCTATCTAACCCGTTCACTATCTACCTCCCTCACTCCTCCTATCTACCTATCTCTCTATCTCTCTATCCCACTATCTAACTCCCTCACTCTCCACCTCCTCCTATCTTCCTATCTCTCTATCTATTTCTCTATCTATCGATTTCTCTATCTATCTATTTTCTCTATCTATTTCTCTATCTCTCCCCCCCTCCCGCCACCCCCTCTATTACCTATCTTCCTATCCTCTCACTCTACCTCTCACCCTCACCCACCTCTACAACCCCCCCATCCCCTATCTTCACAACCCTACTCCTATCTTTCTCCCTAATCTCCTAAACCTCCTAACACTCACCCCCTCCACCCTTAAACCCCCCTCCCCCAGCTCTTCTCACTCTACCTGTCCCCCCCTCCCTCGCGCATTCCCGCCGCGACCTCCTGCACGCCCCGCCCCCAGCTCCCATTCGCCCCCAGCTGACCCCTCCCCCCCTCCTACCTCATATGGCGGCCGCTGCGTGACAGTGGTAGCGATCCTTGACCCAAGGGTAGGTCGCTCCCCCTGCCGCTGCAGCTCCTCCAGCATCTCCAGGTTCCTGAGATCCTGAGACCCACCTCACAGTAAGTACCTCCCAGCACCTCGCTCTGCCCCGCGCTACTCACCCTCTCTCCTGCTCCTGCTTCTTTTCTTCTTTTCTTCTTCTCTGTTCTTCCTCCTCGCTCCTCGTCTGTAATCTTCTTCTGTACTCTTCTTTTCCCCGTCTTCTCTCTTCTTCTCTTCTTCCTCATCTTCTTCTGTGGTCTTCTGCCCTCAGTTCTTCGTTTTCTTTATCTTCTTCTGTGTTCTTCTGTGTGCTTCTGTGTTCTTCTGTTCTTCCGGTCTTCCTTTCTTCTGTTCTTCTGGTCTTCTGTTCTTCTGTTCTTCCGGTCTTCTGTTCTTCCGGTCTTCTGTCCTTCTGTTCTTCTGTTCTTCTGTTCTTCCGGTCTTCTGGTCTTCTGTCTTCTATCTTCTATCTTCTGCCTTCGGCTCTTCTGCCTCCTCCGTCTTCTTCTCCCCGCGCCTGCCCTCCTGCTCCTGCCTCATCCCCCTCCCTCACTCGCATCCCCCTCTCTATCTCCCCTATCTAACCTGTTCACTATCTACCGCCCTCACTCCTCCTATCTACCTATCTCTCTATCTCTCTATCTCTCTATCCCACTATCTAACTCCCTCACTCTCCACCTCCTCCTATCTTCCTATCTCTCTATCTATTTCTCTATCTATCGATTTTTCTATCTATCTATTTTCTCTATCTATTTCTCTATCTCTCCCCCCCTCCCGCCACCCCCTCTATTACCTATCTTCCTATCCTCTCACTCTACCTCTCACCCTCACCCACCTCTACAACCCCCCTCCCCTATCTTCACAACCCTACTCCTATCTTTCTCCCTAATCTCCTATACCTCCTAACACTCACCCCCTCCACCCTTAAACCCCCCTCCCCCAGCTCTTCTCACTCTACCTGTCCCCCCCTCCCTCGCGCATTCCCGCCGCGACCTCCTGCACGCCCCCGCCCCCCAGCTCCCATTCGCCCCCAGCTGACCCCTCCCCCCCCTCCTACCTCATATGGCGGCCGCTGCGCGACAGTGGTAGCGACCCTTGACCCAAGGGTAGGTCGCTCCCCCTGCCGCTGCAGCTCCTCCAGCATCTCCAGGTTCCTGAGTTCCTGAGACCCACCTCACAGTAAGTACCCCCCACCTCCCAGCCCCTCGCTCTGCCCCGCGCTACTCACCCTCTCTCCTGCTCCTGCTTCTTTTCTTCTTTTCTTCTTTTCTTCTTCTCTGTTCTTCCTCCTCGCTCCTCGTCTGTAATCTTCTTCTGTACTCTTCTTTTCCCCGTCTTCTCTCTTCTTCTCTTCTTCCTCATCTTCTTCTGTGGTCTTCTGCCCTCTGTTCTTCGTTTTCTGTATCTTCTTCTGTGTTCTTCTGTTCTTCCGGTCTTCCTTTCTTCTGTTCTTCCGGTCTTCTGTTCTTCCGGTCTTCTGTTCTTCTGTTCTTCTGTTCTTCTGTTCTTCCGGTCTTCTGGTCTTCTGTCTTCTATCTTCTGCCTTCGGCTCTTCTGCCTCCTCCGTCTTCTTCTCCCCGCGCCTGCCCTCCTGCCTCATCCCCCTCCCTCACTCGCATCCCCCTCTCTATCTCCCCTATCTAACCCGTTCACTATCTACCTCCCTCACTCCTCCTATCTACCTATCTCTCCATCTCTCTATCCCACTAACTAACTCCCTCACTCTCCACCTCCTCCTATCTTCCTATCTCTCTATCTATTTCTCTATCTATCGATTTCTCTATCTATCTATTTTCTCTATCTATTTCTCTATCTCTCCCCCCTCCCGCCACCCCCTCTATTACCTATCTTCCTATCTTCTCACTCTATCTCTCACCCTCACCCACCTCTACAACCCCCCCTCCCCTATCTTCACAACCCTACTCCTATCTTTCTCCCTAATCTCCTAAACCTCCTAACACTCACCCCCCTCAACCCTTAAACCCCCCTCCCCCAGCTCTTCTCACTCTACCTGTCCCCCCCTCCCTCGCGCTTTCCCGCCGCAACCTCCTGCACGCCCCCGCCCCGCAGCTCCCATTCGCCCCCAGCTGACCCCTCCTACCTCATATGGCGGCCGCTGCGCGACAGTGGTAGCGACCCTTGACCCAAGGGTAGGTCGCTCCCCCTGCCGCTGCAGCTCCTCCAGCTCCTCCAGGTTCCTGAGTTCCTGAGACCCACCTCACAGTAAGTTCCTCCCAGCCCCTCGCTCTGCCCCGCGCTACTCACCCTCTCTCCTGCTCCTGCTTCTTTTCTTCTTTTCTTCTTCTCTGTTCTTCCTCCTCGCTCCTCGTCTGTAATCTTCTTCTGAACTCTTCTTTTCCCCGTCTTCTCTCTTCTTCTCTTCTTCCTCATCTTCCTCTGTGGTCTTCTGCCCTCTGTTCTTCGTTTTCTGTATCTTCTTCTGTGTTCTTCTGTGTTCCTCTGTGTTCTTCTGTGTTCTTCTGTGTTCTTCTGTTCTTCCGGTCTTCCTTTCTTCTGTTCTTCCGGTCTTCCTTTCTTCTGTTCTTCCGGTCTTCTGTTCTTCCGGTCTTCTGTTCTTCTGTTCTTCTGTTCTTCCGGTCTTCTGGTCTTCTGTCTTCTATCTTCTGCCTTCGGCTCTTCTGCCTCCTCCGTCTTCTTCTCCCCGCGCCTGCCCTCCTGCTCCTGCCTCATCCCCCTCCCTCCCTCGCATCCCCCTCTCTATCTCCCCTATCTAACCCGTTCACTATCTACCTCCCTCACTCCTCCTATCTACCTATCTCTCTATCTCTCTATCCCACTATCTAACTCCCTCACTCTCCACCTCCTCCTATCTTCCTATCTCTCTATCTATCGATTTCTCTATCTATCTATTTTCTCTATCTATTTCTCTATCTCTCTCCCCCGCCACCCCCTCTATTACCTATCTTCCTATCCTCTCACTCTACCTCTCACCCACCTCTACAACCCCCCCTCCCCTATCTTCACAACCCTACTCCTTTCTTTCTCCCTAATCTCCTAAACCTCCTAACACTCACCCCCCTCCACCCTTAAACCCCCCTCCCCCAGCTCTTCTCACTCTACCTGTCCCCCCTCCCTCGCGCTTTCCCGCCGTGACCTCCTGCACGCCCCCCAGCTCCCATTCGCCCCCAGATGACCCCTCCACCCCTCCTACCTCATATGGCGGCCGCTGCGCGTCCGCGCAGCGGGCGCGTGCAGCGGGCGCGCCGGAGTCGCGCCAGAGGCAAGCCCGTCTGCGCCAGTCGACGCCTGGCCCGCGCCCAGCGCCACGACCCCTGGTCCCCAGCTCTCCCAAGCCCCGCTGATGCGCTACGACCCCACCACCCTCCACGCCCTCAACCCAGGACGCTCCAACACCTGCTTCCAAGCTCACCCCAAACGCACCCATGGACCCTTCGCCTGCAACTCCTGCAAACGGATCTTCCACCACGCTACTACCACGACCACAAGCCCACGCGCCATCAACCACCTCAAGTGCATCCTAGTCAACGCTCGCTCCGTCCACAAACACGCCGTTGAACTCTGGGACCTCCTGGACTCCACAGCACCGAACGTCGCCTTCATCACAGAGACCTGGATGAACGCCTCCTCTGCTCCAGACATCGCCACCGCCATCCCCGAAGGCTACAAGATCTCCAGGAAAGACCGCACCAACCAAGCAGGAGGAGGGATCGCCATCGTCTTCAAAGACTCCATCAGCGTCACCACCTCCACCGAAGACACCCCTCTCGCTGCTGAACACCTGCATTTTCAGATTCGCACCGACCCGAGGACCACCCTCAGAGGATCCCTCGTCTACTGTCCTCCCGGACCACGCGCCCCTTTCAGCGACGCAATCGCCGACTTCATCTCCCCGCTCGCCCTCGCCTCACCAGACTACATCCTCCTAGGCGACCTCAACTTCCATCTGGAACAAAACAACGACCCCAACACCACCACCCTGCTCGACAACCTCGCCAACCTCGGCCTCAAACAACTGGTGAACACTGCCACCCACATCGCCGGACACACGCTTGACCCTATCTTCTCCGCCAGCAAACACGTCTTCTTCAGCCACGCCTCCGCCCTACACTGGACCGACCACAGCTGCGTCCACTTCACATTCTGACGCGAGACCCGCCACCTCCGCACTCAACCCATCCCTCGTCGACAGTGGAACAAGATCCCTGAAGAGCAACTCTTCTCCGCACTCGCCGCCAACCAACCCACCCTCACCACCGACCCCAACGACGCAGCCCTCAACCTCACAAACTGGATCTCCAACTGCGCAGACAACCTTGCTCCCCTCAAACGCACGCATCGACAGACCAATACCAAAAAACCTCTCTGGTTCTCTAACACCCTCAAAGAATCAAAGAAAACTTGTCGCGCCCTTGAGAAAGCCTGGCGCAAGGACCACACCGCTGACAACATGACCGCCCTGAAGAACGCTACCCGCGAACACCACCACCTGATCCGCGCTGCCAAAAGGAACTTTTTCACCGACAGACTGGACAAAAACAGCCACAACAGCAGAGAACTCTTCAGCATCGTCAAGGAGTTCTCCAACCCCAGCGCCAATGCCGTCACGCCCTCACAGGATTTGTGCGAATCCCTCGCCACTTTCTTCCATCGCAAGATCAGCGACCTCCACGACAGCTTCGGACACCAGACCCAACCAAACACCTCCGAACCCGCATCCCCGGCCATCACCCTCAACAACTGGACCCACATCAACACGGAAGAAACCAAATCCATCATGAACTCTATCCACTCCGGCGCCCCTTCGGACCCCTGCCCGCACTTCATCTTTAACAAAGCCGACGACATCATCGCCCCGCACCTCCAGACCGTCATCAACTCTTCTTTTTCTTCTGCTACCTTCCCCGATTGCTGGAAACACGCCGAAGTCAACGCCCTTCTAAAGAAACCTACAGCTGACCCGAGCGACCTGAAAAACTTTCGCCCCATCTCTCTTCTGCCAGCCAAAGTAATAGAGAAGACAACAAACAGCTGACCACCTTCCTGGAAGACAACAACCTGCTCGACCCCTCACAAAACGGATTCCGAACCAACCACAGCACTGAAACCGCCCTCATCTCAGTCACAGACGACATCAGAACCCTGATGGACAACGGTGAAACAGTGGCCCTCATTCTTCTCGACCTCTCGGCTGCCTTTGACACCGTCTGTCACCACACCCTAATCACCCGCCTCCGCTCCACCGGGATCCAAGGCCAGGCCCTGGACTGGATCGCCTCCTTCCTCGCAAACCGTTCCCAAAGAGTTTACCTCCCTCCGTTTCGCTCAGAACCCACCGAGATCATCTGCGGCGTACCTCAAGGCTCATCACTCAGCCCGACACTCTTCAATGTCTACATGAGCGCCCTCGCCAACATCGTATGCAAGCACGACATCATCATCACCTCCTACGCCGACGACACCCAACTTATACTCTCCCTCACCAAGGACCCCGCCAGCGCCAAGACCAACCTACAAGAGGGTATGAAGGACGTCGCAGATTGGATGAGGCTCAGCTGCCTAAAGCTGAACTCTGAAAAAACAGAAGTCCTCATCCTCGGCAACACCCCGTCCGCCTGGGACGACTCCTGGTGGCCCACGGCCCTCGGCACCGCACCGACCCCCACAGACCACGCCCGCAACCTCGGCTTCATCTTTGACCCTCTTCTCACCATGACCAAGCAAGTCAACGCCGTGTCCTCCGCCTGCTTCCTCACCCTCCGCATGCTCCGCAAGATCTTCTGCTGGATCCCCGCCGACACCAGAAAAACCGTGACCCACGCCCTCGTCACGAGCCGCCTGGACTACGGCAACACCCTCTACGCCGGGACCACAGCCAAACTCCAAAATCGCCTGCAACGCATTCAAAACGCCTCGGCCCGCCTCATCCTCGACGTACCCCGCAGCAGCCACATCTCCGCACACCTGAGACACCTGCATTGGCTCCCAGTCAGCAAAAGGATCACCTTCCGACTTCTCACCCACGCACACAAAGCCCTCCACGACAAGGGACCGGAATACCTCAACAGACGCCTCAGCTTCTACGTCCCCACCCGCCTCCTCCGCTCCTCTGGCCTCGCACTCGCTGCTGTCCCTCGCATCCGCCGCTCCACGGCGGGTGGGAGATCTTTCTCCTTCCTGGCGGCCAAGACCTGGAACTCCCTCCCCACCAGCCTCAGGACCACCCAGGACCACTCCGCTTTCCGGAGACTCCTAAAGACCTGGCTGTTCGAGCAGCGATAACCCCCCCTTTTCCCCTAGCGCCTTGAGACCCGCACGGGTGAGTAGCGCGCTTTATAAATGTTAATGATTTGATTTGATTAAAGATGGAAATGCACTGCCGAGATTCAGAAACGATGCTCCCTAATAACCAGGTCTTAAGCGAGACAATTATTCATTTTAGTGTAGTCTGCTGTAGCTTGCTCTGGGTTTCTGCACGCTCTTGCTCTGCTCATTGACCAGTGATATTTCTGGAAGTGACATCTCTCTCTGCCCCGACTCTCTTATCAACAAATACTAAGGGACCAAGAGGTGCAGCGCTAGTGTGTGGGTTCGTGATTAGCGCAATCACCATCTAAAAAGTAAGCATATACCCCAAAGTCGTGGAGGCGTTTTGGAAACATTAGGAGTATCAAGTAGAAGAATATAACTATTATACTCGTTTGCTTCTAAATGCAATTGTGCAAAATCTACAGTTTTATGTAGTGTTTCTTTTTTATAATGTTATTATTTTTCTTACGTTTCTAATGATGATATTAAGCAATTTAAATTAATTAACTTTTCTTTACATTTTCCACGTAGAATCTGACATTTAAAATAGGAATATACAACATAAAATGTGTCATGTTTATAATGCTTTACCAACGCTTGAAAGTGAACATTCTACTCGAGTCCTTAATGGATTTCTATGGCACTTGCTTTTTTTCTCGCCACCAAAAAGCTCCATCCCATTGCGAAAGCAGACCCTGCTCTGATATACGCTGTGCGCATGACAGAGACAGTGACGATCTATTCAGATGTGAACACAAGTGGGGATGCATGGAAGTGGGATGATGGGGGAATCATAATTTTGGGCCAGTGCGATAAGACCCACAGGGCATGAGTATGAAAGGAGCAGTCCGCTGCAATTCGTATATATTGCGGAGGAAAAATTGTTTCCGACCAGTCTTCGCACTCAATTGAGCTACTTTTTATGTGGATTTCCACATGTGAAGAATGCAGTCACTCAGATTAAAGTAAACAAACGGAAAAATAGGGGTGAACCCTTCATTCCATGCTCTATGCTGTAGTGTCCTGGAGAAAAATGGGAATTAAACATTATGAGGAAATCGGGTGTATTATATGGTGTGGTTGCACAACCTCACCGTGCAATACACTTACCAACCCCTCCAGGACCAGTAGGTTTTATTTGTTAAACCTTAAGCTCAATCATTGGTAACTGTGGCTCTGAGCAGTCAGTCTTCTAACAATGGAACAACAGTCAAGCATTTAAGCAGCATCAAATCAAGTGAAAAAGAAGTTCCTAAGTCACTCAAGAAATCCAACACCAATTTGTAAAAATAGACTATTTTAATGTATTTTTAGATACCACAACCAAAAAAATCCACCAGAAGATTCCAAAGATATAGAATTTACAAGGTACAGTAAATCATCACTTTTATTCCCCAGCAAACATGCTTTGGCAAATTCAATAAATATGACAGAGAAACTTTTTCAAGAAATACTTGGACAAGTGTCAATGTGGTCAGTTTGAGTTATTTTGGGTGACCATCTCTGACAGGGAGCTAGTGAGGTCCTCAGAAACAGTTACCTCAAGTACAGAAGCAGTCTTCAGGCATTCCTGGCTAAGTATTCCCTTGCTATAGACTCCTAGCGAAGTGGTCCTGGTGCAAGGGACACAGGATGCTGAAGATGCTCAAGGTTGCTGTGGATGCGATGCAGTCGACAGGGGCCTATCTGCAGCTGACTCACAGTCCGGATGCATGACATTACCATGTGTGGTTTCACCACACGGCCCTCTACTTCATAGTTTTTACCATGCATACCATTAGCACACTTTTACATTTGCATACATTATAAATACACTTGCCATGCAAATAACTAGCACGCATACTGTCATCATGCATATCATAACTTTGGATATTTACTTATATATTGCTTTAAATGTTAACCAGCACCAAGTTTCACACACAGAGTGACAATGCCACCTACTGGACTTCGAAGTTACAAAACAGCAGAATTAAAAAAATATCACTGTATCTCATCCCAGGAGTATATTCATTTGAATACTTATTTTTAAAAGAAAATAAAAGAAATCAATAATCACTTAAAAATTGTCATTAAACTAATTCCCAAGTATTACAAAATTATACCCGAGTTTTAAGACACATACACATTTTTTACTTTTAAACTCCCTGCATCACGTCCTGGGATTATATTTTTGTAATGCAACATATAAATTACTATGAAATTATTACAAAGGTATTACAAATAATACTTAAGTATTAACAACCCCTTCCCCCCCAAACCCTAAAAACACCCTTGCTTATCAAATACCTTTACCCATCCCTAAAACCATAAACACACCCTTGCCACCCAAATTCCCTTACCCACCCCTAAACCCTAGAAACACCCTTGTCATCTACAATCCCTTACCCACAGCTAAACCCTAAAAACAACCTTGCCAATCAAATAACCTTTTTCACCCCAAAACCACCCTTGTCACCCAAATACCCACATCCTCCTCTACACCTTTAAAAGACCCTTACCAACTTATACCCCTACCCACCCATGAACCCTAAAACTACCCTTACAACTCTATGCCTTTACACACCCATAAACCCTTAAATGCATGTGTGTGTGTATCTCTCTCTCTCTGTCTCTCTCCTTCTCTATCTCTCTCTATTTACCACTAGCTATAGTTCTATAGGAAAAGGTTGGTTTTTTTGCTAATTACTTTGGCACCGTTTGATGAATCTTCACAAACATTTCCAAGAAAATATAACCCTCACTTCAGCTGCTGTCTGGAAAGTTTCTGGGTGGTCCGTCAAGCGGGGGTTGCGAAAAACTGGGGGTCCCACAATGCTTTTTCCCTATTCATTTTTCCATAGGGATTTTGAACAGCGATAGCGCCCAAACTACTGGATGGAATTACACCATTTTGGCAGTAACGTAGCGCTTGGTCCAGAAAGAGGCATTTTGTTTATTTTGGTGTAAATCCGTTCAGTAGTTTTCTAGTTATTAAGTGAAAAACAAATTTTGTATATATAGGGAAACAGATCCATTGCGGCTCCTGTGCGGAGCATCGCGACTCCGTGTGCAAGAAGCAGTACTGTGATTGGTTGGCCACAACCTGTGCAGAAAGTTGTGCCTGCCATTTTATGAACCACGCAATGTCCTGGGGGATGGAATTCGGATCAGAAAACAATGAAAGGGGTCAGGGTGGAGGTACTTTGACCCCATGAAGTTTATTAAAAGGTATCTGAGGGACCCTTATGACTTTGAAAAGGTTTGCACGATCATGGAGTTGCGACTCTGTCGCGGCACTCAGTACGCCCTTCCAGGTAACACTGGGACGGAGTCACAAACCTTGCTGAATTAAAATATATATATATATAGATTCACACATTTGTCCATACATTATTATACACACACTGTCAGACCTACTCAAACACCCACACATCCACTCACATACCAAGACAGACACCCACACAGAGACCCACTGAGTCACTCATACACCCACTCACAGACCCACTGACACACTTATGGACCCACTCACAGCCACAGTGACAGTCAGACACCCACTGAAAGACCCAGTCAGACACTCACTCACAGACCCACTCAGACACTCACAGACCCACTCAGACACTCACGGACCCACTCACAGATCCACTTGGACTGTCATGCACCCACCCGCAGACCTACTCAGACCTAGGCAGAGACTTTCACACCTACTTAGAGACCCACTGAGTCACTCAGACACCCACTCACAGACCCCCTGACACATTTATGGACACACGCACAGACACAGTGACACTCATACACCCACTGAAAGACCAAGTCAGACACTCATACACCCACTCACAGACCCACTCAGATACTCACGCACCTACTCACAGACCCACTCGAACCATCATGCACCCACTCACAGACCCACTCAGACACTCATGCACCCCCTCATAATCACATGTGGACCATCATACACCCACTCACAGACCCACTGACACTCATACACCCACTCAAAAAACCACCCAGACACACAGACACACTCACAAACCGAGATAGACACTCATGCACCCACTCACAATCCTACTGACACTCACACACCCACTCACACACAGACACCAACCCACAGACACACTCAGACACTCAAGCACCCACTCAAAGACCCAAACACAAACTCTTGCACCCACTCACAGACCCATTGACACTCGTACAACCACACAAAGACCCACTCAGGGACTCACACACCCACTCACAGACCTAGTCACACACTCATGCATCCACTCACAGACCCACTGACACTCATATACCTACTGAAACACTTACTCAGACAATGGAGCATCCACTCACAGACCCAATCAGGCATTCATGCATGCAGAGAGCCACTATGACACTCATGCACCCACTCACAGACACAATGATGCTTGTAACCCCAATGAAACACCCAGTCAGACACTCAGACACCCACTCACAGACCCACTCAGAAACTCATGCACCCCCTCATAATCACATGTGGACCATCATACACCCACTCACAGACCCACTGACACTCATACACCCACTCAAAAACCCACCCAGACACACACACACACACAAACCGAGATAGACACTCATGCACCCACTCACAAACCGACTGACACTCGCACACCCACTCACACACAGACACCAACCCACAGACACACTCAGACACTCAAGCACCCACGCAAAGACCCAAACACAAACTCTTGCACCCTCTCACAGACCCATTGACACTCGTACAACCACACAAAGACCCACTCAGAGACTCACACACCCACTCACAGACCTAGTCACACACTCATGCATCCACTCACAGACCCGCTGACACTCGTATACCCACTGAAACACTCACTCAGACAATGGAGCATCCACTCACAGACCCAATCAGGCACTCATGCTTGCAGAGAGCCACTATGATACTTATGCACCCACTTACAGACCCAGTCAGACACTTGTACACCCCCTCAGAGACCCACTGAGTCACTCATACACTCACTTACAGACTTATTGATACACTCATGATCCCACTTATAGGCACAGTGACACTCATACACTCACTTGGATTTCCATTCATACACTCATATACCCACTTTAACACCCATTAAAATACTCTGATGCCCACTTAGAAATATACTCATACTTTCACACACATACTCACAGACCCACACAGACACTCATGCACCCACTGAGAGACACACTGATGCTCATACACCCATTCAAAGACCCATTCAGACACTCAGACAGTCACTCACAGAACCACTCGGACACTTAAACACCCACTTTGACACTTATGCACCCACTCACAGACTTACTGAGACATGCATTCACCTATTTACAGAGCCACTGACAGCTATAGACTCAATGGAAGACCAACTCTGACATTCACATATCCACTCAGAGACCCACTCATAAACTCATGCACCCACTCACAAACCCTCTCAGATAATGAAACACCAATGCACTCACTTATGGACCCATTCAGACAGTCATACAGCACCAGTCAGACACTGATGCACCCACTCACAGAGCCACTCAGACACTGATGCACTCACTACAGACCCACTCACACTCATGCACCCACTTAAAGATCCACTCATGCACCCACTCACAGACCAACTCAAATATTCTCATAGCCAGTCACTCACTCACTCAGAAACCTGTGCACCCACTCACAGACTCAATGAGACACTCCTGCACCCACTCACAGACCCACTCAGACACTCACACACCCACTCACAGACCCACTCAGACTCTCACTCGTCCCCAAAAACCCTGTCGGACTCACTCATCCACTCACAGGCCCACTCAGAATCTCACTCACCCATTTCTAGACTCACTCAAACATTCATTCATCCACTTACAGACCCCACTATTAAGAAATATATTGCAACATGGAGAGAGTGAAAAAAAGACATATGAACAATATGTTGTGCGTTGAATGAGTGCTTTTGGTTTGCGAATCCACGACACATCTTCGAATTTTTTGTCAAAACAAATTCAGATTTTCCTTTAAATTTAAAGAGTGTTTGGGATATAGGGTGGCTCTAAAAAGAGCCTTTGTGTTTATTGTGTGTGTATGCTTAGTACACATAAGAGCGGATGCAGAGTGTCAAGTTGCTGAGAAACACTTTGTTGTCTTCATCTGTGACGTGCACCCATCTCTTCTATATATCCCATCCATGTGAAAGTGCAGGCTATTATTGTAGATAGAGCCTATGTTATGGTCCCTGAGGACTGATGAAACAGTTTTATTAGCATGTTTGGTGGCTGTGTCAATCTGCAGACAGAATTGATTTGACCACTTTCATTTCTGCCTCTGCCATATATTTAGAGAACACAAAAGCAGTGTGAGGGAAAAGGTGCATTAATTGAACAAAGGTATCCATCATTAGGATTTCCAGTCCTATCCCAGTCAATGTGCCCAGGTCATTACCACCACAATACACAATCATGAGGTGAGGTGGTTGGCAATCACTAATGCTTTCAACCAAGGGCAGCAATTGATGCCACTATAACCCTCTTTGGCCAACCCAAGTAATATCCACATTAGGCAAACCCAGGTCCCTGACAATGCAACACTTTCTAGCATACCCACTAGCCCCAAAACATTGCTGTGACCTACAATCTACACTTTAACCATTTTGAAGGGAAGGAGCAGTTGCACACAGGAGAAGGCTGCATCTGAATGAGGGCATTCTCAAAATGTGAAGTGGTTAAAATAGAGGGAGCACTTGATTAAAAAAAAAACATATTTGATTGTATGTTGTAAATACATTGGTATATAAAAATAGGTTGTGATTAAAAATATTGTCAGTCAATCTGTGATTGTGAACAAGTAATCCCATTTTGGATTTGCCTGCATTCTGTAGTAGTCAACCACAGCTGCTACAGCACACATTAAAGCTAGTCTGCTGCTAACAAAAATGCTGTGAATCTTTGAACAACTGGTACAGAAGAGTGTTCTGGAGAAGGTTGCTATGGCAGCTATGGAGAAAGGGTGTGAGTAAAAGTGGAACTTTTATAGCAAACATACATTTTTCAAATAAGAGACCTTTTGGTAGAAAAGGAACTAGAAATCTATGATTTTTCCAGTTCAGTATTATCAGTGAATTTACAATGTAGATAAAACTGTTAAAAAAATAATGGGAAATAGATTTTCTAACCCCCGACTGGAGTTGTGACTCTGTCACAATGTTATGGGTCACAACTCCAGCTCCGCACAGTAAGAGATTGGGCTTCTTATCAAAAATACAAGAAAGGGCTAACAGTCATTAACCATTCAGATGTGGGATAACATAATTAAAACATGACACGGGGTTTCTGATTTGATAAGTAGGATAGTATCACTGAGAGCAAAGATGAATAGGTTGCCATTACTGGTTGCTTGGACTAAGAGTGGTGTACCATTGTTACTCTGAGATTTAAATATTATATAAAGAAAAGAGCCAAAGTGATATTGTGAGAGTATATTGCCAGTCAACGGAAGCTATTAATAGGTATGTCTCTAAAAGTATTAGTTTCAAAGCAAGCTGTGTTTGTAAGTAAGAGTGATAAAAGTGTATATGAACTAGATAAAACTATATTAACTGACCCATAGGTAGAGAGGTGCTTAAACCTTTATCCAGGCATGGGGATGTATTTAATATTTTAGGAAATGATTAACAGTACAAGCTTCAAAACCATGCGCTTTGTTTAGTACTGTATATTTTATATGCACAGTTCACGGTGCCAGTTTAGTTGGTATTTATATCCACTTAGATAAGGATAGAGTTACCTTTTTAGTAGATAGAGGTTACATCTAAAGTAGAATGCATATTTGTGATAGGGAGGGTGGTATCTGTTTATAATATTAGACGTAAAGGGTCTCATTGATGATGCCCATGGCACCGGGTGGTTCAACAAGCGTCTTATTGTGCTGCCCTGTGCCACCAGGAAGGGGGAGAAATGTGCTGTATCTACAAGATATGGTGCATTTCTGTTCTCTACCCCTGTGCTGTCCCATAAATTGCTACCTATTGCCAATGCGGGCACCCTTTATTATGCTGCAAGGATGCCTTTGTCGTGGGAATGATTGGTTTTGTCAAGGAAGGGACCCTTGCAGCACAAAAGACAATCATAGAAGGTTTTTTCCTGTTTGTAAAAGGGCTACAGAAAGATATATAGACCAACAGTATCAGGTACACACTAATGTATACAGTGTCAGGTTGAGTGTGACACTTATGCACACACTAATAGACACAAATACACATTCCTGAGTAAAAAGACACATTCAATTACATACTGATAGATATGATGAGACAGCCAGGCAATTAATAAAAAATAGATGTATAGCGCCTACAATGCTGTTTTATGACTGAATGTAGGATGAGTATTATATATTGAACTGTTTCTTATGTAAAAGTAAATCTAGTGCTATATTGTTTTACGTTTCAGATATTTTTTTTACAAGGAAGAGATACTGAAGATGCCTACAAAAACTAAAACCAAAATAAAAAACTGAGGAAAGCCTATTACCTACTTGCCGCACAGAAACAAAATGCGTACCATGAGGAGATTGTGGTTAAAGTGAAAAGAGCTGCTGGTAAGAGAAGCAGAAACATTCTTAGAACTATATGTGGGAAACTACAAACTGTGAAACGATGTAAATAAAATAGAAAGTTTTGATTCAATGAGGAAGGTAGAAAAATCACATGAGATACACAGTAAGAAATCATAGAAGAAAACAGATAGTTGAAACAGAAGACAGCAACAGCTCAAGGAAATTAGAGTTAGAATGTTTGTGCCAGGGTAATTCACAATCTTAAAAATATGAAGAAGTACAAAAGGAGAAAGGATGTACTAAAACATAAAGAGCATGTTGAGGCTGTAATTGATAAGGTGTTTGTCTTAAAGAGAAAGCTTTTTATTTTGATTCTCACTAGAATGAGAACACTGGATAAAATAAGAAATGCAGCCAAAGGAAAAGACTTGTTAATAAAAGTTATTTTTGTAAAATCTTTAGAGGTGAATGGAAACATACCTCCAGTACAGAGCCTTTCTTTAATGAAGAAGGGTATTTAAAACACATTACTGCATGGTTGATGTTATGATATGAAGGATGGCAGTCCAATTGAAAAAGAAGAGAGTGTTCCTAGACATGTGGAAGAGGTGGTAGCTGAAGAGGTTCAGAGAAGGCATAGGCAGGCTCCTGTTTACAAAGTGAACTGTAGCTGTATTTGTAATATTCAGCAGCAACCGACTGATTTGTTAAGGAGTTTTGTACGCATGTTTCCATGCAGAAGTCGAAATCTCAAACAAGAAATTTCAAATTTGCAAAGATTAGATCCATGTAAAGTAAGAAAGTTAACAAATTTACAAGGATGTTCATTAGCATGCTTATCCAAGAAAGTGTGCCAAAGCACCTTTCATCACCCCAGAATGTTGTCAGTTTACCATTAAAAAATGCAAAGTTTAGCTAGGAGACTTTACCATGTGAAGACTCCAGCATTATGTTTAAGAGAGATGAGTAGAGTACTTTTGCACGGTACCATACAAGAGGTAGAAAACGCTTGTAAATATGTGCAATTTCAATTCTTTGGTCCTGAAGAGGATTCTAGGGAGAATGAGGAATTCATAGGTACAGTCACTGAGGAAGAGAGCACAGGTATTGCTACTGAGCATTTTGAACAAGAGATTATAAAGTTTAAAACAGCTTGTTCTGAAAAGCCAGACTATGTTTGCATCTATTGTCATCGCACTCACTACAAAAGTCAAACTCGAAATGTAGATGTATTTTCCAAAACCAAAGGGAAAAACAGAGAAAAGTGACAAGAATTTGCTTCTTATTTATTTGTAGAGGAGCATTTTGATTTGTTCTTGCAGCAAGTTATATGTAAGTACTGCTATGATACGTTAGAGGATCAGAAAACACCAGCTAGAGCAGTACATAATAGGTTAGAACTTGTGAGTATTCCAGAACACCTACGAGGCTTAAATGTATATGAATCTATCCTTATACAAACTGTTCATCCATTTCAAGCGGTTATACAATTGGAACAAAAAACAGGTAAATTGCATCCAATGAAGTAAAGCAAGAATAGTGTATTTGCCATAGGTCTTTAAAAAAAATTGACACTTTAGGAATAGAGAAATACAATGACGAGCCCCTTGTTATCCTGGTAAATTGTGTAACAACTAAGAATAAAGCAATTTGGCAAGAGTTAGTTGATGTTAATAAAGTTTAAAAAAACAATGTTATACCTGGTACAAAATAATGTTTTTTATAATAATGTTGATGTGGAACCTTATGTACCAAATGTTGATGACAGCTTGCCAGGAAGTGGACAAACAGCAAAAGTAGATTCATCCCTATCAGAGCAAATTTATGAGCACTACAGCATACATCTGTTGCATTCCAAAGAAGTCATTGGTGATGCTACTGACCTTTTCCAAATGAAGCAAGCTAAAGAAGCTCCCATGAGTGTGTGGGAAAAAAGGTTTAGAGGCTCGCTGTTTCCCAGACTTGTTTCCCACTGGAGTAGGAGGTCAGTATGATGACCCGCCCATACAAATACCAGCAGCTGAATACCATTCAACACAATTATATATAGAGGATACAAGATTCAGACAGTGTATCCCATACATATTTCCCCTTCTATTTGAGAGTGACTTGCCCGGACTTTGAGATGCAGTAAATCACATTATAAAAACAGGAGTTTATCTTCAAAATATGTCTGCAAGATAATTTGTAAACAGAGCTTGTGAAAAAGATGAGAACTTAGAAAACAACTTGAATAATTTAATGGTGTGCCAACGTGGCACCAACACCAACAAATATTGGTTCTGTCGTCATGGAGAACTGAAGTGTATGCTGAGAAACCTTGGTCCACCAATGTGGTTTTTGACATTGAGTTGCGCAGACCTGATTAAATTCTTGAGAGAGGCAAACTCCAACCTAAAACATATAAATTTAAAGACAGCTAGAGAACTTTGCTCATTCGTTCCTGCTAATGTTTGAAAATATTTCAATCACAGGTTCCAAACTATGCTTGCTTTCATCTGCAACGAAAGCAGTCCCCTCTTGGAGAAATAAGTTATTTCTTTTGGCAGAAAGAGCACTAGGCAAGAGATGTTCCTCACAGTAACATGCTACTATGGATAAAAGATGCACCCAAATGTGGAGCAGGCAGTGATGATTCTGTTGTCTTTTATAGAGCAATATGTCACATGTACCATACCAAAATACACTGATGAATAAGGGATCCATGAATGGGTTTTGTGCTTCCAAACACATAGATGTGGAAAGTACTGTCGCCATAAATACAGGTCCAAAGGAAATTTTTACACAAGATGTCAATTCAGATTTCCAGACCTGTCATTTCAAAAGGAAGAGTAAACTGTTTCTTGTCTTCAATCAGACATACTCTGACACAGAAATCACCAAAGTGCACATATAACTTAAAGAGAATCGAGGATTCGAAATATAATAACAACTACATCCTGTGATTTTAACAATATAGAATGCTAATAGGGACATACATTTTTTTGCAGACAACTTCATCGCTGTCGCTTGGTATGTCATGTCATACATCACAAAATCTGAAAATAACTGAGATGAAGGAGATGTAGGAGGAGATTTCTGCAGAGAATACGCTTAGCAAGGAATTGTATTCCTTCAGCTTGAAAATGCTTTTCCACAAGGAAATGGGGTCCTATGAAGCCTATGACAAACTGAGTTCGGCAAGTTTGTTCTAAAAATCAAAAGCAATTGTCTCGGTAAGCCTTGGTCTAGCTAGTACAAGAAACAGTGTTCAAGTATTTCCCTGATATTCTGTAGCTAGCAGAGTTTGAACTAGAAAGTACAGACAATGTAAAATCAAATATGTTTGATACATACTATCCAAGAAGAAGTCCACATCTAGAAGACAAGTGCCTTTATAAAATTCTTCAAAACTATAGCTATAGAAGTAATGTAAGTGACAACATAGAAGAAGGGAAATACGCAGTACATGGATATGACAGATGTTTAATGAAACATGGAAAAGGAAACTTAATTAACCACTGAAAACTTAGCTGCAAAACTCCTGAGAAATCAAATAAGTTTGGTACATACTATCCAAGAAGACGTTAACATCTAAAAGACAAGTGTCTTTATGAAATTCTTAAAAACTATAGCTATAGAAGTAATGTAAGTCACAACATAGAAGAAGGGAAATATGCAGTACGTGGATGTGACGGATGTTTAGTGAAACATGGAAAAGAAAACTTAATTAATCACCAAAAATCTTAGCTGCCATACTCCTGAGAAAAGAGAATTTTTCTACTTAGCACTTCTTCAACTATTCAAACCTTGGTGTACTGAATTGGAATTACTTGGAGATTATGACTGCTACAAAGATTGTTTTAATGCTGTCAACGATAATATTTAGTGTTCCATGTTCAAAAACTGCTTACAAATGTTAAATACAGAGATACAAGATGAAGAAATGATTGCTGCTCGGGTGGCTAAGGATAGTTCTCAAAGCAGCCAAGGTTTAGCACTTTTAAGTCAGGATCCTCTTGGACAACCTATTATTGAAAATGAAGCTGCAATAGTTATGAATGAAGCGGAAACTGCAGTCGCACAAGCTCGGCAGAAATCTGGAGATCTGGAATAGTTAGTTGGACAACTCAACAACAAACAGAAAGAGATTTATACTGAAGTAAAAGACAAAACAGAATATGTATTTCTACATGACAACAAGGAAAGCAATTGCTCATCATTCAAGCCAATACTATTATATATCAGTGGCCAGGCTGGTAGTGGCAAAAGCTTTTTAATCAAAGTTATCTCTACTTAGCAACAGAAAACTACAGATTCAAACTTATTATGAGTAGTAACAGCACCAACTGGATTAGCTTCACACAATATCAAAGGAATACCTTTACATAGACTACTTATGCTACTGGTTGAACATGCCAATAAACTGGAATACCAGACATTATCTGTTGAAGCCTGTCATGAAGTGTCAAGAGTTATGAAGAAAATGAAGCTCTTAATTATTGATGAGGTGAGCATAGGCCCTCATTTTAACCTTGGCGGTCTTTTTGCAAGACCGCCGAGGTACCGCAGTGCTGAAGACCGCCAGTGCGGGCGGTTTTCCGCACAGCATATTATGACTGCTGGCAGCCCTCTGTCCTTTTTCGGATGGAGAGCCACCAGCAGCCATACTGGCGGTCGGCAGGAAAGTGGAGGCTGCTCCACCTCCCCCGCCACGTCATCAGAACAGGGGGTGGGGGTGGTTTGTGTGTTGTATGCATGCATGGGGGTGTGAATGTGAGTGTGTAGAGGGGTGTGTGAGTGTGTGTATGCATGCAGGTGTGTGTTGTGTGTTTTGAAAATGTGTGCGTGTCTTTCTATTTGTATGTCTATGAGTATGTGTGCCTGTATGTCTGTGAGTATGTGTGCGTGTATGTCTGTGCGAGTGTCTGGCGGTATGCGGGGTCGTGATACTGCCGGCGGTGTAGTGACAGCCGATGGTCTGGAGACCAAAGTCTCCAGCCCAGTGGTCATTACCACCCTGGCGGTCGGAGTGGAGAAGTGGTGGTTTAGCATGGCGGTTGCCGCCATGCTTGTAATGCCATTTTTTTTTCTGCCGGTCTGTTGGCGGTATTACCGCCATTTCTCCACTGACCACCAGGATTGTAATGAGGGCCATAGTGTCCTCACCCACCCTGCCTGAATGACTACCGCCGACCAAACTCTGTTGTTTGCTGTGATGAGTCATTTCAGATGGGAGAACACTTATAACATAAAGGACCAAAGCAAAAGTTTTCCTTTTTATGTTGAGATAAGGAAGCCAAAATGACAAAAGCCTATTCATCCAGAGGGGTCTCTCTGCCCACACCAGAGGGGTAAGTTTCCCCCAGATCAGGAAGAGGGGTGATTCCTCAGTTGCTTAGGGCTTGGTCTTGTAGGGTCCTGAGCTTCTGAGAGCTGACCAGATTTCTTACATTTTGGATAGAGGCCTCTGAAAGGATTACAGTCACATGTAACCAGACGTGATGAAAAATAGGGTTGAATTTTGGTTGAAATAATGCAGTAATTTAGCCTAGAGAAGCCACCTATCACGGGTAAATGCACTGTATAAAAATGACACCCAATCAACCGCTTCTCAGAGCACTGCTGAACCTGGACATAAAAAAACATCTGAAGGAAGAAAAATCCTTATGCACCTATTTAGGAAGAATACTAAAGAACTCCTGCTCTTCACTTGTATTTCTCCATGCATCATCTCACTGTCCTGTTGACTGCCTCAAGGACAAAAAAGACAGAAAAAAGGTGGAAGGACCAACTGCTAAGTTGGGAGTGGAATGCACTGGAGCCTATGGAATGGCTCAATAGAGAGACCTGGAATATAGAAGCCTCCTCATAAGCCCTGAGAGGTGTAGGAGAGATTAGGATTGAATTTTCAATAATCAAAACATATTAGGACTTAGTTAAATTTTTGATTTCTGGAGGACGTGACAAGGAAGCACAACTCCCTGAGAAAGGCATGTCACAGCTGGCTAAGAACTGGCTGCTTTCTTTGCTGAAACTTTTTCCACTAGAGTTCTAGGCTGCTGCAGTCTGCTGCCTCGCTGAAGAAATCTGAGAACCATAAAGAGACTATAGGCATCATTATGAATTTGACAGTCTACTGACTGCCAGACTCGTGGTGGTGGTCAGACCGCCGCCACATGCGGCAGTCCGACTGCCACATTATGACTGCGGTAGTTGCGCCACGGTCTGACTGCCAGCACAGCCAGAATTTGTTGTCCCAGCGGTCTGGTGGTCGTGACGGTCCTAAACCTCCAGGGCAGCGCTGACCTGGGGATTACGACCCCCCTCTCTGCTAGCGCTTTCATGGCAGTCCCCCCACTTGTCAAGGGCCGTGCAGGGGCCTCCCTGGCCAGCACCGTCACAATGCTCACTGTCTGCTTTCCACCCTATGCACCACAGCATTTCCGCGGGCTCTATTACGACACTGGCGGCAGCCTCCCCGTCGAAACTTCGGCAGACGGGCTTTTCTTTCCGCTGAAGTCATACTGTTTCCCTATGTGCCTTATTTAGAGTTTGGAGGGAATTCATCATCCTCCAATTTCTGTAGGAAACTCCAAATATAGAGTAGAATCCACCGTTAAATTTCCTTTAATATAGGGTTAGCATTGTGCAGGAATTTAGCTTGCGGATTTTATCCCATATTTAGAGTTTCTCTTTCTTTGTAAAAAAAGCCCACAATCTGAATGTAGGATTTATGATTGGGGCGGGGTGATGAATTGTCTGCAGTGGCTAGGAAATATATCTTTATCCCATATAGAGCTGCCGGAAACTAGGAGTGGGCAAAGCTCATGGAGTTCAACTCCACTGATTTACACGGGGTGCAGAGCACATGCTGCAGAGTGCCGCCTGCCCTACTGGCACCCTGGCCAGAATGCCCCTGATCTTGGAAGCTTAGCGCTTCTGAGATTGGGTACATTCAGGTCAGGGCTCTAGGCAGTGAAGGCTGCCGCTCCTGACACAGCCCACCGGTCTGGAGCTTGCTGCTCTTAACCACACCTGCACACTTCCCTTCACCAAGTGTCCTGTTTCACAAACTTGAAATTGTGGGCCAAGCACACTGCCTGTCTTGCACCAACCTTGCAATCACTTTCTCTGCACACAGAGGAAAAACATGAATATTTTAGTCAGAGTTCCACAGAAAAGAACCTATCTCCCCAGATTCTCTGGGAAAGTTCAGGGACACGGGGGAGACAGGTTATGTTCTGTGGAGCCTCATAGGCAAATAATGGCTCCTGTGTGCACAGAGAAGAGAGAGAGTGAAATGAGGGTATGAATGGTGTCTGGGGCCAGGGTCCCCGTTGTCAGTGACCTGGCTCTCTACCTACCTCTACCCCCTGCTCCTAGGCTGGTGAGGACAGTGAAAAAAGGGAGGGGCTGGAACTGGAGGTGATGCAGTTGCCCTTGGCAGCAGCCTGCAGCAGCAGCTCCACGACAAACGTCAGAAAGTAAAGCCTCAGGTAAGGGTCTCCTTGCCAGTCCTAGGGCAAATGTCCTCTTTTTGGGCCAAGTGTAAAGTGCAGCCCAGTTACCCTGGGCCACACGCCAGTGAGCTCTGCTCCGCTCTCGGGGCAAGTGGAGGTTTTTTGCCAAAATCTGTGCTCCGGCAGAGCGCGGAGTGCGAAAAACTCTGTTAACTCTGCCAGAAGAGCAGAGCTCACCGCCCACTCCTGCTGGAAACAAAACTAAAGGCTTCAGTTAGTGCTCAAAAAAAGCTGATCTGATTTTGAAAGACCCTCAGACTCCTTCCTTGCCCAGCTAGAAGTAAGAGAGAGCCCAAAAAGCAATAAACTCCCCAAATAGAACTTTGCTGCAACAATGTTTACCCACTCCATTGTGGGCAGCTTGAAATAAGGCCTAGGACCCTGTCTACTTAGAAAATTGACTTTAATTGGAACTTTGACATGTCTTGGTGCTTTTTGCGATACAATGTTTACAAATTCATATTTCTGTCCATTTATTAACCATGTTTGTGTCATTTTGATTATTATCCCCTCGGGTGCCTTGGACGAGCTGGGCTCGTCCTGCAACCGGCACACTAGGGAGCGCTAGCGCTTCACCTCTGGGCCTCCCACCCACACCCCGTCTGTCTGGGATGGAAGGGGAATCGCTTCCCCTTCCACCCCGACACCCCCCCATTCTCCCCCAGTGACATCTGATGACGTCAGCACGCAATTGAGTGCTGAACTCATCATAGGTTGCCTCCCATTGCACTGGAAGCATGCTTCCAGCGCGATGCGCAAGAGAAATGCAAAGCATCGGGAGGAGGGGGCAGGCAGAGACATCAAAAGAAAGAAAAGGCTTTTCCTTTCTTTTGATTTCATTCTGAGCATTTCTGCAGCCTGATCACAGAAATGCCCACTAGACACGCTGAAAAATCCACAAGACCTAGACACATCTGAAAACTAAACATCTGGGTGATTCTAGGATGGTGTGCTTCACATGCACCCTACACCATTTTCTTACCCACAATGCTCTGCAAACCTCCAACTTTTCTGGAAATCACACATTTTTCCGACATTTTTGTGATGGAAACGTCCGGAATCTGCAGGAATCCACAAAATTCCTACCACCCATCTATACCGATAAAAATTCTGCCCTACTTGTCAGCCTAAAAGTGTTTTTTTTCAAACTGCCCTTTTGAACCCGCTTTGGGTCCCCCTCAATTTCGACATGTTTTTGGTTCTTCCCGGCCACAGGCACTTGGCCCACCTACTTAAGTGAAGTATCATTATTACTGGGAGACTGAGGGGAACGTTGAGTGGTCGGAAATTTGTCCCGGTGCAGTGATCCCACACAAAAATGTAGGAAAAATGAGATTTATTTAGCTAAATTTGAGGTTTGCTGAGGATTCTGGGTAAGAAAACATTGGGGGATCCACACAAGTCACACCTCCCTGGGTTCCCTCAGAACTGTTTGGGTTTTGTAGGTTTCCCTATATGGCTGCTGAGCCCAGGACCAAAAATGCAGGTCCCCCCGCAAAAACAGATAGTTTTAGTGTTTGATAATTTTGATGTGTCCACATAGTGTTTTGGGGCATTTCCTTTCGCGGGCACTAGGCCAACCCACACAAGTGAGGTACTATTTTTATTGGGAGACTTGGGGGAATGCTGGGTGGAAGGAAATGCGTGGCTCCTCTCAGATTCCAGAACTTTCTGTCACCGAAATGTGAGGGAAAATTGTTTTTTTGCCAAATTTTGGGGTTTGCAAAGGATTCTAGGTAACAGAACCTGGTGAAAGCCCCATAAGTCAGCAGCAAGAAAAGGTTCCCCCCCACACGCACTGCCCCACCCCTTCAAAGCGCCACAAGCAGCTCCTAGTTTAGGGTAGTACAAGGATTAGATCAAATAGAGATCTACAGTAGAGGAGGCGAGAGTTGGATTCTGTAAGATATGAAACTCTAAGCCCCTCATGACAGGTAAGTGTGGGCAACTTTGTGAAATGGACAAAAGGCATCCCAAAATGTATTTTCTTCAATTTGTAGGGGCCCAGAATATATCCCCCACAAAATGTATTTTCTTCAATTTGTAGGGGCCCAGAATATATCCCCAGATGCCCATGCCACATAAAGCAGCAGAAATATATTTGGATTGATATAGGAATAAGATATATGGGATGTAATTGTTATCCAAATTATGCACAAATTTAAATCTTATGAGCTCCTTCCATCAAGATGTGTTTTCGAAATCAACACCTAAATAACAGAAGGCCTTATCCTTTTCTAATTGATAACCTTTTATGGCAAAAGTTCTTGATTTGACAGATTTTGAAACAATATGGGAAACGCCCTTGTACCCTGTTGTTAAAAAAGGTTCCAGATCAGGAATATATAGAAAAATAATCTGGTCTAACACGCATTTGTCTAATGCCCCAGGCCAATTTAAAAGACTCAGAGCGTTTACCCTATGTATTTTAGGCAGACCTTGGTGTTTAAATCACTGTGCGAATGCTGCAGGGAGTTTAAAAAACCTTGGCCAGTGGCTATTGGCAGGATGCGCAAGGTGTACACTCAGAGGGCCATATTCCAGGCAGTTTTGGTCTATGACATTGCTGTTCAGACAGCTGTACTTTCGGGGCCGAAGTCTTGGGCACAGGTGACCTGGACATTCTTACTGCTAGGAAAAATCATTTCATAGGGTCTCTACTTTCCCTTCCTTAATCTACGCCACTGCTCCCCTCGTATTATCATCTTGCTTTAAAGCGGATCGGTGACTTGGCTGTGTTGAGACCCTTGGTTTATTGGGTAGGATTTGGTCAAGCCCAGAGCTCAAATTTGAACTTGTCCAAATGAACAGGGCCGTTGTTGTTCCTTGGCTATCTCACATTAACCCCTTCGCTGCCAGGCCTTTTCCCCCTCCTGTGCCAGGCCTTTTTTTGCCTATTTGGGTCAGTTCGCGCTTAGGCCCTCATAACTTTTTGTCCACATAAGCTAACCAAGCCAAATTTGCGTCCTTTTTTTCCAACATCCTAGGGATTCTAGAGGTACCCAGACTTTGTGGGTTCCCTTGAAGGAGGCCAAGAAATTGGCCAAAATACAGTGAAAATTTCGTTTTTTTCAAAAAAATTGGAAAAAGTGGCTGCAGAAGAAGGCTTGTGGTATTTCCCCCTGAAAATGGCATCAACAAAGGGTTTGCGGTGCTAAACTCAGCAGCTTCCCAGCTTTCAGGAACAGGCAGACTTGAATCAGAAAACCCAATTTTTCAACACAATTTTGGCATTTTACTGGGACATACCCAATTTTTGAAATTTTTTGTGCTTTCAGCCTCCTCCCAGTCAGTGACAGAAATGGGCATGAAACCAATGCTGGATCCCAGAAACCTAAACATTTCTGAAAAGTAGACAAAATCCTGAATTCAGCAAGGGGTCCTTTGTGTAGATCCTACAAGGGTTTCCTACAGAAAATAACAACTGAAAAAGAAAAATATTGAAATTGAGGTGAAAAAAACATAAATGTTTCTCTACGTTTTCCCTGCAATGTCAGATTATCGAAAGCAATATACCGTTACGTCTGCTGGACTCCTCTGGTTGCGGGGATATATAGGGCTTGTAGGTTCATCAAGAACCCAAGGAACCCAGAGCCAATAAACGAGCTGCACCCTGACGTGCGTTTTCATTCTATACCGGATATACAGCAATTCATTTGCTGAAATATAAAGAGTAAAAAATTGATATCAAGAA